>NW_027512839.1:332000-664000 GCF_048772815.1 Callospermophilus lateralis | reverse complement strand
TTCCTTGCCCAGGTAAGTCAGGGATTCACCAGGACCCTGAAGATTAATAGGAAGTTACATTGTGCTTATAGACCCCAGAGCTCAGCACAGGTAGAAAGGATGATTAGAACCATCAAAGAGACTTTAACGAAATTAAGCTTGGAGACCGGCATAAAAAATTGGAGTATGCTCCTGCCTTAAGCACTGTTTCGTGCAAGAAATACACCCTCTGCCTCTTTGTGTAAACTCACCACTTATGAAATTCTCTATGGTGCCCCTCCTCCAGTAAGGGACCTAACCCCAACTCTGAGACTTAATGATTCCTTTCACACCCCCTTGCTTGACAGACTTAAATCCCATGAACAAACACAGCACCCAGCGATACCTGTGGAAACAGTTTTCCACTGCTTATCAGCCTGGAGACGAGGGAACCCCACATCGATATCAAGTGGGAGTCTGCGTCTACGTGAGACGTCATCAGGTATCATCCCTGGAACGCCGCTGGAAAGGACCATACCAGGTGCTGCTTATAACACCTACAGTGGTGAAAGTGGATGGAATCACTTCCTTCATCCATGCCACCCATCTCAAGCCTGCGCCCTGTCCAGCCTCCGGCTGGAAACTGGAACAGACTGGTAACCTTCTCAAGTTGCGTGTCCGTCTTGTGGGTAGGGCTATGGATTCTTCCCCTGATCACCAGCAGTCCTAATCCCCATCAGCCTGTTCAGCAACAATGGCAAGCTATAAATCCTACTGGGCAAGTAGTGTGGTCTATTTCACATACAGCTCTCTTATGGACTTGGTGGCCATCTCTCTACCTGGACATTTGTCAGCTTGCCATAGGCCTCTCTGACTGGGATCTCCCTGACATAGGGGACCCCACACCGATTCCACTCAAAGCCAAACCAGGGCAACATAGACCACCTTACCCCATGAATTATGGATATCATCTTCCCCACCTCAGGTGTAAACTAGCCAGTCTTGATTTTTATGTGTGCCCAGCTGATTTCTGAAGTCGCAAACAGGCCCAAACCTGTGGAGGACCCAGTGACTTTTATTTTAGATCTTGGGGTTGTGAACAAACGGGAGCTACATGGTTGAACCCAAACTCCCCAGACAGTATCATTCAGGTAGGAAAAAATGACACCTGGTTTGATCCCAAGAAATGTGCCGCTAGCCAAGTTGTGTCAAAAACTCGCTGTGGAAAGAATAGTCTATATTACCCCCTCAATATAACTTTCACTTCCAAAGGAAGGGGCTACCTCAGAACAACATGGTCTATGGGAAATACGTGGGAAATGCGATTCTATATTTATGGCCCTCGTTATGACGTTGGTCACTGGTTCACCATCCTGCTTAAAAAGGAAGAAAATCCCACAGCAATAGGGCAAAATCCCCTCAAGCCAGGAATTAAGCCTCCAAAACCTCCCATGCTAGATCTACCAGAACCCCTCTACCATCTCATACTTCCCAGTTTCCATCTTTGCCTACTTCCCCAGTCCAGAGTACAGCTGACTCCTGCCCCTGAGAACTAATTAAAGGAACCTTAATTGTACTGAACTCCACACAGTCAGAACTCCTTGCATTTCAACCCATGTATTTGACAGCTCTGTAAATTATCGTGTAATGGTGCAGATACTCCCCAGGGTGCTTTATTATGATGCAGAATCATTTTAAGGTCTACTAGGGGGACGAACAACCTGATTTTGCTGGCATCCAGTGTCCCTTACTCTAGCCATCCTATTGAGGATAGGAGCTGCTGCAGGAGTGGGTATGGGAACAGCTGCTATGATCCATGGGTCACAACAAATGGCCTGATAAGAAACAGCAATAGATCAAGACTGGAAGACATTAGAGACCTCCATCACAGTGCTGTAGGAATCCTTAAACTCTCTCTCTGAAGTTGTTTTACAGAACAGGTGAGGATTAGACCTCCTCTTCATGAGGGAGCGGGGCCTCTGTGCTGCACTGAGAGAAGAATGTTGTTTTTATGCTGACCATACTGGAGTTGTAAAAGAATCCATGAGTAAATTGAGAAAATGCCTTGAAGAGCGCCAGAGAGAAAGGGAGATTCAACAAGGGTGGTTTGAGTCATGGTTTACCCAGTCCCCCTGGTTAACTACACTCCTATCAGGCTTAGCTTGACCCCTGATCATCCTTATGGTGTTGCTAACTTTGGGACCTTGTTTTCTTAACCCCATAGTTTCCTTTCTCCAGGCTCAAATTGGGCAGGAAAAACTCATGGTAATCAGAGAGAAATACGCTCCACTGGCAGAAATAGAGTGTGAGACCCCGCAATAATTATGATTCATTGCTTTTAAGATTAAATATAGTAAGAAAAAGGAGTGGGAAATGAAAGAATAAAAGAAATTAAAATTGAAACTTAAAGAACCAGGTTTTGTAAAGTTTCCAAGCTGCACTCAGAACCTGAAATTCCTGTGGCAGTTAAGACAATTCCCGAAACTGCCAATTAGATGTGTGTTGAAATCTTCCCTGACCACCTAGTTACTAAACAACCCCTTCCCAGAAACCGTGCAGCTCATCACGTATACATCTCAGGGCTTCAACCAATCAGTTTAAACGTATACCCCTTCTCAGGGCTAACCAATCACCCCCTGTCCGACCTCTTCCTGCCAATGAATATGCTAATCATGTTTTTGGGTTGTTATTTGATTTTCCCGTGGTATGTTGATTTGCTAAAAGAGGCAATGATGTATGCAAAGTCCCTGCCCTCTCTAAAGAATGTAAATAAACTCTGCTCAAGTTGTTCTTGGGGCTCTTTGTTCTTTGCTCCTCTGAAGATAGCTCTGAGCCGCAGCATGCTGGACGCCCAATAAACCCTTTCCTGTGGCACGAGACAGTCTCTTGGTGGTCTTTTCCTCCGACTTTTGACCGATCTTTTTACCTATGAAGGACCTGAGAGAGCAAAAGTCAAATCCATGTCAACTTCCATGTCAAACAACCTGGTCAGAATGAAGGAATGTGTCTGAATCAGCCTCTATCTTCTTAATGTAGATTAAATGGACCAAACCAGGCCTGTGTACAGAGCTGTTCCCAGATGCCTATGGTTGATATACCATTCTAACTTGTGAAAGTGTCACAGGAAGTAGGGGCAGCCTCCATCTCATGGGACCATTGGAAGCAACTGTTAGGACAAAGTGGTTTTCCATGGCAGTGACCTCATTCAGTTCCTGAAGGAAATGACCTACCACACTTCCTTGGTGATGGAACTCTCTGAACATGGGATCCAGGAAGCCATGCACCCAGAGCAAGTTTTAGTTTCAGTCCCAGTGGTCTCAATTGTTTGAATTTACCAAAGACAGAGTCATTGTTTCTTGATACCTACTTATGAGATGATGCTCAAATTTCAGGAGAGCTCTGAAGAGCGGCTTTTTCTGAGAAAGCAGGTAGTGGCTCAACCATGGCTCCTGACAACTTCAAAAAGTTTGCAAAGAAGACCAGATCTGAGATAGGACAGGCCATTTCGTGGGAACATAGTATGGCCTACCAGTCAGAGGACACTCAGGATAGTCACAGTCATACTTGGGGGAAGGAGGTGCTGTTGTGGGTGTCAGTGTGAGTTTGTGGTTTTGTCTCATGTTCTGAGAATAGGTAGGAATGGCGGTTTGTATGTTTGGACTGGAAAGTTTCTAGAAAGTCGTTTGACAACACGAGTGTTTCTATGTCTGTGTATCCCACTGTATCCTTGGTTGTAGACATTTGAAATGCGAATGCATCAATGATTGTGTCCTGTCTAGTATAAAGCTTCCCAGCATTCTTCCCACCCAATTTAAGAATGGAGTGCGGCTTGCCTAATGGATGGTGAACAGCTACTATCTTCCTAAGTTCCTCTTTTCTTCCTGAATACTGGCCACTTTCCAGAGTATCCTCATGGTTTTGTTTCCAAGATATGTACCACGTCCAAGCTCTGTTACATGGCCATGTACTGGATAGCTGAAGGGAATGGGAGCATCTCAGAAAACTCAGATATCAGTGTGACCAGTAAAGTCTCAGTGGAGAAACCCTGCTTTGGGCCATTTGCCTACTTATGTTTCTATTACCCTGAATGTCAGGAAGGTCTTTGCCTCAGGCCACCCCTTTGTAAAGCCTGAAGAAAACAGTTTTCAAATGGAATGAATGGGCATCACCTGTGGCTCTTTGTTTAATTGCTTTGGAAAGGGATGTGTCTGGAACAGCCACTTGGCCTGGTGTGGTGGCAGTGGCTTAGATTCTCAGCACCTGATGGATCTAAAGAAAGTTTCCAAGTGTGCATCCAAAACCAAAATGGCCGAAAGAGCAGTCATTGTGGATGAAGTCTCTCACTTTCCTCTGTAAGCTTCCTGAGTTAAATCAAGTGAGAATAGGGATCATTTGGGTCAAATCAGTTCTTCAAATCCCTGCAGAGGCTAGTCGATAGGGACTTGGGTTTTCTATGACACCAATTCACATAAAGAATCTATCCCAGACAGTCATTAGGCCTCAAATTGAAAAAGCAGATCAGATATAGGGCAGGCCTATTTGATCACTCTTGGTTCACAGCAAGGGTATCCAGGCCACCCTGACTTTAGGCAAATGAGGGGCAAGGGTGCTTATTTTGAACAGTGTATTGGGCTGTGCCCTTCATGGAAACCTCCAGCCAGAGTTTATGATGAGTGTCTATGTGGAAGAAGATGAGGAGCATGTGGGAGTGTTTTAGTTTTAATTGTGGTCATTTGTGTGGTGGTTGTAAGAGATGCCTGGGTCCACCTGGGCTTGAACTCTGGTGTCATTCCTCTTAGAGAATGCGTTATGGAACTGACTTCAGAGAAGTATTGCCATGAATTGTGTTGGGATTTTAGGAGGCCACACATGAGAGTCGCCCTTGGACACTGAGATCTAAGCCCAGAGTGGCTTTCCACAGAGCACTGGGAATCTCAGCCAGGATATCACATGATTTTATTCTGAAAGACTTGGAAGCCATAGTTGGGAGTCAAAACACACATTGACCTTACATTGTAGACCTCAATGGGGCTGGCTTCATGTGACCTTTTGGCCAGTCTTTGGGAACCCTTGCCTGTGAGAGTTCTCTAGATTATTCATTGAAATGTGCTTCCTCTAAATTTAATGGTTCCTTAATGAATTGAAACCCACAGTTTCTCCAACTTCATCTTTGAAAATGGCTAGATAAATACCATGAAATTTTTGAACTTCCCATGGCCACCTGCCACTGGAGAACCTTTGGATGTACAGTTTCTGATCCTGAGTGTACCAGACAGTGCCTTGATTGACTGGATTTTATGAAAACGGTGTAGAACAGCGATGCCAGTAAGTTGGGGCCTACTGAGTAGTGGGTCAAGAGCTGTTGTGTGCAGTTGTGTGATAAAACATCTGTGGTCGGGACATGTGATTCTGGCATTGACTTCCAAATGACTTGTGGCTGACATGTTACAGTCAGGAATCACTTATATGTCTGAAACCTCTCCATAAAAGGCATTTTGTTATAAGGAGACGTTTCAGGGCAATGTTCAGAATCAGGTTGCTATGGGCAAAGGGACAAGCTATGTGGGATAGAAGCCTGGTTGGTGCATTCTCCTGCAGACCCTGACCCACCACACGTGACAGGACTCCCTCCAGCACTGTGTCCCAGTTTAACTCATTGCATTTCATGAAGCAAATACCAAACTCCCAGTGCAGTAGAAAGAAACACCATGAAAAGTGGAGGATGACCAAATGGCTTCACAGTCCACATGCAGAGACACTTAGCTTTCAGTGGCCACAGTTTACCTACAGAGAGAAGTCAGCACTGCTGCCTCATGTTCTCTGAAAAAATTGAAACAATGTCCTCCAGGTCTCATATTTTTAGACCCAGCTTTGATGGTCTCATTTGAATGGAAGCTAAAGCTTCTGACAACAACATATATGTAGAGTGCCCATCGTCAAAGGCAGTTTCTCAAGAAGTCTTTATTCCGGCAGAGCTCCAGGTTTGTGTAGTGTTTACCTTTTAGACCAGGTTGCAAGAAAAGACCACTGACTCCAATTAAAATCAGATTAAAGCAAGCTTATTATCTCCACCACCCTGGCTGCCTCTCCCTCCCAAAACGTCGGGAACAGGAGAGCTGCCCAGCTTTATAGCCCAGAAAGTTACACAAAAGTGGGGTTACAAATAACAGAATTCTGACAAGCATCACACTAATGGTAGTTTACATTTTTGTTTGCTGGCTCCAACATCAGAATTTATGAGGACCATTAGAGCCTCAGAGAGTGTCATCTGGCCAAGGAAGGCCAATATTTATGAGGTGTCAACAAAGTTTCAGAGAGGGCTGTTATCTGGTCAGAGAGCCAGGCATGGGTGAGTTCAAGGCACGGGCAGGCATTCCAAGCAGGTTCAGAATTTGGTGTAATTTATAGTTAAGCCAAAATTATCTTTTCATGGCTTTGTGGCAAGATGGCTCCAATTTAAATAAAAGATCAGGTTGTGTCAATCATTCCCCCTTTTTCTAATGTGTTCCTTTCATATATTTGATTGGGTAGGAAGAGCACTGTGGGAATTTTAATCCCTCAGGTAACAGTCTCCCGATTTTTTGAACTCACCCAGAAACAGGTCTCCCTGATTTTACCTGACTTAATTAATTACTTATATTGATATTCTATTTATTTTTGTCTCCATTGTTGTAAGAAGAGAGGCGTCACTCATTTAGACTTCTTCTGAGCTGAGAGAGGGTGATGTGAGGGGGCACCGCCTGAGGGACATTAGTTGCCTTTTAGAAGTCAGTTAGGTTTGAAGTCTGGATGGGGAAGAACAGGTAGTAAAGCCATCTGGGGATGGGTTATTCTATGAGAGAAACAAAAAAACATGAGTACTTAATAAATATTGTAGCAGCTGGAACATGTCACTGTATAGAAGTTCCCTCACCAGTCTTTAATATCCCCAGTTATCAGGACTGTCAACTTAATATTTAACTTTTAGTGTTACATTTGTCCCTCCCCATAAGATTCAGTTTAATAATTTAATGTCATCTGATCTTGCAAAATACTTTTACTAGTATGACCTCTGTGTCTAATAGAGAAACCTTTAATTCTCTTACTCATTGCTGGATAATCATACTAACAAATACCAAGCCTATGTGTTTAGGTTAAGAATATCTGTAGGCCTTAAACTAAAAACTTCTGCCTCTGGCAGATAATCTTGATAGTCTCTTTTTATAGTTATCAGGCATTCCTGTCTGAGAATCCTTCTTTGTAGCCTCCAGTCTTACTTATTTTGGGAGGCTAACATAAAGTGTATACCTTAAAATATTATTATTACTATTATTATATAAAATGCCCAGGAATGGCTGTAATTTGTTTTTAACTGTCTTTTCTAAGTGTTTAAGATGAAGCAGTCAAACTGACTTTTGTTTCTATCTATTGTGAACAGTCAGCTGAGCTTTTATGGGAGTCATTCCTGGGGAAACTTGAGAGCAGCTTCTCAGTTCTGCTAGTGCCATTTGCGCTAGGTGGGTCCAGGTCTTGTTTGACCATGTGGCTTCCCTCGGAAGCATCAGGGATGTCTCCCTTCTCTGATGACTCTCCTCTTCGTAGCAAATGCACTGATTGGCTTTCTGTTCTCCAGTGGTCTCATTAATCTCCCTGATCAGGAAGTTATGTGGTTCAGAGTTGCAAAGCTCTTTAGAGAAGTCCGCTGTTCCCTGGATAAAGACTGACTCAGAGGGCAAGAGCCAAATATTGGTTTTCTTGTCCCTTTTCATATAACTTTAATTTTAAATCCTAATCTTAAACATCCATCAAATAAATTTTAACAGACTTATATTAAGAGTACTGGGCTTTAATGTCTATAATTTAAAATTATTTATCTTTTTATTAATTGGGATCTGTATTATTCTGTCTGTCTTGTAGGTGATGGCTAATTATCTTAAATTAACCAATGTTGTGTTCTTAAAGCAACACTTCTGTAAAACACTAACAGGGAATCTTTATATCACCCATAAGGAAATTACAAAATAAAATTAACAACAGTAAACAAACTTAGTTCGTGTAATAGCTACCCTAAAATTTTTGGCTGAGTTATACATTATATCCTCTGTTTGAGATGCTAGTAATATTGACAGGAAAAAAAAAAACTTTTGAAAATATCTTTAAATGAAATAACATCTGACCTACTGCTTTCGTAGTCATTCTCACATAATAAGATGGGACCCAGAGCCTTATCTCAGGTAAGGAAGGGCTCTTTATTAATCTTAAGTGTTTTAATTCTAAAGCTAAACTTTGTTTTTTAAATATCATTTTACAAAGTTTACATAAATTGTTTGAGGTCACATGAACATTAGCTAACACCATATGATATAGCATTTAAAACATGAATTAAAGAAAGGCTGAAAGTTTTTAACCTTTACATAGATTAGGCTCTCATTAACTTAAAATACATTTAAATTGTTCCCCAATATAAAAAGTAACATAAAAGTTTACATATCTTATTGACAACAGGTAAATAAATCCCAATATATATATATATATATATATATATATTTTTTTTTTTTTTTTTTACCATACAACTTCAGAACACCAGCTTGATATAATGCTCTTTTAAAGTTTCTACCTTACAGACTTGTATACCTGGAAGATATGAGCACATTAATAGCATCACAATTGCATTGATTTTTCTACATTAACCAAGTTTAGCTTTTAAAGAAATGGCAGTACAGTGCTCTAAAATAACAGTTCTTATTTAATCAGTTGTTTAATTTTTATGGTTGCTTGCTCTAGAAAAATAAAACTTAATAACCACAATGTTATGGGGAAACTTATGTTTTAAGAAATTTTTGTCTCTTAAACACATGACTGATTTTTACAATCTTATACAGACTTTAGGACAAACTTATACAGACCTTAGTAAATCAATCAGATATCTAACAAAAGTACTCATGAATGAGTAATCCCATATCAAATTTACTTTATTTATTTATCAAAATATTAGACAAATGTATTGAACAGTGTACCATTTTTTGTTGAAGAAAAAGTCCTAGAACCAAGGCATATTAGACCTTTTGTCGGCATTAATATTTTATTAGATTTTTGAACACCTAGAAAAACTTGTAAGGTTAAATTTAAAGACATTTATTTTTATCTGTTTATCCAATTTAAATTGTACCAATTAAATCACTTGAATTAAAGATCTTTGGATCCACGTTTTAAAATTTGTTTTTATGAGTGCTTTTTTTATGAGTGCTCCTTATATGTGTTAATTTGTATAACATATATATGATATAGGGATATATGTATATATAGACATACAACACATAACAAAAGTGTGCACACATAATAATAGTAAAGGCCTTGTAGCTTTTTGCAGTTGAAATCTCCATTGTAATGTTTCAAAAACTCCACTGTTGGTCAAAGATAGAGCTGATCAGAAAAACATTAACCTAGGTCTGTAGGATCAAATTCATGAGCTCAAAAAAAGAATACAGAATCTAAGGAATCTAGAGTCCTAGAAAAAATGACTGCCCAGTAATTAATAAATACCATACAATTTACCTTTTTTCCTGCCTTAGGCCTCAGATCAGTCTCCTACTGAGCTTGCAGGCTTCTTTCATTTGCATTTCAACAAAATTCCTGGCTGAGGTCTGAAAGGAGCAGGGAAAAACTGCTATTCTGAGCAGACACCTCAGGCCTAAGGCATTTTAACCATAATTTTGAGGTTCGGATGTTGAAAATTATGATACAATTTTAAGATGAAATTCACAAAATTTTATATCTTTACATCTTGTTTTGTCAATAGATACCATACTATGATTTACTATCCTTGTCCAAATTAATGCACTGGTACACACTGTGATATTTTCTCAGTCTACCCAATTCAAAATTAGTGACAAATAAAACTGAATGTTTGGGAAGTTACTTGCGAACTTGGAAGTAGAGTGCTTTAGTTTTCCATCCTAAGTATTTAAGTTATCTGGCATGAATTATCTGAAATCATAAACTAAACAATTACCTAAACCCGACTTTTAACTGCAAGATTGAGCAATGCTACAAAAACCCATCCAGATACCAGATTGTTACAATAAAACATCATCATTTAGACACACATTGAACTAATATCATTCCCAAGAAACAATTTATAATATCAGCACATTAGTGCACATGTCTTAAAGGGCCAGAAACAAAGACACAAGACAGACAGAAAGGAGCTCCAGACTATGGCTGACAGACAGAAGCCTTAAAAACAGAGCAGATAAGAGAAAAATTTCCTACACCAGTGGCAGGATAGATGTCCTCACAAGGGGATCAGATGTTTTCACAGAGGGTAAGCTGAAATGTAATATCAAGGGTTTCCATGGTGACTTTACTGCATTTAGTGTCCCCTTTTTCTTTTTCTTTTTTTTAAGAAGACAGAGGTGGCATAATCCTTACAGTGCAGGGAACGAAGGAAGGAATTCCTTGAAGCAGCAGGGCTTTGGTAGATGCTGGGAGTCCCTCAGTCCCTCCTTTTACTTATGGGACTAGCTCCTCTGGTTTGGTTCCACCCCAATCTCGCTCCATCTCCTAACATTTCAGTAGTCACCTCTCAAAAAGTTCCAGGGTCGGGGGGTTATCAAAATTTGTAACTTAAATTTTGGTTTCTGACCTTGAAGCGAATTAATACCTATTTAATAATGAGGACAAGGTTTGAGAAAAATAAAAAGGGAGGTTTGCTGCTTTGCTAACAAAGCAGAAACACAGGGGACTCTGCCCAAAGGTTGTGACTCTCTTGAACTGGAGCAACAAGGGGTTTTAAAGGAGTTTCCATTGTTAACCTGGGAGATACTCTGTTCCTTGGTGGCCAGCAGGCATTGCCCTCTGCAGTGGGTGAGTTCCAGGCTGCCAGCTAGGGGCTTTTCTCATCCTGCTTAACAAAGGGGGGTAAACTTCATCACAGTTTTTTAGAACACAGTCCAAAGGGTGTAAGGCTTACTTGCTTTATTACCCATTTTTACGTCCAATATCCTTAAGTTTTTACCACAGAAATCAAACAACAAAATGCACAAAAACAAACAAACAAAAAACATATAGAACACAAAACAAATCACAAAGAAACAGAAACCTGGTGAAGATACAGAAAAACTGAGGAGCAATGAAATGTCTTGCTGAAGCTCCGGGGTAGGAGCTCCTGCGTACCCGGCTGCACCTTTCTACCCTTTCAGAGAAATTCCATACAGAACAGAACAGAGGACAGAACAATTCTTGTTACTGTCCTGGACAGGAGTACATGTGAGCCTCCCCAGGCCACCTCTCTGTAATCAGAAGACATCTCCCTTAACCAGATATCTGATGTTATAAAGGCACCACCTACCAATGGAGGCCTCCTCCACCAGGTGCTTGCTAATAGTTTTAGTGTGATGGTTCACTGCAGTGCTCCTGAACCGAAGGCTCACTCCAAGGCTTTGGAACTTGGCTCTCCAGCCCTGAGCCCCAGAGGAAAGGCCAGCGTCAGAATTTCCAGCAGTCTGGTCTTGTGATCTGGTCACGTCATCTCGCTGGGGAACTCCAAAATGTTAGACCAGGATGCAAGAAAAGACCACTGACTCCAATTAAAATCAAATTAAGGCAAGCTTATTAGTTCAACCGGCTAGGCTGACTCTCCTTCTCAAAACGGCGGGAAAAAGACAGCATCCCCACCTTTCCTACACCCCAGCTTTATAGCCCAAAAAGTTACACAAAAAGGGAGTATCAGAAAACAGAACTTTAACAAGCATCACACTAACTGTAGTTAACATTTTTTATTTGCTGGCCCCAGCATCAGAAATTATGAGGACCATTAGAGCCTCAGAGAGGGTCGTTGTCTGGCCAGGGAAGGCCAATATTTATGAGGTGTCAGTAAGGTTTCAGAGAGGGCTGTGATCTGGTCAGTAAGACAGGCATGGGTGAGTTCAAGGCATGGGCAGGCATTCCAAGCAGGTTCAGAATTTGCAGTAATTTATAGTAAAGCAAAAATTATCTTTCCATGGCTTTAAGGCAAGATGGCTCCCAATATTAATGAAAGATCAGGTTGAGTGATCACCCCTGTCCCTTCCTTTTGGAAACTCCTCTACCACCTCCAAGGTTGTGAACTCCTGATCATTTTCCATTCCAGATAAGTATTTACAGAATTTCTAACTCTTATCCTCTAATTGTGTCTTACTTGGGGCAAAGGTAATGTCAAAGCATTGTTCTGGATGAGAGTGGGAAGATTATTGTATATCACATATTTGCATACACATTGGATTCATTTTCCAATTTTCCATTTGAAATACTGAATTCCTGACACTAACCCATACCCTACTAGACTCTGACTAATAATCCTAATATGATGGTGAAACATAACCCAAGCAGAATAGAAATACAAGCCGTTCAGAGGAGGCATGGTGTGTAGTTGGAATTGCCTTTTGCATTATATAGTATAGGAGCTATAAATCTAGTCAATTTTTTGTTGAAATAATTCTACATGTGTTTTTAAAGTTAACAAATATGGGAATCCTGTCTCCCTTTCTCTGTAGCACACGTATTTGTATATGCAAATAGAGAATCCTACCTGGTATCACACGTACATACTTGTGAGGTGGCTGAATTGGCAGATACAAATTGTGAGAAGAGATCACTACTCCTAAATGCTGTTTGAACTGAAAATTCAACCTATGGGTGAGCTTCCTAGTTCAATAACATTATACATAAATCCATGTTCAGTAAAATGAATATTTTTGCATCTGTGGATTATATATATATATATATCATGATGAATTTCGATTGGCATATACATGGCTACTTTTTTTTTCTTTTTTTGGTTGTTCAAAACGTTACAAAGCTCTTGACATATCATATTTCATACATTAGATTCAAGTGGGTTATGAACTCCCATTTTTACCCCAAATAAAGATTGCAGAATCACATTGGTTACATATCCACATTTTTACATAATGCCCTATTAGTTACTGTTGCATTCTGCTACCTTTCCTATACTCTATGATCCCCCTCTTTTCCCCTCCCATCTTCTCTCTCTACCCCATCTACTGTAATTATTTTTTCTCCTTGTTTATTTTCCCATTCCCTTCACAACCTGTTATATGTAATTTTGTATAACAATGAGGGTCTCCCTCCATTAACATGCAATTTCCCTTTTCTCTCCCTTTCCCTCCCACCTCATGTCTCTGTTAATGTAAATCTTTTCTTCCTGCTTTTCCTCCCTGCTCTGTTCTTAGTTGCTCTCATTATATCCAAGAAGACATTTGGTATTTGTTTTTTAGGGATTGGCTAGTTTCACTAAGCATAATCTGCTCTATTACCATCCATTTCCCTTAAAATTCCATGATTTTGTCATATTTTAGTGCTGCTTAATACTCCATGGTGTATAAATGCCACATTTTTGTTATCCATTCATCTATTGAAGGGCATCTAGGTTGGGCCCACAGTGCAGCAATTGTGAATTGTACTGCTAAGAACATCGATGTGGCAGTATCCCAGAGGTATACACTATTTTAAGGTCTTCAGGAAATAGTCCGAGAAGGGCAATAGCTGGGTCAAATTGTGGTTCCATTCCAAGCTTTCCCAGGAATCTCCATACTGCTTTCCAAATTGGCCACACCAGTTTGCGGGAACAGCTCTCCTCATAGGCCTGGTTTGGTCCATCTTCTCTACATTAAGAAGAGAGAGGCTTACTCAGACACAACCCTTCATCCTGAACAGGTTGTTTGCCATAGAAGATGACTTTTGGTCTTTCAGGTCTTTCATAGCTGCCTACATCTTCTCCAGGGATCAAATATGCATGGACCTTTGAGGTTCTCAGTAGGTGGCAGATCCCCTACATTGCTGTATTGCAAGACGAACCCTGTCCCTTCTCTTTTGTAAAGTTAGATTGAGGGAACAGTGTATGGTTAGGGTTTTAATAACATGTTCAATTTGGGTTCGGAATCATTCTGATGGATGAATAATGGTATTGGGAACCTGTGATATTTATAAAACTCTAGAGGTGAAATATAAGTATGAAAACAGAAATCTAGGTAAGATTTGTAGCCCAGAAGGGAATGAGGCCCTTGATTGGGATACTTAGCTTTTAATTATGTTCTGCACGGTTGTCTCAGATAAATTGATAATCAATGGCATAGGACCTTGTACCTTGGAAGATTGATTGTAGAAGAGAACATCCACTCAAATTGGGATAGTTGGTAGGATAAGGAAGAGAGTCGGTAGGTTTAGGAAGAAGAGTGAGTATAAAATTTGGATCAAATGTTCTTTAGCAATAGGGTTTCATTTATACAGTGAATGTAAATGTCAGCACATGCGAAGAGTCAGTCCCAATGATGAACTGCGGAAAATATAGGAAAGAAGATATCAATAGAGACATTACAAAATCAGGCAATTGTAAAGTGAGTGATAGGTTTAGACATTTTCAACAGGATCGAGATTGAATACATAATTTTAGGAAGAAACAAATATGTAGTCACCAATAGAAATGACATTTGAAAGCATTAGGCAAACTGGAAATGGAAGTTTTTAGTAATCCATATTCAACTTCCATTTAGGATTTGGTACAATCATAAGTGTGACCTTTGCATTTTGTGCCCAGAAAATTATTGTGATTAAATATATATGTAGATCATGTGACATGAGTATTTTTTACACCATTTCTGTGAGCAATATTTGAAGACATATAAATTAGTATTGGGGGTACAAAGTGGTGTACCCTGTGTCTATGAATATAGAGATAATGCATGAATAGAACATACTGTAAATAAATAATATAACTGGTTACACTTTAAATAATGGATTGAATTGTTATCTGAAAATATATAAGAAATCATATATTGATATACAATCATTAATTCCAACCAGTTATATATCTAATTGTAATCTTAGGGTTATTTTTTATCATGAAGTGTGTGTGAGTTTTGCTTCAAAAGTGATTATGGATCGAAAATAATGTGTTTGGAAAGAAGTCTCATGAAATTACCAATCAAGAAATATGGAGGAATCCATGTGTTCTGAAGCAGGAAGTGATTGAAAGTGAAACAAATGCCTATAAATTTGCTAAATTGTGGATGAAATATATATCCTGTGATGTGCATAAACTGATGAAATAGTATGTACCAGTGTTGAATAAAAATGAACGTCAAAATACACATCATGTACCATAGGAATCTACTTGCATTGATGTTAAACTGGGTCAGTTACTGTACAAATATTAGGATTCGCGTGCATCATTCACCGAAGTTAGTTTTCTTTTTTTTTTTAATTTTTATTTATGCTTGTTCAAAACATTACATAGTTCTTGATACATCATATTTGTCACTTTGATTCAAGTGGGTTATGAACTCCCATTTGTACCCCGTATACAGATTGCAGAATCACATCAGTTACACATGCATTGATTCACATATTGCCATACTAGTGTCTGTTGTATTCTGCTGCCTTACCTATCCTCTACTATCCCCCCTCCCCTCCCCTCTCCCACCATCTTCTCTCTCTACCCCCTCTACCTTAATAAATTTCTCCCCATGTATTATTTTTCCCTTTCTTCTCTCTTCCTCTTGTATGTAATTTTGTATAACCCTGAGGGTCTCCTTCCATTTCCATGCAATATCCCTTCTCTCTCCCTTTCCCTCCCACCTCTCATCCCTGTTTTAATGTTAATCTTCTTCTCATCCTCTTCATACCTATTCTGTTCTTAGTTAATCTCCATATATCAAAGAAGACATTTGGCATTTGTTTTTAAGGGATTGGGTAGCTTCATTTAGCATAATCTGCTCTAGCGCCATCCATTTCCCTGCAAATCTATGATTTTTTGTCATTTTTTAATGCAGAGCAATACTCCATTCTGTATAAATGCCACATTTTTTTTATCCATTCATCTATTGAAGGGCATATAGGTTGGTTTCACAGTCTTGCTATTGTGAATTGTGCTGCTATGTACATCGATGTAGCAGTGTCCCTGCAGCATGCTCTTTATAGGTCTTTAGGGAATTGACCGAGAAGGGGAATAGCTGGGTCAAATGGTGGTTTCATTCCCAGCTTTCCAAGAAATCTCCATACTGCTTTCCAAATTGGATGCACCAATTTGCAGTCCCACCAGCAATGTACAAGTGTACCTGTTTCCCCACATTCTCACTAACACTTGTTGTTTGACTTCATAATGGCTGCCAGTCTTACTGGAGTGAGATGGTATCTTAGGGTGGTTTTGATTCACCTTTCTCTGACTACTGGAGATGGTGAGCATTTTTTCATGTACTTGTTGATTATATGTCCTCCTCTGAGATGTCTGTTGAGGTCCTCGGCCCATTTGTTGATTGGGTTATTTGTTATCTTATTGTTTAATTTTTTGAGTTCTTTGTATACTCTGGATATTAGGGCTCTATCTGAAGTGTGAGGAGTAAAGATTTGTTCCCAGAATTTAGACTCCCTATTTACCTCTCTTATTGTTTCTTTTGCTGAGAAACAACTTTTTACTTTGAGTAAGTCCCATGTGTTGATTCTAGTTATTAACTCTTGTGCTATGGATGTCCTATTGAGGAATTTGAAGCCCGACCCCACAGTATGTAGATCGTAGCCAACTTTTTCTTCTATCAGACGCCATGTCTCTGATTTGATATCAAGGTCCTTGATCCATTTTGAGTGAACTTTTGTGCATGCAAGAGAAAGGGATTCAGTTTCATTTTGTTACATATGGATTTCCAGTTTTCCCAGAACCATTTGTTGAAGATGCTATCCTTCCTCCATTGATGCTTTTAGCTCCTTTATCAAATAGAAGATTGTTATAGCATTGTGGATTAATCTCTGTGTCCTCCATTCTGTACCTTTGGTCCACCCGCCTGTTTTGGTACCAGTACCATGCTGTCATTGTTACTATTGCTCTGAAATTTAGTTTGAAATCTGGTATCGCTATACCGCCTGATTCACACTTCCTGGTTAGAATTGCTTTTGATATTCTGGATATTTTATTTTTCCAAATGAATTTCATGATTGCTTTCTCTATTTCTACAAGAAATGCCATTAGGATTTTGATTGGCATTGCATTAAACCTATAGAGAACTTTTGGGAATATCACCATTTTGATGATGTTAGTTCTCGTTATCCATGAACAGTGTATATTTTTCCATCTTCTAAGATCTTATTCTACTTCTCTTTTTAGGGTTCTGTAGTTTGCATTGTATAAATCTTTCACCTCTTTTGTTAGGTTGATTCCCAAGGATTTTATTTTTAATTTTTGAGGATATTGTGAATGGAGTGTTTTTTTTCTCATTTCCGTTTCAGAAGTTTTGTCACTGATATACAGAAATGCCTTTGATTTATGAATGTTGATTTTATATCCTGCCACATTGCTGAAATCATTTCTTAGTTCTAGTAGTTTTTTTTTTTTTTGTAGACCCTTTTGGGTCTTCTATATATAGAAATATGTCAGCTGCAAGTAGTGATAATTTAAGTTATTCTTTTCCTATTTTCATGCCTTTAATTTCTTTCATCTGTCTAATTGCTCTGGCCAGTGTTTCGAGAACTATATTGAATAGAAGTGGTGGTAGAGGACATCTCTGTCTTGTTCCAGATTTTAGAGGGAATGCTTCAATTTTTCTCCATTCAGAATAATGCTAGCCTGAGGCTTAACATAGATAGCTTTTACAATGTCGAGGTAAGTTCCTGTTATCTCTAATTTTTCTAATGTTTTGAACATAAAGGGATGCTAAGGGTCTATTGTTCTTATTTATTTTTCGCAGAACCAAGCTTTAGTTTTGTAATTTTTTCAATAGTTTCTTTTGTTTCAATTTTGTTGTTTTCCGCTCTGATTTTAGTTATTTCTTGCCTTCTGCTACATTTGCTGTTGTTTTGCTCTTCCTTTTCTAGGGCTTTGAGATGAAGTGTGAGCTCATTTATTTGTTGTTCTTTCCTATTTTTGAGGAATGACGTCAAGGTGGTGAATTTCCCTCTTAAAACTCCTTTCATTGTGTCCCATAGATTCCGATATGTTGTGTCTGTATTTTCATTTATCTCGAAGAATTTTTTGATTTTCTCATTTATGTCTTCTGTAACACATTAATCATTCAGTAAAATGTTGTTCATTTTCAATTTGATGTAGGATTTTTCCTTCCTTCTTTTTCATTGGTTTCCAGTTTCATTCCATTATAATCAGATAAAATTCATGGTATTATGTCCACCACTTTATATTTATTGAGGGTTGCTCTATGGCATAATATATGGTCTATTTTTGAGAAGGATCCATGTGCTGCTTAAAAAAAAAGTATATCCACTTGATGATGGTTGATATATTTTATATATGTCAGTTAAGTCTAGGTTATTGACTGTGATATTGAGTTCTATAGTTTCTTTATTCAACTTTTATTTGGAGGATCTGTCCAATGGTGAGAGAGGTGTGTTGAAGTCACCCATAATTATTGTGTTGTGGTCTATTTGATTCTTGAACTTGAGGAGAATTTGTTTTATGAACGTTGCAGCACCATTTAATGGTGCGTAAATATTGATAATTTTTATGTCTTGTTGGTGAATGGTTCCTTTTAACAACATATAATTTCCTTCATTATCCCTTTTGATTAAATTAGTCATGAAGTCGATTTAATTCGATTTGAGGATGGCCACCCCTGCTTGCTTATGAGGACCGTGTGCATGGTATATTTTTTCCCAACCTTTCACCTTCAGCCTGTGTATGTCTTTTCCATTCAGATATGTCTCCTGGAGGCAACATATTGTTGGATTTGTTTTTTGAATCCAAGTTACAAGCCTATGTTGCTTTATTGGAGAGTTTAAGCCATTAGTGTTTAGAGCTACTATTGATATATGGTTTCTACTGCCATCCATGTTTGAATATTTATCGTTTTCTTAAATTTACTTTGTTTCTCCATGATTAGCTTTTCCCCCGCCCTCTGTAATTACTGAGGCACTTCCCACTGATGGTTTTGGTTGTTGTTTTTCATTTCTTCCTCGTGTAGTGTTTTGCTCAAGACACTTTGCAATGGTGGTTTTCTTGCTGCAAATTCTTTTAGCTTTTCTTTATCATGAAAGATTTTTATTTCGTTGTCGTACCTGAAGCTGAATTTTGCTGGATACAGAATTCTTGTTTGGCATCCATTGTCTTTCAATGTTTGAAATACGTTGTTCCAGGATCCTCTCACTTTCAGTGTCTGTGATGAAAAATAGGTTGTTAACCATATTGGTTTACCCCTGAATGTAATCTTCCTCCTTTCTCTTGAAGCTTTTAATGTTTTCTCTTTGTTCTGTATATTGGATATCTTGATAACAATGTGTCTTGGCGTTGGTCTACTGTGATTTTGTGTGCTCTGTGTCCTGTAAGCATCTTCAATTTGTATATCCGTTTCCTTTTTTATTTCTGGAAAATTTTCTGTAATTATTTCATTCAACAGGTTACTCATTCCCATGGTTTGAATCTCTGTACCTTCCTCTATCCAGATGACTCATAAGTTTGGTTTTTTTATGTTATCCCATATCTCTTGGATGTTTTTCTCGTGATTTTTTACCAGCCTTTCTGTGTTGGCTAGACTCTTTTCAAGATGATATATTTTGTCTTCATTATGTGACATTCTGTCTTCTACTTGCTCCACTCTGTTAGTGATACTCTCAATTGAGTTTTTAATTTGGTTTATCGTTTTCTTCATTTCTAGAATTATTCTTTGAATTTTTATAATCTCTATCTCCTGATAAAGAAGATTAACTTCTTCTTTTATCTGTTTATGTAATTCATTTTCAATGTGTTCTTTCACTGTATTTATTTGCTCTCTCGTATCCTCTTTAAGGTTTCATTCCATCTGTCTAAGGTATTCCTTGAGTTTTTTATATGACCATTTTTCTGATGATTCTAGGTCCTCCTGAATATTTAGGTTATCCTTCATTGTTTGTACTCCTTTTCTTTCTTGCTTTTTTATGCTGCTCATGTTACTTCTTGTTTGTTTGAGTGCTGAGTTACTGCTTATTCTTATAAATTTATTTGAAGCTTGGGAGGAAAGATATTAGAAGGGATGGGAAGAAGTCACTAAAGAGAATGAGAATAGGCAGGTAGAATTCAAGGATGAGGGAATAAGAAAATTGAAAAGAAATGAAAAGACAAAAGAAAAAAATAGAAAATAAAGAAAGAAATAATTTTTTAAAAATAATAATGATAATTAAAAATGAAAATTAAAATTTAAAATAATAATAATAATAGTAAAATTTAAAAAATAAAAACATTAAAATAAGTTAAAGAACAACAACAAAAAATGAAAATGAAAGAAAAAAAGTAAAAATAAAATAATAATAATAATAATAATAATAATAATACATGCAGTCATAGAGTTCAATTAACTTCTCTTCCAGTAGGTGGAGCTGTGCTCACTGGGCCAAGCTTCTCTTCTCAATAGGTGGGAACCAATCACTGTGCAGCAGCTCTTCCTCCCAGACTGGGCGGGTCTCCAATCCTGAGTGCCTAGGACCTTCTCTAGTGTTTCCTCAAGCCAGGCTCCGCTCAACTGTGACACTCACCACAATACTTGCTACACGTCAGGTCTCTGTTCCTGGTAGTCCTGTTTTCATCAACGCCTGCCACTCTCTCCCTGTTTGCCTCCCTCAGACCCTAAGTTTGTAGAGCTTGGGGCTGGGAACCCTCAGCGAATTTGCTTGCTCTCTGGTATCCATGCCCACATTAGCTGGTGTAAGAGACCTCAGTTGTCAGCACTGGTGGGAGCGGTAGCCGGGAATTCCATGCCACGAGTCCCACAGCACACATGATTCCCTCGGTCTGGCCATCTTTCTCACGGGAGACCTGGGAGGGCCCCTTAAAGGAGAGCTGGAAGGGGCCCTTAATATTTCCCCGCTGTGTGGAGAGAGATGCATAGGGAATTACACACCTGTCGTACTGGTTTCAATGAATTTATCTCCTCTGCCCATGACGTCAGTTCTCTTCCATGGTGGTATCCCATGCAAATGGTGACCGTTCATTTCTTTTGCCAGGTGACCAATGCAACGGATGGGTCCTGACTGTGTCTCCGAAGCCCCATTTCAATTCAGTGGCCTTTTACCTCTGTAAATTCAGAAGGACCGACCAGTTATTTCAGAGGGAATGTTAGTTCTGAGACACAAGAAGCAGGCAAATCTGAGCTTCTATGCAGCTGATCCGGGCTCTGTGTGTTTTCTGAGGGCCCCAGACTGTTCGCACCAGATCCATGTCAGGTCAGCATTGCCTAGTGATTCTGAACAAACAGCATTTAGACAGTTTATGACTCCCTATGCCTGCGCAGCTTAAGAGGTCAGAGACTTGATTTCTCCATGTTCGCCACCATGTTGGATCTCCTATATTGCTACTTTTTAATGTCTGTGCGTGTGCGTGCATATATATATATATATATATATATATATATATATATATATACTCTCCAGATTTTTCAAAATATGAAATATATGTGTCTTATTATACGCTCCCTAAATTCATTCATATTCATATATGTGGATTTATAACAAACTTTCCACAAGATTATACTCAGAAATAATCATCCACCTGAAATACATATTTCTTTCCTAGTACTGAAAAGTAACTTCATAGAATGGTGCATACAAACTCTAATATTTCTACAGATACTTACCCAGTGTAACATCAATGCAAGTAGATTCCTAGGGGACATGATGTGTATTTTGACGTTCATTTCTATTCAACACTGGTACATTACTATTTCTTCAGTTTATGCACATCATAGGATATATATTTCATCCACAAGTTAGAAAACTTATAGGCATTTGTTTAATGATCAGTCACTTCCTGCTTCAGAATACATGTATTCCTCCATGTTTCTTGACTGGTCTTTTCATAAGACTTTTTCCAATCACAATATTTTCATTTTTCATTATCTCTTATGAAGCAAAAATCAAACACCTTTCATGATAAACCATAATCCTAAAATTACCATTAGATGTATAACTGGTTGGAATGAATGATTATATATCAATATAAGATTTCTTATATATTTTTAGATATCAATTCAATTCATTATTTAAAGTGGAACCAGTTAAATTATTTATTCACAGGATGGTCTATTCATGAATTATCTCTATATTCAAAGACACAGGGTACACCTCTGTGTACCCCTAACACTAATGTATATGTCTTCAAAATATTGCTACCAGAAATGGTGGAAGAAATACTCATGTCACCTGATCCACATATATATTTTATCACAGTAAAATTCTGAACAAAAAATGTAAAGGTCACACTTATGATTGTACAGAAGTCTAAAAGGAAAGTGAACATGGATAACTAAAAACATCCATGTGAAGATTGCCTAATGCTCTCAAATGTCAATCCTATTGGTGACAACATATTTGTTTCTTCCAATGATTATATATTCAAACTAAACCCTGTTGAAAATGTCTAATCCTATAACTCACTTTATACTTTGCCTGATTTCATAATGTCTCTATTGATACCTGCTTTCCTACTTATTTTCCCCAGTTCATCGTTGTGACTGACTCTTCACATGTGCTGAAATTTTCATTCATTCTCTAACAGAAACCCTATTGCTAAAGAACTTTTGGTCCAAATCCTATACTCACTCTTCTTCCTAAACCTACCGACTATCTTCCTAATCATACCGACTATCCATTTTGACTGGATGTTCTCTTCTACATTAAATCTACCAAGGTACAAGGTCCTGTGCTTCAAATCATACCTAGATTTCTGTTTCCATACTGATATTTCACCTCTATATTCTTGTAATTATCGCACGTTCTCAATACCATTATTCATCGCCCAGAATGATTCCTAACCCAAATTGAACCTGTTATTAACCCTAAACATACACTGTTCCCTAAATCTCATTTTACAGAAGAGCAGCAACAGAGTTGTTCTTAAAATACAGGGAATTAGGGGACCTTCCACCTGCTGAAAATCTCAAAGGTCCATGCAGAAATGATACCTGGAGAAGTTGTAGGGAGGTATGAAAGACCTGAGAGAGCAAAAGTCCTATTCCAAGTCAAACAACCTGGTCAGGATAAAGGGATGTGTCCGAATCAGCATCTCTCTACTTATTTTAGAGAAGATGGACTAAACCAGACCTGTGTGGAGAGTTGTTTCCAGGTGTCTATGGTTGATATACCATTCTAACTTGTGAAAGTGTTCCAGGAAGTAGGAGCAGCCTCCATCTCATGGGACCCTTGGAAGCAAGTGTTAGGATAAAGTGGTTGCCAAGGCAGTGGCCTCATTCAGTTCCAAAGAAAGTGACATACCTCATTTCCTTGGTGATGGAACTCTCTGAACTTGCTATCCAAGAACCAAGACACCGAGAGGCAATCCCAGTCCATGTCCCTGTGGGCTCACTTGATTGGATTTTCCAAGGACAGAGTCAGTCTTTCTTGGTACCTCCTGATGTGAGTATAGCCAAATACCAGGAGAGCTCTGAAGAGATACTTTTCCTGTGAAAGCAGGTAGTGGCTGGCCACTTTTTCCTGACAACTTCACAGAGTTGATCAAGGAAACCAGATCTGATAGAGGACACGCCATTTTGGGGGAACATAATATGGCCCACCAGTCAGAGTTAACTCCGGAGAGTCACAGACCTACTTGAGGGAAGGAGGTGCATTTGTGAGTGTGGGTTTGTTGTTTTGTCTCATGTTCAGAGAATAGGTACGAAAGGCGGTTTGTTTGATTTGAAGTGAACTGTTTCTAGTAAGTCGTTTGACAAGATGAGTGTTTCTATGTCTGTGTATCCCACTGTGTCCGCGGTTGTAGACATGAGAAAAGAGAATGCAACAATGGATGTGTCCTGTCTAGTAGAAAGCTTCCCATTATGCATCCTGCCTAATTTATGAATAGAGTGCGGCTTGCCTTATGGATGGGCAATACCTACTACCTTCCTAAGTCTCTGTTTTCTTCTGAATTCTGGCCACTCTCCAGAATAGGCTCATGGTTTTGTGTCCAAGATATGTAACAACTCCAAGGTCTGTGACATGGCCATGTACAGGATAGCTGAAGGGAATGGCCAGCATCTCAGAAAACTCAGATATCAATGTGACCAGGAAAGTCTCAGTGGATATACCCTGCTTTTGGCCTTTTGCTTACCTATTGTTCTGTTGCCCTGAATATCAGGAAGGTCTTTGCCTCAGCCCACCCCTTTGTGAAGCCTGAAGAAAACAGTTTTCAAATGGAAATGAATGGGCATCACTGGTGGCTCTTTCTTAATTGCTTTGGAAAGGGATGTGTCTGAATTAGCCTCTTGGCCTTGTATGTGACTGTGACTTTGATTCTCAGCAGCTGATGGATCTAAAGAATGATCCCATGTGTGCATCCAAAACCATAATTGCCAAAAGATCAGTCATTGTGGATGAAGTCTCTCGTCTTCCTCTGTTAGGTTCCTGACTTCCATCAAGTGAGAATTGGTATTCCTTGGGTCAAATGAGTTCTTCAAATCACTGCAGAGGTGCTTAGGTTTTTGCATGACTCCAAATCATATAAAGAATCTATAATTGAAAGTCAGTAGGCCACAAATTGGAGAAACAGAGCAGTATTAACGGGAGGCTTATTTGATCACTCCTGGTTCACAGGAAGGGTGTCCAGGCCAACATGACTTTAGGCAAATGAGGGGCAAGGGAGTTTATTTGGACACTGTCTTTGGGTGAGCCATTCATGGAAACCTTCAGCCAGAGGTTACAATGAGTGACTATATGGAAGAAGATGAGGACCTTGTTTGAGTGTTTTGGTTTTAATTGTGGTCATTTGTGTGGTGGTTGTAAGAAATATCTTGGTCCACCTGGGCTTTAACTCTGGTTGGATTCCCCTTAGAGACTGCGTTCTGGAACTGAACTCAGAGAAGTATTGCCATGAATTGTGTTGGGATATTAGGAGGCCACGCATGAGAGTCGCCCTTGGAAACTGAGATCTAGGCCCAGGGTGGCTTTCCACAGAGCACTGAGAATCTCAGCAAGGATAACACATGATTTTATTCTGAAAGACTTGGCAGCCATAGTTGAGTGTCAAAACACACATGGACCTCACATTGTAGACCTCAATTTACCTGGCTTCATGTGACCTTTTGGCCACTCTTTGGGAAGCCTTGCCTGTGAGAGTTCTCCAGAGCTTTCATTGAAAATGAGCTTCCTCATTATTTAATGGTTTCTGAATGAATTGAAACCCACAGTGCCTCCAACTTCATCCTTAACAATGGCTAGATGAATACCATGTAGTTATTAAAATTTCCATGACCAGGTGGCACTGGAGAACCTTTGAATGTCCTGTTGCTGATCATGAGTATACCAGACAGTGCCTTGATTGACTGGATTTCATGAAAATGTTGTAGAAAAGAGATGCCAGTACGTTTGAGTCTGCTGAGTAGTGGGCCTAGAGCACTGGTGGGCAGGTGTGTGAAAAAACATCATTAGTAGGGCCATGAGGATCTACCATTGGATTCCAAATGGCTTGTGACTGACATGGTGCAGCCAGCAGATCCTTATTTGTAAAGTCATCTTTTTATATGGAGAGGTTTCAGGGCAATGTTCAGAATAAGGGTCATATGGACAAGGGGGCAATGGGGCAAGCTATGAGGGATAGAAGCCTGGTTGGTGCGTTCTCCTGCACACCCTGACCTACCACACGTGACATAACTCCCTCCAGCACTGTGTCTCAGTTGGGCTCCTTGTATTTCATGAAGCAAATATTAAACTCTCAGTGCAGCAGGAAAAACACCACAAAAAGTGGAGGAGGACAAAATGGCTTCACAGTTCACATGGGGAGACATTTAGTCACCAGTAGTCACTGTTTACCAACAAAGAGAGGATTCAGGCCTCCTGCTTCATGTTAATTGGAAAATAAGAACCCATGTCCTTCAGGTCAAAGTGATGGAGACCCACCTTTGATGTTCTCACTACAAAAGAAGATAAAGCTCCTGAAAACAACCTAAATTTCAAGTGCCCAACCTCAGAGTGAGATTCTCAAAAAGTCCTTAGGCCAGAAGAGCTCCATGTTTGTGGAGTGTTTACCCTGTCCCTTACTTTTAGAAAGTCCTCTACCTCCACCAAAGATGTGAAATCTGGAGCATTTTCCATTCCAGATAGGTATTCACAGATTTTCCAACTCTTCTCCTATAATTGTGTCTTACTTGAGGCGAAAGTAATGTTAAAGCATTGTTCTGGATGAGAGTGGGAAGTATGTGACACTAACACATACCCTATCAGACTCTGAATACTATTTCTAATAGGATGGAGAAAAATAACCCAAACAGAATAGAAATACAAGCAGTTTAGAGGAGTCATGGTGTATATTTGGACTTGCCTTTTGCATGATACAGAGTAGGAGTTAAATCTAGTCAATTTTTTGTTGAAATAGTTCTCCATGTGTTTTTAAAGTTAACAAATTGTGAATTCCTGTCTCCCTTTCTCTGTAGCCCATTCAGCACATATATTTTTATATGGATATATAGAATCATACCTGGTACCACACATACATTCTTGTGAGGTGGATGAGTTGGCAGATACAAATTGTGAGAAGAGATCACTCCTACTAAACCGTGTTGGAACTGAATATTCAACCAATGGGTGAGCTTCCATGTTCAGTAAAATGAATATTTTTGGATCTGTGGATGATATATATTTTATGATGAATTTTGATTGACATATATGTTGCTATTTTTTTTTCTGTGTGTGTGTGTGTTTTGTGTCACTCACCTGTTCTGTAAAACAACTTCAGAGAGAGAGGTTAAAAATTCATGCAAAGCTCTGATGGAGGTATCTAATATCTTAGTTTTGGTCTATTGCTTCTTCTAATTGGGTCATTTGTTGTGTCCCATGGACGAGGGCAGTGGTTCCTGTGCCCACCCCTGCAGCAACTCCTATTCCGAATAGGATGGCTAAAGTGAGGGATATATGTTCCCAGTTGAAACGGGTTGTATGCCCCCCTATTTGATCTTCAAATGAACCTGCATCATGATAGAGCACTCTGGGAAACATCTGCACCATTACACAATTAATCACATCTGTTGACCATTTCATGAAAACATAAACAATGTTTAATTATATACAATTATGCTGTTGTAGGGACGGACAAGGCAAGGCACCTAAGATAGCAACGAAGACAGCGAAACCGTCCTATTTGGTTGCAACCAGAATCAGAGGGCATTGCTTCTGTTGTAATCAATTATTCTCCTGAAACTCAAGTATAGGTAGTTTCAGAATTTTGTACCCAATATGTAAGGGAAGGGGCTCAGAAGTTCACAGTCTGCAGAAGTTCAAAAAAGCCGTTGTTGTTTCTGTTTTTTCCTCGGTTCTGGGAAAGATAACTTTTCAAGGACACCTGGGAGGGAAAGAGCTTTTTCCTACCTTTCTTATTTTTCGCCCCTGACAGCTGTTACCATGGATCCCTGATGGTAACTTCTTTATCTTAGAAATATAGCCATCTCTGTAAAGCCCCAGCTCACGGCCAGAGGCCTTGTTCAAATATTTTGTGGAAAACAAGTAATGGGGTGTCTAGCATAGAAGTTCTTATTTTTTTAGCCAGTGGCCAAGTAGAACAATGCAACACTAAAAGAGGAAGTTTATCTACATTGAACTCTTTTATAGGGACTCTTTTGCTGAAAGTCCTAAAGTCAGCCATGGTGAAGACTTCTGTAGAAAGTCAGTTAAGAATTTTCTGTAGGCCTGGTACAGAAGGGGAAGACAGGGAAGGTGGGGCTGACAGCAGCTCCAAGGATCTGAGAATAAGGAAGGAGAGATGTAAAAAAATAATGGGAAAGGGGTTTGGTATTTTCCTAGTAACAAAAACTTGAGCTGCAGAACAGGTAGAGCAGAGGAGAAGACAAGAGTGAGTATCCCAAAATGCATGTGAGGGACTTTAAATTTTTAGTAAACTGTTTTCAGTGATGACAAAGCAACTTTAAAGGCCATTTTCATTACATCTTTGATAGGAGTCTGAGGGCTCTCCTCTGCTAGTTTCAGCTTTGTGTTAGCTGGTAAGAGGACCTGGTGGGACCCGGTGCGGGCACGGACAGGAGAAGAGAGGAGTGAGTCGGTGGATGAGAACCTGAGTACCTGCTAACTCAGCAAGGGGGCGATGGTCTGAGAACCGGGAGAGGTTTGGGTTTTTGATCTAATAATTGGAGGGGAGAAATCAGGTTGCTGAGGTGAGAGTGACAGCAGAGACTCTGGAGCACAAGGCTGAAGGTGAGGATCTATTGGATAAGCATAGTTCAGGATATGAGTGAAGGATGGAAAAGGCCTGCCCATAGGGGAATCTCCTTTCACCCTTTTGAGCACTTGCAGAAGTTAAAAAGGTCACACAGGGCTGGGGATGTGGCTCAATTGTAGCACGCTCGCTTGGCATGCGTGCGGCCCGGGTTTGATCCTCAGCACCACATACAAACAAAGATGTCGTGTCCGCCAAAAACTAAAAAATAAATATTAAAAATTCCCTCTGTCTCTCTGTCTCTCGCCTCTCTCTTTAAAAAAAATGGTCACGCAGAATTTGAGGATCTAGAGACCCCTCTGGGGGCCATCGGTTTTGGTTATCTAATTGGTAATATGGCCAATGCTGTGTACTGAATTTGATGAGGAGTTTGTGTTCCATCAGGCAGCCCCTGTATGCTCACATCCCCATGATGTACAGAAAGAGTCGGCCAGGCATTCTGGAATTACTAAAAAGGAGTGATGGTTTTTTCCTTTCCACAGGTCCATGATCCTCTTAGTTGTACAAGTCCGATATTTACTGCCATTAGCCCCTTGAACTAGAGACCTTTTATTTGATAGAGGGCCCAATGGGGCCTTAAGCGCTGAGTTTATTGCCCCTGTATACCCTTCAAAGTTTACTGGGGTCTCCTCCACTTCAAAAGATACGCTGAGCTCAGGGAGGGGATCTGAGCCCCAACTTTCGTAGCCATGCTGAAGAGTCAGAATGGCTGGCTGGCGTGGCTGCCTCTTTCTAGGGCACACTTGAACCCAGTGTCCTCTTTCTTTACAGTAGGCACATTGATCTGAGGTCAGGGGTGGCCTCTGGCGTGGGACCAGGTATCCCTTCCTGTCTCCCTGTTTCTTAATTTCTGGCCCTTTTGTTGTTGTGACCGGGACCTTAGTCAACTCCTTAGTCTGTCTTTTGTTTCTTTTATCGTCCTTTTGCTCCCTTCTTTTCCTCAGTTTCTCTCTTATAGTATACTTTCTCAGCTTCTCTGACTAAATCTCTCAAAGTCATATCTTGTAATCCATCTAAGCATTGTAACTTTCTTTAAATATCCAAGGCAGCATGCTCAATAAAGGCCATTGTGACAGATGCCTTTTGATCCTCTGCATGAGGATCGAAAGGAGTATATCTCCTATATGCCTCCGTAATTCTCTCTAGAAACATAGAGGAAGATTCATCAGGCCCGCAGGCGTGGTAGCCACGTCACCCCAAATGGAGTAGGGAAATAGCAGTGCCGCTGCCCGTGCCCGGATAAGGCCCAGTCACCAGATGGTGCGGTAGTCACGTCACCCAAATTGTAGTAGGGGCCAAGCAGGCCTCTGCCCACGCCCGCAACAAAAGCAGACCTGTGACTGACCTGCGGAACAGGCACAGCGGCCTGCCACCATGGTAGACATGACACCCCAATTGGAGTAGTCCCAGAGCAGAGCTTTCTCCTGCGCCCAGTACAAGCACAACGGCCCACCGGCGTGGTAGTCACGTCAACCCAATTGGAGTAGGGGCAGAGCAGAGCCTTTGCCCGCACCCAGAACAGGCCCAGCGATCTGCCAGCATGGTAGTCACGACACCCCAATGGCAGTAGGGCCAGAGCAGAGCCACCACCCGCTCCCACAAGGTAGGCAGAACTGCAACCGACAGGCGGAACAGGCCCAGCGGCCTGCAAGCGCGGCAGACACGTCAACCCATTTGGTTCTTTGAAAAAATTAAAAAAATTGACAGAACATTAGCCATGCTAACGAAGACAAGAAGAGAGAGAACTCAAATTACTAGCATATGGGATGAAAAAGACAACATCATAACAGATATTTCAGATATACAGAAGATAATCCGAAATTATTTTGAATCTTTGTACTCTAATAAAATAGAAGACGGTGAAGGCATCGATAAATTTCTTAAGTCATATGATCTGCCCAGATTGAGTCAGGAGGATATAGACAACCTAAACAGACAAATATCAATTGAGGAAATAGAAAAAACCATCAAAACACTACCAAGTAAGAAAAGCCCAGGACCTGATGGGTATATAGCAGAGTTTTACAAAACATTTAAAGAGGAACTAATACCAATACTTTTCAAGTTATTTCAGGAAATTGAAAAAGAGGGAATTCTTCCAAATTCATTCTATGAGGTCAACATCACTCTGATTCCTACACCAGACAAAGACACTTCAAAGAAAGAAAACTACAGACCAATATCTCTAATGAACCTAGAGGCAAAAATCCTCAATTAAATTCTGGCAAATCAGATACAAAAGCATATCAAAAAAATTGTGCACCATGATCAAGTAGGATTCATCCGTGGGATGCAAGGCTGGTTCAATATACGGAAATCAATAAATGTTATTCATCACATCAATAGACTTAAAAATAAGAACCATATAATCATCTCGATAGATGCAGAAAAAGCATTTGACAAAGTACAGCATTCCTTTATGTTCAAAACTCTAGAAAAACTAGGGATAACAGGAACATACCTCAATATTGTAAAAGCAATCTATGCTAAGTCTCAGGCTAGCATCATTCTGAATGGAGAAAAATTGAAGGCATTCCCCCTAAAATATGGAACAAGACAGGGATGCCCTCTTTCACCACTTCTGTTCAACATAGTTCTCGAAACACTGGCCAGAGCAATTAGACAGACAAAAGAAATTAAAGGCATATAAATAGGAAAAGAAGAACTTATATTATCACTATTGCAGATGACATGATTCTATACCTAGCAGACCCAAAAGGGTCTACAAAGAAACTAATAGAGCTAATAAATGAATTCAGCAAAGTGGCAGGATATAAAATCAACACTCATAAATCAAAGACATTCCTGAATATCAGTGACAAATCCTCTGAAACGGAAATGAGGACAACCACTCCATTCACAATATACTAAAAAAAAAAAAAATAATTGGTAATCAACCTAACAAAAGAGGTGCAAGTTTTATACAAGGAAAACTACAGAACCCTAAAGAGAAAAATAGAGGAAGATCTTAGAAGATGTAAAAATATACCCTGTTCATAGATAGACAGAACTAACATCATCAAAATGGCGATATTACCAAAAGTTCTCTATATGTGTAATGCAATGCAATTCAAAATCCCAACGGCAGTTCTTGTGGAAATAGAGAAAGCAATCATGAAATTCATATGGAAAAATAAAAGACCCAGAATAGCAAAAACAACACTAAGCAGGAAGTGAGAATCAGGCCGTATAGCGATACCAGACTTCAAACTATACTACAGAACAATAGTAAAAAAAATAGCATGGTACTGGCACCAAAACAGGTGGGTGGACCAATGGTAAAGAATAAAGGACACAGAAACCAATCCAAAAAAATACAACTATCTTATATTTGATAAAGGGGCTAAAAGCATGCAATGGATGAATGATAGCATCTTCAACAAATGGTGCTGGGAAAACTGGAAATCCATATGTAACAAAAAGAAACTGAATCCCTTTCTCTTGCCATGCACAAAAGTTAAATCAAAATGGAACAAGGAGCTTGATATCAAATCAAGACATGGTGTTTGATAGAAGACAAAGTTGTCTACGATCTACATACTGTGGGGTCGCCTCCAAATTCCTCAATAGGACACCCATAGCACAAGCGTTAATAACTAGAATCAACACATGGGACTTACTCAAACTAAAAATTTTTTTCTCAGCAGAAGAAACAGTAAGAGGGGTAAATAGGGAGCCTACATCCTTGGAACAAATCTTTTCTCCTCACACTTCAGATAGAGCACTAATATTCAGAGTATACAAAGAACTCAAAAAATTTGTCAATAAGATAACAAATAACCCAATCAACAAATGGGCCAAGAACCTGAACAGACACTTCTCAGAGGAGGACATACAATCAATCAACAAGTACATGAAAAAATTCTCACCATCTCCAGCAGTCAGAGAAATGTGAATCAAAACCACCCTAAGATACCATCTCACTCCAGTAAGTTTGGCAGCCATTATGAAGTCAAACAACAACAAGTGCTGGCGAGTATCTGGGGAAACAGGTACACTTGTACATTGCTGGTGGGACTGCAAATTGGTGCAGCCAAATGGGAAAGCAGTATGGAGATTTCTTGGAAAGCTGGGAACGGAACTACCATTTGACCCAGTTATTCCCCTTCTCGGTCTAAAACCTAAAGACCTAAAAAGAGCATGCTACAGGGACACTGCTACATCGATGTTCATAGCAGCACAATTCACAATAGCAAGACTGTGGAACCAACCTAGATGCCCTTCAATAGAAGAATGAATAAAAAAATGTGGCATTTATACACAATGGAGTATTACTGTGCATTAAAAAATGACAAAATCATAGAATTTGCAGGGACATGGATGGCATTAGAACAGATTATGCTAAGTGAAGCTAGCCAATCCCTAAAAAAACAAATGCCAAATGTCTTCTTTGATATAAGGAGAGTAACTAAGAACAGAGTAGGGACGAGGAGCATGAGAAGAAGATTAACATTAAACAGGGATGAGAGGTGGAAGGGAAAGGGAGAGAGAATGGAAACTGCATGGAAATGGAAGGAGAACCTCAGGGTTATACAAAATTACATACAAGAGGAAGTGAGGGGAAAGGGAAAAATAATACAAGGGGGAGAAATTTATTACTGTAGAGGGTGTAGAGAGAGAAGAGAGGAGGAGAGGGGACGGGAGGGGGGATAGTAGAGGATAGGAAAGGCAGCAGAATACAACAGACACTAGTATGGCAATATATGAATCAATGGATGTGTAAGTGATGTGATTCTGCAATCTGTAAACGGGGCAAAAATGGGAGCTCATAACCCACATAAATCAAAGTGTGAAATATTATTTATCAAGAACTATGTAATGTTTTGAGCAACCATATATAAAAATTAAAAAAAAAAAGATAACTAAATTCGGTGAATAATGCACGAGAATCCTAATATTTCTACAGTAACTGACCCAGTTTAAAATCAATGCCAGTAGATTCCTATGGGACATGATGTGTATTTTGACGTTCATTTTTATTCAACAATGGTACATTACTATTTCATGAGTTTATGCACATCATAGGATATATATTTCATCCACAAATTATCAAATTTATAGGCATTTGATTCAATTTCAATCGCTTCCTGCTTTACAACATATGCATTCCTCCAGGTTTCCTGACTGGTCTATTCATGAGACTTCTTTCCAAACATATTATTTTCGATTTCCATAATCACTTTTGAAACAAAACTCACACACTGTTCATGATAAACCAAAACACTAATATTACCATTAGATGTATTATTGGTGAGAATGAATGACTGTATATCAATATAAGATTTCCTGTAATTTTTAAGATATCAGTTCAATCCATTATATAAAGTTGGAACAAGTTATATTATTTATTCACTGTATTGTCTATTCGTACTTTATCTCTAAATTCATAGACACAGGGTGCACCTCATTGTAAACCCAATACTAATTTTACGTCTTGAATATATTGCTTCCAGAAATGGTGGAAGAAATACTCATGTCACCTGATCTACATATACATTTTATCACAGTAGTATTCTGAACAAATAATGTAATTGTCACGGTTATGATTGCACGAAGGACTAAATGGAAAGTGAACATGGATTACTAAAAACATCTATGTCCAGGTTGCCTAATGCTCTCAAATGTCAATCCTATTGGTGACTACATATTTTTTTCTTCCTAATATTATGTGTTCAAACTCAACCCTGTTGAAAATGTCTAATCCTATCACTCACTTTATACTTTGCCTGATTTCGTAATGTCTCTATTGATATCTGCTTTTCTACATTTTTTCCCAGCTCATCATAGTGACTGACTCTTCATATGTGCTGACTTTAACAATCACTCTGTAACCTAAACCCTATTGTTAAAGAACTTTTGTTCCAAATGCTATACTCACACTTCTTCCTAAACGTACTATCTTCCTATTTCTATCAACTATCCCTTTTTGACTGGATGTTCTCTTCTACATTCAATCATTATAGTAAATGTCCGGTGAGCTTCACAGGAGGAAACCACCAACAGACTATCTCATGCAACAGCAAAGGGTTTATTGAGTGTCCAGCATGCTGGTGCTCAGAGCTCACTTGAATAGAGCAGATAGCCCTGAGAATAGCTTAAGTAGAGCTTATATACTTTACCTGGAGAGGGCAGGGAGGGAAGTTTATTGATGGATCGGGGTGAGTGGGCGATTTGCGTGCAACTGGGTGAGGGAGCACATTCTGCAGTTGGGCAGTTGGGGACAGCACATACTGGGAACAAGATTTGCAAGCATTTCTCAAGATTTCAACAGTGTTTTGTTAAGCATACAGAAAAACAGGAAGTGACAAGTACCTATTTTACTAACCTTTTATTCCCCACTTCTTCTTCTGGCTACTTTTAATCATAAAAATGATCATTGGGGGGGTGTCACATTCTATGTATACTAGTAGGGTATTACCATAAGTTTAACTCGTCCAATTTGAGCCTGGAGAAAAGAAATTACACGGTTGAGAAAACAGGGTTTAATAGTTAGCAATAACATGAGGATTACTATTGGACCGGCCAGGGTTGATAAAAACGTAGTTAACCAGGAAGACTGTGTGAACCAAGACTCAAACCACCTTTTTTGGGCCTCTCTGTCTCGTTGATGCTTTTCAAGGAATCTTTTTAATTTACTCTTAGATTTTATTACAAGTCCAGTATGCTCAGCATACAAACAACTTTCTTCTCTCAATGTAGCACAAAGCCCCCTTCTCTCATGACGAGGAGGTCCAACCCTCGAGTGGTCTGAAAAACAACTTCAGAGAGAGAGGTAAAAGACTCATGCAAAGCTCTGATGGAGGTTTCTAATATCTTAGTTTTGGTCTATTGCTGTCATTTGTTGGGTCATTTGTTGAGTCCCTTGGACAAAGGCAGTGGTTCCCGTGGCCACCAGTGCATCAATTTCTATTCCTAATAGGATGGCTACATTGAGAGGTATATATTTTCAGTGGAACCGGGTTGAATGCCCCCCTATTTGATCTTCAAATGAATCTGCGTCGTGATAGAGCACTCTGTGAAACATCTGCACGATTACACAATTAATCACATCTGTTGACCATTTCATGAAAACATTAACAATGTTTAAGTATATAGAATCATGCTGTAGTAGGGAAGGACAAGGCAACGCACCTAAGATAGAACTGAAGACAGGGAAACAGTCCTATTTGGTTGCAACCAGATTCAGAGGGCATTGATTCTGTTGTAATCAACTAATCCTCTGAAACCCAAGTTTAGGTAGTTTCAGAATTTTGTACCCAACATATAAGGGAAGGGGCTCAGAAGTTCACAGTCTGCAGAAGTTGAAAAAAGCAGTTTTTGTTTCTGTTTTTTCCTCGGTTCTGGGCAAGTTAACTTTTTAAGGACACCTGGGAGGGAAAGAGCTTTTTCTTCCCTTTCTTATTTTCCCATTGCCAGCTGTTACTACGGAGCCCAGTTGCTAACTTCGTTAACTTAGAAATGTAGCCATCTCTGTGAAGCCCCACGTCAAGCCAGAGGCCTTGTTCACATATTTTTGTGAAAAACTAGTAAGGGGGTGTCTGGATTAGGAGTGCTAATTTTTTAGCCAGTGGCCAAGAAGAACAGGGCAACATGAAAATAGGAAGTTTAACTACATTGAACTTTTTTATAGGGACTCTTTTGCTGAAAGTCCTAAAGTCAGCCATGGTGAAGACTTCTGGAGAAGGTCAGTTAAAGACTTTTCTGTGGGCCTGGTATAGAGGGGAAAGACGGAGAAGGTGGGGCTGAGAGCAGCTCCGAGGATCTGAGAATGAGAAAAGAGAGATGTAAAAAAATAATGGGAAAGTGGTTTGGAATTTTCCTAGCAACAAATATTTGAGCAGTAGAACAGGTCAAGCACAGGGGAAGATGGTAGTGAGTATCCCAAAACGCAGAGGGACTTTAAATTTGTAGTAAACTGTTTTCAGTGATGACAAAGCAACTTTAAAGGCCATTTTCATTACATCTTGGATAGAGGTCTGAGGGCTCTCCTCAGCTGGTTTGAGCTTTGGGTTAGTTGGTAAGAGGACCTGGTGGGACCCAGTGCGGGCACTGTCAACAGAAGAGAGGAGTGAGTGGGTGGAGGGGTACCTCAGTACCTGCTACCTCAGCAAGGGGTCAATGGTCTGAGAACCAGCAGAGGTTTGGGTTTTTGATCTAATAATTGTAGTGGAGAAATCAGGTTGCTGAGGTGGGAGTGACAGCAGAGACTCTGGAACAGAAGGCTGAAGGTGAGGATCTATTGGATAAGCATAGTTCAGGATGTGAGCGAAGAAGGGAAAAGGCCTCCACATAGTGGAATCTCCTTTCACCCTTTTGAGCACTAGCAGATGTTAAAAAGGTCATGCAGGATTTGAGGATCTAGAATCCCCTCTGGTGGCCATCAGTTTTTGTTATCTAATTCGTAATATGGCCAATGCTGTCTACTGAATTTAATGCAGGGTTTGGGTTCCATCAGGCAGCCCCTGTACGCTAACATCCCCATGACTTACAGAAGAAGTCGGCTTTTCCCCCACACAGCCATGGCTGTTTTTGGCTTTGACAGTCGGCCGGGTAAACACAGTAATCTAGGCTAGCCAACCTGCATCTGGCTCGTGTGTCCCTACATCCATAATATTTGTTTCCATTATCTATGGTAAGGAAGGGATTTAATGGAATTTTAGTGGGATCCTCTTCATCAGGGATATCCCATTAGGAAAGACTTATAGCCAGCTGACAAATGTCTGGGTGGAGAGATGGTCACCAGGTCCCTAAGTGGGCTGCATGCAAGATAGATTATACTTCTTTTCCAGTAGAATTTGTGATCAGCCATCACTGCTGAACGGGCTGATGAGGGTTAGGACTACTTGTGGCCAAGGGGAGAGTCTATAGGCTTATCCACACGGTGAATACGCAATTTGAAAGTGTTACCAGTCTTTTCCAGTTTCCAGCCAGAGTGTGGACAGGGCGCAGGCTTGAGATGAGAGGCATGGATCCAGGAAGTGATTCCGTTTACCTTTACCACTATAGATGTTATAAGTAGCACCTGGTATGGTCCTTTCCAGTGGGGTTCCAGGGATGACACCTGATATCATCTTACGTAGATGAAGTCTCTTACTTGATATCGATGTGGAGTCCCCTCGTCCCCAGTTTGGTAGGGAGTGGCCAGCTGTTTCCACAGGTATCACTGAGATCTTTCAAGAGCTTTAAGTCTGTCAAACAAGGGGGTGTGAAAGGGATCGTTAGGTCTTAGAGTTGGGCTTTGGTCCGTTACTGGAAGAGAGGCACCCTAGATATTCACAGGGGGTGTGGTTACTCAAAGAAACAGAGGGCATATTTCTTGCACGAAACATTGTATAAGGCATGAGCATAGTCCAATCATTTATGCTGGTCTCTAAGCTTAATTTCGTTGAGGTCTCTTTAATGGTTCTATTTATTCTTTCTACCTGTCCTGAACTCTAGGGTCTGTAAGCACAATTAAACTTCCAATGAATCCCCAGGTTCCTGGCTAACCCCTGACTTACTTGGGCCATGAACGCCGGTGCATTATCAGACCGTATTACCTTTGGCAGGCCGTATCTTTGAAAAATGTCTTTCAGGATCTGCTTGACCACCATTAGCACTGTTTCTTTTTTTTTCTTTTAGTGGGGAAGGCTTCAATCCATCCTAAAAATGTATCTACAAAGACTAGAAGATATTTATGTCCATACCTTGCTGGCTTAATTTCAGTAAAGTCAACTTCCCAGAATTGTCCTGGTCTGGTTCCTCGTAGGTGCTTTCCTGCAGGAAGCTTGGAAGGGTAAGAATTTACCAATTGATGGACTCGACAGGCTTTTTTTACCCATTCAGTTATTTCTTTTTGCTGTGAGTCAGTTAGTGGAAAACTCTGTTCTTGATACTTCAGAAATACCTGCAGTTTCTTTGAACCAAGGTGAGTGAGTTGATGTGCATTTTCTACTGACATATTTAGAGCTGTGACTATAGGAGTTTTTACTGAAGGATTTAGAAATTCCACTTGGGGGCCTTCAGGGTTAAAAGTTATTTTGGACCGGAACTTGGTGAGCAGATCTCTGCCCATCAATGGGGCTAGGAATTCTGGGATTACTAGGAAGGAGTGATGGATTTTTCCTTTCCCCAGTTCCATGATCCTCTTAGTTGTCCAAGCCTGATATTTACTGTCATTAGCCCCTTGAACTAGAGACCTTTTATTTGATAGAGGGCCCAATGTGACATTAGGGGTGAGTATATTGCCCCTTTATCCACTTCAAAGATTACTGGGGTCCCCTCCACTTCAAAAGTTACCCTGAACTCGGGGAGGGGATCTGAGCCCCGACTTTCATACTCATCCTCCGGAGTCAGAATGGCTGACTGGCGTGGCTGTCCCTTTCTAGGGCACTCTTTGGCCCAGTGTCCTTTTTTTTTTTTACAGTTGGTACTTTGATCTGAGGCCAGGGGTGGCCTCTGGCATGGGACCAGGTATCCCTTCCTGTCTCCCTGTTTCTTAATTTCTGGCCCTTTTGTTGTTGTGACCAGGACCTTAGTCAATGCCTTAGTCTGTCTTTTGTTTCTTTTATTCTCACTTTGCTTCTTTCTCTTCCTCAGTTTCTCTCTTAAGGTATATTTTCTTGGCTTCTCTGACTAAATCTCTCAAAGTCATATCTTGTAATCCATCTAAGCATTGTGACTTTCTTTTAATATCCAGGGCAGCTTGCCCAATAAAGGCCATTATGACAGATGCCTTTTGATCCTCTGCCTGTGGATCGAAAGGAGTATATCTCCTACATGCCTCCATAATTCTCTCTAGAAACATAGAGGGAGATTCATCAGGCCTTTGAATAATCTCTATTACCTTGGCCAAATTAGTTGGTCGCCTAGTGGCCACTTGGAGGCCCACTATTAGAACCTGGCGATAAGTGGACAGATGCTTTCTAACTTCAATGTTGTTGGTGTCCCAGTTGGGTTGTTTCAAGGGAAAACCAGCTTTGATTAAGTTGGGAACATGTGTCCGTCTCCAATCTGGTCGGAGGACATTTTTTTATAGCTTCCAGGAAGATTCTCTTTTGTTCCTCTGTCGTGAAGAGAGTCCCTAGAAATTGTTGACAGTCATCCCAAGTAGGCAGGTGTGAAAACATCAATGACTCAACCAGACCTGTGAGCCCGATGGGGTCCTCGGAAAAAGGGGGATTGTTATTTTTCCAGTTATATAGGTCGGAAGAGGAGAAAGGCCAATATTTGTAGGCTTGTATTTTCCCCCCATGGCCTTCGTCAATCAATGGTCCGTAGGGACATAGGGGGAGCATCAGAGGAGGTCCAGGGTTTTCAATCATTCGCCACCATCAAGTTCCCTTAGCTGGGCTACCTTCCTCCTGCAACGGAGGGGCTGTGTGTGCTGCGGGGGAGTTATCTGGAGGGCGCTGGGCCAGCTTAGATTCCTCCAATGGTAGAGAGGCTGAGTCAGCTGCAGGAGAATCACTTAGAGGGTGTTGGTGGTTGGGGGACGAGGGCAGGGTATAATACGGGGGAAGAGAGTCCAGTAGAGTCAAATCTTGTGACTCAGGGATTACAAAGGGTGGAGGAGGAGGAGGAGCAGAGGGTTTGAGAGATCATGGGGGAAGGAGTAGGAGCAGGGGAAGGGACAAAGAAAGGCTTCACCCATTGAGGAGGAGATTTGCAGAGGTCCTGCAAAGTTAAGATATATGGCTGTTGATCTGGATGGCTATGTGTGCCTGGGTGAAAGACAATATCTCTGACTTCTTAAATTAGTGGGAAATAGAAAGATCCTTCTAGGGGCCATCCAAATTCAAAGGTGGGCCATTCTGAGGCACAGAGATACTGAAAGGTCCAACGTTTTACTAAAAAAGAAAGATTCTGAGCCCTTAAGCGGACTTTGGTCCAGTGATCAAGGGTCAGGGACAGGGGCATTGAAGTGCTGTGTCCCATAATGAAAGATACACAAAGAGTGAATGCAAGACACATGACACAGACAAGACAAGACAATAAAGACATTCAATGGACATCCAAAACTGAGACCAGGACTGAGTAGCCAGCAAAACCCACTGGCCTGGCAATTCCGAATCCGATACAAAATATTACTGAGTCGAGGAGACTATTGTTCCTCGATTTCCCGAGTCTTTGGGAAGTCCCCCAGGGACGTGGCCTGCGGCTCTGTGACACGTCTGTCAGCCACCATCGGAGAGAACTCACGCTCTTCATCGACAGCCATTTTGCCAAGCCCTAACCTTAACACTGAAACAAGAAAGAGGGGCCTTACTTAACCCGAGAGGAACCCGTTAGGATCTTTTGTCCGCCGCTGCCAAAACTCGGTGGAATCTCCATATGTAAAGGTCGGGCGAGCATGGAAGGAAGAGACCACTAACAGACTGTCTTATCCAACAGCAAAGGGTTTATTCTGGGTCCAGCATGCTGGGGCTCGGAGCTCACTTGAATAGATCAGAGAGCCCTGAGAACAGTTTAAGCAGAACATATATATTTTCCTTGGAGAGGGCAGGGAGGGAAGTTTACTGATGGTTCAGGGCGAGTGGTCGGTTTGGGTGCAACCGGGTGAGGGAGTACATTCTACACTTTCGCACTTGGGGACAGCACATTCTGGGAACAAGATTAGCAAACAGTTCTCAAGATTTTAACAGTGTTTTGCTAAGCATACAGAAAAACAGGAAGTGACAAGTACCTATTTTATTAACCTTTCACTACCGACTATCCTTTTTGACTGAATGTTCTCTTCTACATTCTATGATCCAAAGTACAAGGTCTTATGCCATTGTATATCAATTTATTCAAAGCTAAGTATCCCAATCAAGGGCCCAGTGCCCTTCTGGGCTTCAAATGTTACTTAGATTTCTGTTTTTATACATATATTTCACCTATATATTTTTATACATATTGCAGGTTCCCAATACCATTATTTATTCAGCATAATGATTCCTAACCCAAATCAAACATGTTATTAACCCTAACCATACATGGTTCCCTCAATCTAACTTTACAGAAGAGCAGGGACAGAGTTGGTCTTACAATACAGGAATATAGGGAATCTTCCACCTGCTGATAACCTCAAAGGTCCATGCAGATATAATCTCTGGAGAAGATGTAGGCAACTCTGAAAGACCTGAGAGTGCAAAAGTCATCTTCCATGGAAAACAACCTGGTCAGGGTGAAGTGTTCTGTCTGAATCAGCCTCTCCATTCTTAATGTAGAGAAGATGGACCAAATGAGACCTGTGTGGAGAGCTGCTCCTGGGTGGCTATGGGTGATATACCATTCTAACTTGTGAAAGTGTCACAGGAAGCAGGGGCAGCCTCCATCTCATGGGAAGCTTGAAAGCAACTCTTAGGACAGATTGGTTGCCAAGGCAGTGAACTCATTCAGTTTCTGACGGAAGTGACCTCACCTCACTTCCTTGGTGATGGAACTCTGTGAACTTGCGATCCAGGAAGCCAGTCAAACATTGACAGTCCCAGTCCCAGTCTCAGTGGTTATACTTTTTGAATTTCCCAACGACAGAGTCAGTCTTTCTTGGTACCTACTAATGTTAGGATGGCCAAATGGCAGGAAAACTCTGAAGAGGGGCCTTTCCTGAGAAAATAGGTAGTGGCTCACCGCTGGCTCCTGACAACTTCAGAGAGTTGGCAAAGGACACAAAATCTGAGACAGGACAGGCCATTTCGGGGGAACGTAGAATGGCCCACAGTCAGAGGACACTCCAAATAGTCACAACCTACTTGGAGGAAAGAGGTGCCTTTGTGGGTATGGGTGTGGGTTTGTGGTTTTGGCTCATGTTCTGAGAAGAGGTAGGAAATGAGGTTTGTTTAGTTTGGGGTGAATTGTTTCTAGTAAGTCATTTGACAATGCGAGTGTTTCTGTGTCGCTGTATCCCGCTGTGTCCGTTATTGTAGATATTAGAAAAGAGAAAGCATCAATGGATGTGTCCTGTCTTTTAGAAAGCTTACCAGCATTCATGCTGCCCAATTTATAAATGGAATGCGGCTCGCCATAATGATGGGCAACACCTACGATCTTCCTTAGTTCCTGTTTTCTTCCTGAAATCTGGCCACTCTCCATAATAGGCTCATGGTTTTGTATCCAAGATATGTACCACCTCCATGCTCTGTGACATGGCCATGTACTGAATAACTGAAGTGAATTGCGAGCATCTCAGAAAACTCACATACCTGTTTAACCTGTAAAGTCTCATTGGAGAAACCCTGCTTTGGGCCTTTTGCTTACCTATTGTTCTGTTTCCCTGAATGTCAGGAAGGTCTTTGCCTCAGGACAACGCATTGCGAAGTCTAAAGAAAACCTTTTTCAAATAAAAAAGAATGGGCATCAGCTGTGGCTCTTTGCTTAATTGCTTTGCAAAGAGATGTGTATGAATCAGCGTCTTGGCCCTGTGTTAGGCTGTAGCTTAGATTCTCAGCAACTGATGGATCTAAAGAAAGATCCCATGTGTGCATCCAAAACCAAAATAGCAAAAGAGCAGTCATTGTGGATGAAGTCTTTCGCCTTCCTCTGTAAGGTTTCTGACATCAATCAAGTGAGAATAGGGATCCTTTAGGTCAAATGAGTTCTTCAGTTCCCTGCAGAGGCTAGCCCATAGGTGGTTGGGTTTTCTCATGACTCCAGTTCATATAAAGAATTTAAAGCCCACAGTCAGTAGTTCTCAAATTTGAGAAGTGGATCAGTATTAACGGCAGGCCTATTTGATCACTCCTTGTTCACAGGAAGGGTGTCCAGGTCACGCAGAATTTAGGTAAATGAGGGTCAAGAAAGCATATTTTGGACACTCTCTTGGGCTGCATTCCTCATGAAAATCTCCAGTCAGAGGTTATGATGAGTGTCTATATGGAAGAAGATGAGGGCCATGTGGGAGTGTTTTGGATTTAATTGTGGTTATTTTTGTGGCAGTTGGAAGGGATGACTGAGTCCACCTGGGTTTGAACTCTGGTGTGATTCCCCTTAGAGGCTGAGTACAGGAACTGAACTTAGAGAAGTATTGCCATGAATTGTGTTGGGATTTTAGAAGACCAAGCATGAGAGTCACCCTTGGAAACTGAGATCTAGGCCCAGGGTGGCTTTCCAGAGACCACTGGGAATCTCAGGCTTGATATCACATGATTTTATTCTTAACGACTTGGCAGTCTTAGTTGAGAGTCAAAACACACATGGACGTTACATTGTAGACCTCAATGGGCCTGGATTTATGTGACACTTTGGCCAATCTTTGGGAAACCTTGCCAGTGAGAGTTCTCCAGAACTTCATTTGAAATGAACTTCCACAACATTTAATGGTCCCTGAATGAATTGAAACCCACATGCTGCCAACTTCATCCTTGAAAAATTGCTAGATAAATACCATGAAATTTTTGAAATTCTCATGACCAGATGGCACTGGAGAAACTTTGGTTGTCCTGTTGCTGAACATGATTATTCAGGACAGTGACTTGATTGACTGAGTTTCATGAAAATGTTGTATAACAGAGATTCCAGGAAGTTGGACCCTGCAGAGTAGTGGGCCTAGTGCAGTGAAGGGCAGGTGTGTGATAAAAAAAAATCTGTGGTGGGGCCATGTGGATCTGCCATTGTCTTCCAATTGGCTTGTGACTGACATGGTGCAGCCAGCAGACGCTTCTATGTAAAGGTATCTTTTTATATGGAGAGGTTTCAGGCCAATGTTCAGAATCCGGTTGCTATGGTCAAGGAGGCAAGCTATGTGGAAGAGAAGCCTGGTTGGTACATTCTTCTGCAGGCCCTGACCCACCACAGGTGACAGAACTCCCTCCAGTACTGTGTCCCAGGTGAATTCCTTGTATTTCTTGAAGCAAATACGAAACTCCCAGTGCAGCAGCAAGAAACACCAGGAAAACTGGAGGATGACCAAATGGCTTCAGAGTCCACAAGAGTAGACAATTAGTCCCCAGTGGCCACAGTTTACCTACAAACAGAAAATTAAACACAGCTTCCTCATGTTTATTGGAAAATAAGAAATCATGTATTCCAGGTCACATAGAAGCATACCCAGATTTGATTGTCTCACTACAAAGGAAGCTAAATCTCCTGACTACAACACATATTTCAAGTGCCCAACCTCAGAGGTAGTTCCTCAAGAAGTCTTTAGTCCAGCAGAGCTCCATGTTTGTGGAGTGTTTACCCTGTCCCTTACTTTTGGAATCTCCTCTACCACCTCCAAGTTTGTGAACTCGTGAGCATATTTGATTCCAGATATGTATTCACAGATTTTCTAACTCTTCTCCTCTAATTGTGTCTAACTTGGGGCCAAGGTAATCTCAAGGCATTGTTATGCATGAGAGTGGGAAGATACTTTTGTAGCATATATTTGCATAAACATTGGAATCATTTTCCAAATGATTCCAAATCCCTGACACAAACCCATGCCAACTAGACTCTGACTACTAATTCTAATATGATGGAGAAAATTAACCCAAACAGAATAGAAATACAAGCAGTTCAGAGGACGAATGGTGTATCATTGGAATTGCCTTTTGCTTTATATAGGGTAGGAGTTATAAATCTTGTCAATTTTTTGTTGAAATGGTTCTCCATGTGTTTTTCAAGTTAACAAATATGTGAATTCCTGTCTACCTTTCTCTGTATCCTATTAAGGGTATGTATTTTTATATGCACATATAGAATCCTACCTGGTACCACACGTACATTCTTGTGAGGTGGCTCACTTGGCAGACACAAATTGTGAAAAGAGATCACTCCTACTAAACGCTGTTGAAACTGAAAATTCAAACTATTGATGAGCTTCCTAGTACAATAAAATTATACATGAATCCATGTTCAGTAAAACGAATTTATCTGGATCTGTGGATGACATATATTTCGTGGTGAATTTCAATTGGCTTATATTGCTACTTTTTAATGTCTGTTTGTGTGCGTGCCTGTGTGTGTGTGTGTGTGTGTGTGTGTGTGTGTGTGTTTATATATATATATATATACACACACACTCTACAGATTTTTCAAATATGAAATATATGTGTCTTATTATACACTCCGTAAATTCATTCATATTCATGTATGTGGATTAATAATCAACTTTTCACAAGATTATTCTGAGAAATATTCATCCACCTGAACTACATATTTGATTCCTAGTACTGAAAACTAACAGTAAATGGTGCATACAAATCCTAATATCTCTGCAGTAACTGACACAGTTTTATATCAATGCAAGTAGATTCCTATGGGACGTGATGTGTATTTTGTCTTTCATTTTTATTCAATACTGGTACATTACTTTTTCTTCAGTTAATGCACATGGTAGGATATATATTTAATCCACTAGTTCAGAAATTTATAGGCATTTTGTCTTACTTTCCATCACTTCCTAATTCAGAAAACATGTTTTCCACAGGGTTTCTTGACTGGTCTTTTCATGAGACTTCTTTCACAAAATGCAAAGGTCACACTTATGTTTGTACCGAAGTCTAAATGGAAAGTGAGTATGGATTACTAAAAACATCTATGTCCAGGTTGCCTAATGCTATCAAATGTCAATCCTATTGGTGACTACATATTTGTTTCTTCCTAAGATTATATATTCAACCTCAACACTGTTGAAAATGCCTGATCCTATCACTTACTTTGCCTGATTTCCTAATGTCTCTATTGATATATGGTTTCCTACATATTTTCCAGAGTTCATCAATGTGACTGGCTCTTCACATGTACTGATATTTACATTCATTCTCTACCCGAAACCCTACTGTTAAAGAACGTTTGGTTCAAATCCTATACTCACTCTGCTTTCTAAGCCTACTGAATATCATCCTAATCCTACTGACTATCCTTTTGACTGGATGTTCTTTTCGACATTCAATCATCCAAGGTACAAGGTCCTATGCCATTGTATATCAATTTATCTGAGACATCTGTGCAGAATATAATTCAAAGCTGAGTATCCCAATCAAGGGCCCAATGCACTTCTGGGTTTCAAATCTTACCTAGATTTCTGTGTTCATACTTATATTTCACCTATATATTCTTGTAAATATCGCAGGTTCCCAAAACCATAATTCATCGCACAGAATGATTCCTAACCCAAATCAAACCTGTTATTAACCCTAAGCATACACTGTTCCATCAATCTATCTTTACAATAGAGCAGGGACAGAGTTGGTCTTACAATACAGGAATTTAGGGTATCTTCCACCTGCTGAAACCTCAAAGGTCCATGCAGAAATGATCCCTGGAGAAGACTTAAGCAGCGATGAAGGACCTGAGAGCGCAAAATCATCTTCCATGGCAAAAAAACCGGTCAGGATGAAGTATTGTGTCTGAATCAGTCGCTCTGTTCTTAATGTAGAGAAGATGGACAAAACCAGGCCTGTGTGGAGAGCTGTCCCATGGTGCCTGTGGTTGATATACCATTCTAACTTATGACTGAGTCAGAGAAAGTAGGGGCAGCCTCCATCTCATGGGACCTTTGTAAACAACTGTTAGGACAAAGTGGTTGCCAAGGTATTGACCTCATTCAATTCCTGAAGGAAGTGACCTACCTCACTTCCTTGGTGATACAACTCTCTGAACTTGGGATCCAGGAAGCCAGGCACCCAGAGCCAGTGCCAGTCCCATTCCCAGTGGGCACACTTGTTTGAATTTTCCAAGGACAGAGTCAGTCTTTCTTGGTACCTCCTGATGTGAGGATGACCAAATGCCAGGAGAACTCTGAAGAGGGGCCTTTCCTGAGAAAGCAGGTAGTGGCTCATTGCTGGCTCCTGACAACTTAACAGAGTTGGCAAAAGGGACCTGATCTGATACAGGACAGGCCATTTGGGGGGAACATAGTATGGTCCACCAGTCAGAGGACACTCCGGATAGTCACAGACCTAGTTGTGGGAATGAGGTGCCTTAGTGGGTGTGGGTGTGAGTTCGTGGTTTTGTCTCATGTTCTGAGAATAGGTAGCAAAGGTGGTTTGTTTGGTTTGGAGTCGACTGTTTCTAGTAAGTCGTTTGAGAAGGCGAGTTTTTCTATGTCTGTGTATCCACTGTGTCCGTGGTTGTAGTTATTAGAAAAGCCAATACATCAATGGAGGTGTCCTGACTAGTAGGAAGCTTCCAGGCATTTATTCTGCCCTTTTTATGAATGGACTGCAGCTTGCCTTATGGATAGACAACACCTACTATCTTCCCAAGTTCCTGTTCACCTCCTGATTTCTGGCCTCTCTCCAGAATAGGCTCATGGTTTTGTGTCCAAGATATGTACCACCTTCAAACTCTGTGACATAGCCATATACTAGATAGCTGAATGGAATGGGAACATCTCAGAAACCTCAGAGATCAGTGTAACCAGAAACGTCTCAGTGGAGAAAACCTGCTTTGGGCAATTTGCTTACCTATGGTTCCCTTGCCCTGAATGTTAGGAATGTCTTTGCCTCAGGCCACCCGTTTGTGGAGCCTGAAGAAAACAGTTTTCAAATTGAAATGAATGGGCATCACCTGTGGCTCTTTTCTTAATTACTTTGGAAAGGGATGTGTCTGAATCAGCCTCTTGGCCCTGTGTGAGGTTGTGGCTTTGATTCTCAGAACCTGATAGATCTAAAGAAAAATCCCATGTGTGCATCCAAAACCAAAATTGCCAAAAGAGCAGTCATTGCTGATGAAGTCTTTCACCTCCCTCTGTAAGTTTTTTGACCTCTATCAAGTGAGAATAGGAAAGATACACCAAGTCAATTGATGGCTCCTATTGGAAAAATTCTATCACTGATGACAGCATCAGCATAAGTACCCCAACACTACGACAATTCGCTGCAGCAGCAGATAGTTCACAATGCATACAAGTGAGTTCACAATGCAAACAAGTGATACATAATCCAGGCAAGTTCTGCAAGCAGTTCAGTGATGGCTATTGCAGAATCTGTAGATTGGTTTTATCTTTGTCTTCACTGGCACTGGGATGAAAATAGGAATTCTGGCAGTAATGGCTAAAGAAAAAATTATGTAACATTCCTGAGGGCACGAAAAGAAAACAATTTTCTTAACAATTTACATTATCTTGAAGAGAATAATTAAATATAATGAAAAGGAAAAGTGAAAGCAAACAAGCACGTCTGTTAACCTCCTATTTTTTCACATATTAAGACAATCCTGAACAGTTGTTTTCCCAATTTAAATTAAACAATTTAATTCACGTGAATAAAAAAATGGATATATTATTTCATTAGCACTCATCATATGTGATATATGGACATATGCACATTCAAATATATAACACAAAACACAAGTGTGCACACATAATAAATACATACACCACATAATATAATAGTAAAGGCCTTATAACTTTTTACATGTGAAATCATCATTGCAATGTTTAAAAACTCTATAGTCAAAAAATAGAACTGATAAGCAAAACATTATCCTAGGTCTGTATGAGCTCAAAAAAACAAAAGAGAACTTCATGATGTGGGAAAGGGCAATAATAAAATAGATATTGAAAAAAGCATCCGTGTTCTGTCGCAGATGTAAGGATAGCCAAACTGGAGTTTTCGATATCAGCTGTTATGGATTTGAGCCAAATCATCTTATTTTGGTCTATTGAAAGCGCTTCAGTTAATCTCTCTGGAATCCAAATAGGCTGCTGTTCTCCTTTTGGAAACACATAAACAGACCCCCGACTCCAGGCAATCACTGGGTCGGGACCTTAGTTAATCTCTCTGGAATCCAAATCGGCTGCTGTTCTTCCTGTGGAAACCCAAAAACAGACCTCCAACTCCAGAAAATTAATGGGTCAGGACCTTTCCATTTTCCTGTTAGAATATCCTTCCAAAGTACCTCGGGCTTATACACATTTTTTTGGACACTTATGCCTTTCTGCAGCACTAAGTCCTGAAAATCCAAATTTAAAAAGTTTAGATTAAAAAGGGTTATTTTAATTTTATCTTTGGGGAATTTATATTCCTTCCCAATTCTGTCTTCTTACTTTAATGAGTACATTTTAATAGTGTGATGTGCTCTTTCAACTATGGCTTGTCCCTGTGGATTGTATGGGTTTCCTGTTATATGAGTAATGCCAAATGATGAGCAAAATGGTTTAAAAGAGGTAGAAGTATAACCGGGGGCATTATCTGTTTTTTACTGTTTTGGAATGACCACAGTGGCAAAATTTTGTAAGCAATGAGCTATAACATCTTTAGTTTTTTTTCCCCCATGAAGGGAGCCCATCAAAAATCCAGAAGAAGTATCAACTGTAACATGCAAATATTTTACTTTTCCAAATTCTGGCAAGTGTGTGACTTCCATCTGCCATATATGGTAAGGTATCAATCCTCTAGGATTGACTCTAAGATTAAAATGTGGTAAAATGGTCTCACAATTTTGACATTGTTTTATTATTTGTCTACATTGCTCCTTAGTTATTTTAAAATGCTTTTGTAAAGTATTAGCATTGATATGGAACTTTTCATGAAAATTTATAGCTTCTTCTAGTGTAGAGAAAATATGTATGTATGTCATGTGTAGTTTTACCTGCTAAATCATTGCCCAAACTAAGGGCTCCAGGCAATCCTTTATGTGCCAAGATATGTCCTATTAAGAATGGATCTTTTCTGTCCCAGATTAGACTTTGTATACTGGAAAGCAAAGAGAAAACAGTAGAGGAAGGGGAAATCCTACCAGCATCTTCAAGGGATACTATAGCATTAACTATATACTGACTATTGGAAAATAAATTAAACACAGAATCTTTAAACATCACAAAAGCTTATAATACTGCATTAAGCTCTACCTTTTGAGCTGATTGTTGGGGTGCTAAAAATGTAAAAATTTGATCAGGTGTAACTATTGCTGCTGTACCATTATTTGACCCATCAGTGAATATATTTGGAGCATTCATGATAGGTGTTTTCTTGTAATTTTTGGAAAAATTACAGGATGCAATGACCCAAAAGACAATAAAAGATTAGATGGTAAGTGGTTATCAAATGAAACATTAGATTTACACAGGATTATTGCCCAAGTATTTAACTCATTAGCTAATTCATCAATTTGATTCATAGTGTATGGAGTAATAATTTTATTGGGAGAAATTCCAAACACTCCCTTTGCTGCTTTTATTCCTATTAGTATTAATTGTCCCTAAGCCTCAGGATACCTAGTAATAATAGTGTTAGAAGAATAAGATAAATGTATCCATAATAATGGACCTTCTTGCCAAAATACTCCTGTAGGAATACTTTTTGTTGGTAGCACAATGAATAATAGAGGCATTATTTTATCAAATCTATCCAAATGCATATTTCCCATATATGTTTCAATGATTTTTAATGCCTTTCTTGCTTCAGGCATTAACATTCTGGGTGAATTTGGATCAGATGGACCTTTTAGGATATCAAATATAGGTCCCAACTCTCCTGTTGGTATACCTAGATAAGGCCTTATCCAATTAATGTCTCCTAATAACTTTTGAAAGTCATTAATTGATTTGAGTTGATCTACTCGTATTTGAATTTTTGGTGGACTGACCATGGTTGAGGATAATAGAACTCCTAAATAATTAATTGGAAAATTTAATTGTACTTTATCAATTGATATCCCTAGATTATAATTTTTTAATAAGTTTGTAAGTGTGGCATAACATTCTAGCAATGGGTTTTTAACTTGTGTGCTAATAACACATCATCCATATTGTGAAATATTTGTAGTTCAGGATTTTGATTTCTAAGTGGCTGGATTACTTTGTTAACATAAATTTGACAAATAATTGGGCTGTTAGCCATCCCTTGAGGGAATACTTTCCACTCATACCTCTGATCAGGACCTTCATGATTCAGTGCAGGGATAGTAAATGCAAAACTTGGACTATCCTCAGGAAGAATTGGAAATGAAAAAAAAAAAACACTCTTTAATATGTATAACTAAAACATACCAAGTTTTTGGCAAAGCAGACAATTGAGGAATCCTTGATTGAGCAGGTCCCAAAATAACCATCTCATTATTAATGGCTCTTAAATCTTCCAATAATCTCCATTTACCAGATTTCTTTTTGATGACAAAAATGAAAGTATAATGGGGAGATACAGAAGGTTGTATATGTTCTTCCGCTAATTGTTGTTTGACCAGGAACTGGGCTGCTTGTATCTTTTCTTTAGTCAGGGTCCACTGAAGAAGCCATACTGGTCTTTCTGATTTCCAAGTAATTTTTATTGTCTCAGTGGCCCTTTCTGAAAATCCAACCCATGTCTGTCTGTTGCTTGGTCTATTTGTATTGGTGCTGATATACCTTGATCTTGTTTTTCTAATCTTTTTCCTTTCCTAAAACCTTCTCTAGCCATAATAGTGGGTGCATTTTGATTGATGTTATTTGTTAATGTCAAACCTAATTGATCTAGGACATCTCATCCCCATAAATTTACGGGAAGATGATCCAATACATATGGCTGTATAGTTCTTTCACATTCTTCAGGATCCTTCCAATCCAATGCCATTGCACTTCTATGGGGATTAGTTGCCACTCCTAGGTCTCAAAGTATTTTAGTGTACTGTTGTAATGGCCAATGTTTTGGCCATTCTTGATGAGAGACGATGCTAACATCTGCACCTGTATCAAGTAGCCCATTAAATTCATGTCCTTGAATATTTAGTTTTAGCCTGGGGCGAGAATCTAAATTTAAAGAAAGCATAACCAAATCTACACCTGTGGAGCCTAATCCCTTGGAACCTCTTTCTACAGCACGACTGGAAAATTTATCATGCAGACTGAGTATTATTAGTAACTGTGCTATTCTATCTCCTGGTGAAATTACTGATATGTCCTTTGGAGAACTGGGTATAATTTTATTTCACCTTCATAATCGGGATCAATTACCCAAGGACTTATCATAAGTCCTTTTAGATTAGAAGAGCTGCGTCCCAATAATAAGCCTACCGTTCCTTTGAGAAGAGGTCCTCTCACCCTGTGTGAATGATTTGAATCCCCATCTCTACAGTTAGTACTGATCTGATGGAGGTGCAGATATCTAACCCTGCGCTCCCTCTGATTTGTCTGATGAGGCGTCTGATGGACAATGTGTCCTGGGCACTACAATGATGGGGTTGCTGGGTTCCTCCAGTGCTCTGTATATTTGTGGTTTTGGGCCCCAGAGCATTGGGCTCCCCTGTCCATTTTTTGGCAATGGAGCCCGATGCCTTTCTCCATGATATCATGGATAAACAGCTAGTCCTTGTTCATTTTTGATAATGAAGTACCCTCTATGGTGGTTTGAGAACGGCATTCATTAGCCCAATGTCTCCCTCTACGGCATCGTGGGCAAATACCCACGTATTCTACTCCTTTGGTACCTAGTTTTGTTAAACCCTCTTCCTATGGAGCAATTCCTTTTAAAATGTCCTGTTTCTTCACAATTGTAGCATGTTCCTGGTCTGGCATCTAAAGCCTGTTTTACTGCAGCTGCCACAAATTGCCCTTGTTCATTGATGTCTCTGGCATCTAAAGCCTGTTTTACTGCAGCTGCCATGACTTTCTCTTATTCATTAATGTCTTTACATAATTTAATATATGTGTTTAAATCTTCATGTTTCCATGGTCTAGTGATATCTCTGCACCAACGATTCACTTGGTCATAAGCCAGTTTTTTATTAATGGCATTGCTTGTTCTGTATTCCCCAAAACTCTGATAGCTGTTTGAATAAGCCTATCTACAAATTCAGTGGAAGATTCATTAGCTCCTTGTATTACCTTAGATAATTGACCTTGTAAACCTCCATGTCGTTGTAAAGTCTTCCATGCCCTAACCGCCTCTGCAGCAATTTTTGCGTATACGCCAGGATCATATGCAATTGGTTGCTGCTGATCCTCATAAGGTCCCTTTCTAACAACATATCTAGATTTCTCTGAGGATAACCAGTTTCTGCATTACGCCTAGCCGTCTCCTTGCAAAATTCCTCATTGGCAACCTTCCATAAAAGGTATTGACCTCCATTTAGCACAGCTTTACACATATTAGCCCAATCTACTGGTGTCATATTCAAGTTGTTAATGGATTCGACCAAGCTTACAATGAAGGGTGCTTGAGGACCATAGGTTGTTACAGCCCCTTTTAGCTGCTTCACTATTTTGAAATTTAAAGCATGGTGAATTCGCTGCCCTCCTACCTCAAAATCAGGGCATGTTCATACTTGAGATCCTGTCTCAGGATCCGAACTCTCAACTGTGGGGTTTGGGGGCCTCCCAGCATATGGAGGTGGCCTTGTTATTTGGACATTTACATCCTCTGGTGATAGAAAGGTGTTAGTAACAGTCTCCTGTAGAGGAGGCGCTGTTGATTGGACATTTACGCCCTCTAGTGATAGAAAGCTGTTAGTAGCAGTCTCCTTTTGTAACTTTGCCCCTGATGGCTTTTTCTGCCCTAAGCTTTGTTCTTCTATCTTTGTCTGAACTGAAGTCGTTGGACTAAGCAAACCAGATATGAACGTCCTCAATGGCAATGTGCCAACTGGCAGAGTCCCTGGGCTCTTCTTTTACCCCCTTTTAAATCTTCACCATGATGGTTCCATTATGGTATATTTAACAACTCCTTAAAAATCCATGGGCTACATTTTTGTATTGTATCAACGTATGCCCTGACTGTTCTTGACTTTACTGAGATGCCTCCTTCCTCTAACAATTTACTTAACACTCTTTCAGTTTGTTTTTTTACTAATTTCTGATCCCGTATTTCTACTATAATACAACCCAACAAGACGATGCCAAACAAAACCGAGACAGAATAAAATAAAAAGGGAACAACAAAAAGTCATTATAGCCTTTATATCCTACTGACATGTGCATCCGTCCTTTCTCCCTATCTGTTCCTCAGAAGTAAATAATTTTTTCTCAGATGTGAGCGGTTTTTCATCCATCTCACTCATCTCCATGGACAGGCAACAAAAGTGAAGCAAAACAAAAGAGGAATCTTAAATGGCTACCCATCCTCTCGCCCTTCGCTCAGGGGCGAGCAGTTTACCTTATCACTTACCCTCAGTGGCTCCCTGTGCAAGCCATAAAAATGCTGCAGTCTGGCTGGGCACGATTCAAGAGCCACTTTTCAAAAGAAACAAACTTTATTTTTAGAACCACACATGCCAAACAAAACAGCTCCTCAGGAAAAACCCTCAGAGCCCAACTGCCACCACTGGCTTCCTTGCAAAGTTTCTGTCACACCCACAAGCCTCTCCACCTCCCACAATCCTCCTGCTCTTGAGGCTATTTAGCTGGGTCAGGTGGGTGGAGCCAAAAAAGTCCCATAATGAGCAGCTCTGTGGTCTGAAAGGGCCCTGTGTGAGGCTGTGACTTAGATTCTCAGCACCTGATGGATCTAAAGAACGATCCCATGTGTGCATCCAAAACCAAAATGGCAAAAAGTTCACTCATTTTGGATGAAGTATCTTCCCTTCCTCTATTAGATTCCTGACCTCCATCAATTGAGAATAGGGATTTTTTGGGTCATATGAATTCTTCAATCCCTAAAGAGGTGCTTGGGTTTCTCATGATTCCAATTCACATAAAGAATCTGTACCTATCAATCAGAAGTAGTCAGTCAATATTGCTCCCAGAAATGGTGGAAGAAATACTCATGTCACCTGATCTTCATATACATTTATTCACAGAAATATACTGGACACTAAATTCAAAGTTCACATTTATGATTGTACCAAAGCCAAAATGGAAAATTAACATGGATTACTAAAATCATCCATGTCCAAGATTACTTATGCTCTCAAATGTCAATCCTATTGATGACTACATATTTGTTTCTTCCTAAGATTGCATATTCAAACTCAACCCTTTGAAAATGTCTAAGCCGATCTCTCACTTTTTACTTTGCCTGATTTCATAATGTCCCTATTGATATCTGCTTACCTACATATTTTTCCCACTTCATCATTGTGACAGACTCTTCACATGTGCTGACATTTAAATTCATTTTCTAACCGAAACCCTATTGCTAAAGAAATTTTGTTCCAAATCATACACTCACCCTTTTTTCTATACCTACCTACTATCTTCCTATTCCTACTGACTATCCCTTTTTGACTGGATGTTCCCTTCTACATTCAATCATCCAAGGTACAAGGTCCCATGCCATTGTATATTGATTTATCTGAGACATCTGTGCAGAATGTAATTCAATGCTAAGTATCACAATCAAGGGCCCAATGCCCTTCTGGGCTTCCAATCTTACTTGGATTTCTGTTTTCATACACACTGTTCACCTCTATATTCTTATAAATTTCGCAGGTTGCCAATACCATTATTCATCCACAAAATGATTCCTAACCCAAATTGAACCTGTTATTAACCCTAAACATACATTGTTCCCTCAATTTTACTTTACAGAAGAGCAGGGACAGAGGTGGTCTTATAATACTGGAATGTAGGGATCCTCTACCTGCTGAGAACTTCAAAGATCCATGCTGAAAGGATCCCTGGAGAATATGTAGGCAGTTATGAAGGACCTGAGAGAGCACTAGTCATCTTCCATGGCAAACAACCTGGTCAAGATGAAGGGTTGTGTCTTAATCAGCCTCTCTCTTCTTAATGTAGAGAAGATGGACCAAATCAGGCCTGTATGGAGAGCTGTTCCCAGGTGCCTATGGTTGATATACCATTTTAACTTGTGAAATTGTCACATTAAGTAGGGGAAGCCTCCATCTCATGGGACCCTTGGAAGCAACTGTTAGGACAAAGTGTTTGCCAAGGCAGTGACTTCATTCAGATCCTGAAGGAAGTAACCTCACCTCACTTCCTCGGTGATGGAAATTGACATCCAGGAAGCCAAGCACACAGAGCCTGTCCCAGTCCCACTCCCAGTGGTGTCACTAGTTTTGTATTACCAAGGACAGAGTCAGTCTATCTTGGTACCTACAGATGTGAGAATGGCCATATGCCAGGAAAGCTCTGAAGAGGGGGATTGTATGAGAAAAGAGATAGTGGCTCACCACTGGCTTCTGACAAGTCTCAGTGAAGAAACCCTGATTTGGTACTTTTAATTACCTATTGTTCTGTTGCTCTGAATGTCAGGAAGTTTTTTGCCTCAGGCCACCCCTTTGGGAAGCCTGAAGAAAAGAGTTTTCAAATGGAAATGAATGGGCATCATCTGTGGCTCCTTGCTTAATTGCTTTGGAATGGGATGTGTCTGAATCAGCCTCTTGGCCCTGTGTGAGGCTACGGCTTAGATTCTCAGCACCTAATGGATCTAAAGAAACATCCCACGTTTGCATCCAAAACCAAAAAGCCAAAAGAGCAGTCATTGTGGATGAAGTCTCTCACCTTCCTCTGTAAGGTTCCTGACGTCCATCTATGAGAATAGGGATCCTTTGGGTCCAATGAGTTCTTCAAAGCCCTGCAGAGACTAGACCATACGTTCATAGGTTTCTCATGACTCCAATTAACATAAAGAATCTAAACCCCACAGTCATTAGGCCTCAAAATGGAGAATCCGAGCAGTATTAAGGGCAGGCCTCTTTGATCACTCCTGGTTCACAGGAAGGGTGTCCCAGCCACACTGACTTTAGGCAAATGGGGGCAAGGGACCTTATTTTGGATACTGTCTTTGGCTGTACCCCTCATGGAAAACTACAGCCTGAGGTTATGATGAGTGTCTATATGAAAGAAAATGAGGGCCATGTGGAAGTGTTTTGCTTTTAATTGTGGTCATTTTTGTGGCTGTTGGAAAAGATGATGGGTCCACCTGGTCTTGAACACTGGTGTGATTCCCCTTAGAGACTGAGTTATGGAATGGACCTCAAAGAAGTATTGCCATGTATTGTTTTGGGATTTTAGGATGCCACGCATGAGAGTTGCCCTTGGAAACTGAGATCTAGGCCCAGGGTGGCTTTCCACAGAGCACTGGGAATCTCAGGAAGAATATCACATGATTTTATTCTTAAAGAATTGGCAGCCATAGTTGCAAGTCAAAACACAAATGGACCGCACATTGTAGACCTCAAACGCCTGGCTTAATGTGACCTTTTTGCCTGTCTTTGGGAAGCCTTGCCTGTTAGAATTCTCCAGAGCTTTTATTGAAATGAGCTTCCTCTCCATTTAATGGTTCCTGAATGAATTGAAACCCACAGTGCCTCCAACTTCATCCTTGACAAATGCCTGATAAAAAACATGAAATTTTTGAAATTCCCATGACCACTTCGCACTGTAGAATCTTTGGATGTCCTATTGATGATCACGAGTGTACCAGACAGTGCCTGATTGACTGGGTTTCATGAAAATGGTGTAGAACAGAGATGGCAGTAATTTGGAGCCTGCTGAGTAGTTGGCCTAGAAAAGTGGTGTGAAGGTTTGTGTTAAAACATCTGTGGTTGGGTGATGTGGATCTGCCATTGGCTTTCAAATGGTTTGTGACTGACATGGTGCAGCCCCCAGACCCTTGTATGTAAAGGCATGTTGTTATATGGAGAGGTTTCAGTGCAATGTTTAGAATCAGATTGCTAAGGTGAAGGGGGCAAGCTATGTGGGATAGAAGCCTGATTGGTGCATTCTCCTGCAGACCCTTACCCACCAAATGTGACAGAACTCTTTTCAGTACTGTGTCCCAGTTGAACTCTTTGTATTTCATGAAGCAAATACCAAACTTCCAGTGCAGCTGCAAGAAACACAACAAAATTGGAGGATGAGCAAATGGCTTCCAAACTGGAAGACACTTAGCCCCCAGTGACAACAGTTTACCTACAAAAAGAGAATTCAGCACTGCTGCCTCATGTCCTTTGGAAAATAAGAAACCATGTCCTCCAGGTAACATACATGCAGACCCAGCTTAATGGTCTCACTACAAAGGGAGCTAAAGCTCCTGACAACAACATATATTTTAAGTGCCCAACCTCAGAGGCAGTTTCTCAAGAAGTCTTTAGTCCAGCAGAGCTCCATGTTTGTGGAGTTTTACCCTCTCCCTTACATTTGGAAACTCCTCTACCACCTCCAAAGTTGTGAACTCCTGAGCATTTTCCATTCTTGATGGGTATTCACAGATTTTCTAACTCTTCTCCTCTAATTGTGTCTTAGTTGGGGTGAAGGTAATGTCAAGGCATTGTTCTGAATGAGAGTGTGAAGATTTTTGGGTAGCACATATTTGCATACACATTGGATTCTTTCTCCAATTTTTCATTTGAAATACTGAATCCCTGACTGTAAGGGGTAGAAGGAATTCTTTTTCAAAGAATAGCCTGACACTTAGAAGAAACAGCCCCCAGGGAGACATCCTGTCTGGGAGACATCCTGTAGTCATCTGTGTTCCTGAGACATCCTGTGGCCATCTGACTTCCTGAAATATTCTGAGGTTATCTCACCTTGTGAAGACATCCAGGAACTGCCGATAAGAGAGCTTTCAAATCTCCAGCATATAAATTCCCCTGTGTGAACAATAAAAGTTTGCATCTTGATCAGAACTTTTGTCTTGCTGTCATCTCTCATGTCTCTTGTCCCTTCATTCCTCCCCATCTAGGTTCGCTACCCACGTTGATGTGTCCTGCAGGCTGGGACAACTGGCGCCCAACGACTGGGGCTCGAGCCTTTGACTGAGGGGGAAGATTTGGACAAGTGGAGCTCACGATTGCCTCAGCAGACACCACTGAGAGACAGATCCAGGAGGAGAGTGGGGATGACGCACAGTGAGTGACCCACCATGGGAAAAGCAATTTCGTCACATGATTTGTTTTTGTCAGGCCAAAAGGAATCCTTAAATACATGGGGGCACGTGTTAAGAAAAATGACTTAAAATTTTTCTTTTCATACATTGAAAAATTGTTTCCCTGGTTTCCCCTTGAAGGGACCATTGATGGTAAAAGATGGCTTAGAGTAGGAGACTGTTTAAAAGATTATTATGAATCCTTTGGCCCAGAAAAAGTGTCTGTTCCTACCTTTTCTTTCTGGAAATAAATTAGTGAAATTCTTAAAAGTTCACCCTTTGACAATGGTACCTTAATACTTGTCAGGATTGGGGAAGAGACTATGCAAAAGACCTCTCGTCCCTTCTCGGCATGCCCATCAGTTAGTATAGACATAGACCCTTCTTAGTCTCCCCAGGACCCTGGGAACCTTCCTGATCTTCCTCAAAATTCCACCCTAATGAATAAGGCTCCAATGGTTTCCAACAGCCTTTATGCAGTTTTAAATCCCAGAGAAACATTGACCCCTGGGGAGGAGGCTACCTTGGAGAAGGAAGCAGCTCGCTACCATTCAGAAGACCCGCCACCTCTCAGGACCCTGCCACAGCCTATAGGACTTACACATTCCCCTCCCTCCTATATCCCTCCTGCCTTTTGTGCTCTGGCCCTTCAGGGGCCAAATGTCCCCCCAGATATTTTTTCCCCACTTCCCTTGCCTAATCCGGCTCCCTTGAGAGAGTCTCTCCAACATGGATGGGAACAGATCCAATTTTTTAAAGAATAAAGATCCCTTGACTCTGAGCTCTCTCCATTAGCCTTAGGAATGGAGTCAACACAAGCTGACCCACAGTGGTCTAATACAAAGGCGAAGCCGCTCCATCGGCCTGTGCTCGCCTTCCCAGTCACCAACAGTCAGATAGATAAGCCTGCTCAGGCTGAGGTCAAAGACTTAGAAGAGGATCAAGAGGAGGAAGCGGAGGAAATGGATCAAGGAGATCAGGACTTAGAGAATGAGAAGTTCACCCCTAGGCAGGAAGGAACCCAGAGTGTCTACAAAAAATTTAGCCTCCATTTTCTTGAAAAACTTAAAAAGGCTTGTGCTCACTATGGCCCCACTGTGCCCTACACGTTGGCTTTATTAGAAAGCCACAACACACAATTTCTTACTCCCAATGATTGGAAATTTTTAGACCGAGCTGCCCTCAGTGCCGGAGACTTCCTACTATGGAATGCAGATTTCAAAGAGCCCTGTCAGAAACTGCTCAAAAAAAATTTAACAAAGGCCTCCTCTAAATCCTGGACTTATGTTAAGCTAGTGGGCAATGCAACTTTTGACACTAAAACTAAACAGGCACGTTTCCCTGCTGGACTTTTTGCGCAGATTTAGATGGCTGGCTTACATACTTGGAGACGCCTCCCTGAAAGGGCCTCGGCTATCACTTCCCTGGCCAGAATTCGACAAGGGCCCGACGAGCCTTATAGCGACTTTGTTCCCCGGCTTAACCTAGCTGCGGAATGCTTGCTTGGACCAAGCGAAAGCGAAAGCACCTTTGTAAAACATCTTGCCTTTGAAAACGCCAACCCAGCATGTCAGGATGTTCTTCGACATCATAAGGATAAAGGGAAACTTTCTGACTTTTTTAGAGTCTGTTCAGGGGTGGGTGCAGCCCATGCCATGGGTCTCACTTTAGTGCTCCCTTTACCAAGGCCTTTTACAATCCTGGCTCACGTATTTGCTTTACTTGTAAACAACCCGGCCATTTTGCACGCAAGTGTCCGACAGGCAAACAAAGAGTAAGAATAGCGTCTCCTCAAACTGGAGCTAAACCGCCCCCAGCTACACTTTGTCCTTGATATGGTAAAGTTCATCACTGGGCCAGTGAGTGTAGATCAATGACAAATGCCCTCGGACAGCCTATTTCTTCCTGCTTCTCAGGAAACTCCCTGGGGCAATAAGGTTTGTTCCCTTCCAAACTCCCAACCTACCTCAAAATCCTTCTCCACAATTGGCTCCCTCCAACTACCCACTCCAGGCAGTGCAGGATTGGACCTCTGTACCACCACTGATACAACATTAGACTCAATGCAAGGGCCCCAGATAATAGCAACTGGAATTATGGGTCCCCCTCCATCTCATACGTGTGCCCTTCTTCTTGGAAGAGCCTCTACTACCTTAGAAGGTGTTCAGGTCTTCCCTGGCATTAATGATAATGATTTCACTGGAGAAATAAAAATACTGGACACAGTTATTAATAGAGTTGCGGCCATCCCAGGAGGAAAAAGTCTTGCACAATTAATACTCCTTCCCTTAGATTAAGGGGCACTTCCACCACCCAAACCTACTGTGGGGGACTGCCTCCTTGGGCTCCTCTGAGGTATATTGAGTTCATCCCATTTCTCATAATAAACACACCCTTACCTTACTTATTGAAGGAAAGGAATTCCAAGCAATTTTAGTTACTGGAGTTGATGCGACAATTATTTCTCAAAAATACTGGAGATCAGGTTGGCCCCTCACCCCATCCTTGACTGACCTTAAAGGGATAGGAAAGTCAAAAAATCCTCTGGTCAGCTCTACTGCTCTTAGCTGGACTGATAAAGAGGGTAATAAGGGAACTGTCACTTCTTTCGTTGTTCCTGACCTCCCTGTTTACCTATGGGCCCGAGATATTTTGAGTCAAATGGAAGTTATTCTTGCCAGTCCCAATTCCATGGTGACTCATCAAATGCTCCGTATGAATTTTGTCCCTGGTACAGGCCTTGGGAGGCTGAGACAAGGACTGGTGGGGCTTATACAACCCATAAAAAAAATACATATGGACTTGGATATTTGGATTTTTAGTGTCAGTCCCTGACCCTCCTGTACCCCATGCAGATAAAATTATTTGGGAGACTCAGACTCTTGTATGGGTGGATCAGTGGCCCCTTACCCATGAAAATTTGGAGGCTGCCTCCATGTTAGTGAAGGAACAGGTGGCAGCCCGCCATGCAGAGCCCTCAACCTCACCATCGTACACTCCTATTTTTGTTATCAAGAAAAAATCAGGCAAGTGGCGCCATTTACAAGATTTGTGTGCCATTAATAAAGTTATACTCCCGATGGGAGCACTACAGCCAGAAATTCCCACACCAGTGGCTATTCACAAAAACTATTGTAAAATGGTTATGGACTTAAATGTTTGCTTTTTTATCATTCCTTTACATCCTGAGGATAGACCCTATTTTGCCTTTAGTCTTTCTTGCATTAATATTCAGGGCCCTATGCAGAGACTTCAATGGAAGGTTCTTCCCCAAGGTATGGCCAACAGCCCTACTCTTTGCCAAAAATAGGTTGCTCAAGCAGTAGACCCTGTGAGAGAGTGAGGGCCACAAATTTATATTTTACATTATATGGATGATTTGTTAATTGCTGCACCTAATACCCATGACCTTAATAATTGTTACTTGGACTTTTACAAAATCCTCACTACCTTGGGACTACAGATAGCTCCTAATAAGGTTCAAACACAGGACTCTTATAAGAGTTTGGGCCTTAAAATTCTAGAAAATCAGATCCAAATTTCTAAAATACAAGGACGTGTGGACCATCTTCACACCCTTAAAGATTTTCAGAAATTACTGAGGGATATTCAATGTCTAATAACATATTTAAAATTATGCACTTGTGTACTTTTGACCCTTAATGATATTTTGAGAGGTAATTTCCACCCCTTCTCCCCTCAAAATCTTAATCCCAAGGCATGACAGGCATTAAACCAAGTAACAGAAGCCATTGCCCAACAATTTGTTACACAAATTTCTTATAACCTTCCTCTGGTTCTGGTTATTTTACACACTCCTCATACACCCACAGGAATATTTTGGCAGCGAGATCCACATTTTAAAAATAAAGACTGCCCCTTGTTTTGGGTCCATTTACCCACCACATCCTCGAAGGTTATTACTGTTTATCTTGCTCAGGGAGCTTCTATTATTTTTAAAGGTCATTTGATTTCTCTACAACATTTTGGCAAACACCCTGATAATATTTTTATTCCATATACTAAGGACCAAACCCAATTTTTACTAGAGACAAGGGATGAATGTGGTATTGCCCTATCAAACTTTTGGGAACAATTGATCACTACCTCCCCAAAGACCCCCTTTTACATTTTGTCCAGTTACATCCATTTACTTTTCCTGAAATTTCTCAAAAGGCTTGCATTCCTCAATCCCTTACTGTCTTTACAGACGGTTCCTGTAATGGCCGAGCGGTCTTTGTTGTCAATAACAAGCCTACCACCTTTGATACTGTCTATCAGTCACCACAGTTTGTGGAATTGTTTGACATAACACAAGTTTTTATAACATTTTTTATAATCCTGTTAATATTTATAAAGACAGTGCCTACATTGCTCATTCTGTGCACCTGCTGGTGATTTCACCCCCCATTAAGGCTTCTAACAATGTGGCCTTTCTGTTTCACCAGCTTCAGCAGCTAATTCAGGCCAGACAACACCCATTTTTCTTAGGACACATCAGGGCACACTATGATCTTCCCAGCCCTCTAATTCAAGGTAATGCCCAAGCTGATGCAGCAACTCGTTCCATCTTTCCAATTTTTGTTGGCTCAATTCAAAAGGCCATGGAGTTACACAATATACACCATTTAAATTTCCAGAGCCTTTGATTACTTTGTAAAATTACCAGCAACAGGCACGAGAAATAGTAAAAGCATGCCCTGGTTGTGCTGTCTCCCTCCCCATTCAACACTTGGGAGTTAACCCCCGAGGATTACTGCCCGATCAGTTTTGGCAAATGGATGTTACTCATTTTCTTGAATTTGTAATAACCAAATATATACACGTTTCTGTAGATACCTTCAGCGGCTTTATTTTTGCATCACCACATTCTGGAGAGGCTACCAAAGATGTCCTTTCTCATCTTGTTTCAGCCTTTTCTGTTATGGGTAAACCAATACATATTAAAACAGATATTTATCCTACATTTACCATTGCCAAGTTTAAACAGTTTTGTGCTACCTTGCAAATTTGTCATACTACTAGAATTCCATACAACCCTCAGGGCCAAGGCATTGTGGAACTTGCCCACCTTAACTTAAAAACTTGGCTATCCCTCCTTAAGGCTTCCTCCCTTGTATTTACCACACCCAGGCATCGCCTTAACAATGCATTATTTGCCCTTATTTTTCTTACCCTAGACAATGAAGGCGATTCGGCAGCAGACAGACACTGCCATCCCTCGTCCAATTCTGTTCGCCCACCTGTTATGTGACACAATCCACTTACAAATAAATGGAAAGGCCCAGATCCTGTCCTCATCTGGGGAGGAGGCTCAGCTTGTGTTTTGGACCAAGATCAAACAGCCCCAAGATAACCAGAACTCCTGGTTAAACAGGTTAATGACTTACCTCAAAACAGGGACAGAGGCACTCCTCATGAGGACAAAATTTCCTCTTTTTCAGATGCAGCCAACAATCTGCCAGCCTTGGAATAACACTTCCTGTGGGCACAGGTACACTGGCTTAGGCACGTCTATTCACTCTTACCATCGCCTCTCTCAACAAATTATAAACTCTATCAGGAACAACTGATAAAAACTCTATCAGGAACCATTAAAGATTTGCAGGACCAAATAGACTCCCTGGCAGAAGTGTTCCTTCAAAAAAGACGAGGCTTAAATTTGCTGACAGCTAACCAGGGAGGTATTTGCTTGGCCTTAGGGGAACGATGCTGCATTTATGCCAATAATTCTGGCATAGTATGCACTAAAATTAAGCAGCTTCAAGAAGATCTAGAAAAGAGATGAAGGGAAATATTTGAAAATCCCCTCTGGACTGGGCTTAATGGATTTTTACCCTACCTTCTTCCCCTATTAGGCCCTTTGTTGAGTTTACTTTTAATGGTGTCCCTAAAACCCTGCATTATAAACAGGCTGGTACAATTTATTAAACAACATATTAATATTTTGGCCTCTAAGCCCATACAGGTCCACTATCATTGCCTGGATATGGAAGACCGTGCTGCCAACATTTAAAAGGATGTTCTACCCTCCTCACATGCTTATTTCTTAAGTTTACATGCCCACAGATCTCGCTTTCTTACATAAAACTCTAAGTAACACCTCTGACCAACGATCTTCTGCACTTGCCATAAGGGTTCGTCCTCCATGGGCCGCTCCACTTGGGGGAGGATGAACCCATGGAGTGAGGACGTTAGGGCATCATAACGGAGGGTGCAGGAAGGACTGCAGGAGGATGGATCCATGGTTCCCAAAATCCAAGTCTTCTGAGTGACACGCTCTGGTGCATGGCAGTTGGCATGCTTCCCCCTCAAAGCCGTCTCCTCAAAAAACATGCCAAGGCCACCACGAAATCTAGTAAACATGCTCAATCAGATCAGGAGATATTCTAAGGCCTGCTAGAGAAACAGAGCCTCTATAACCCCCTAAAACATTGGCCTGTAAGGTATGGTCAAATATTTTATATAAGAAAGGGAGGAGATGTCAGGGGCTAGAAGGAAGTTCTCCTTCAAAGAATAGCCTGACACTTACAAGAAATAGCCCCCTGTGAGATATCCTGCCTGGGAGACATCCCGCAGCCATCTATCACCCTGAGACATCCTGCAGCTATCCGTCTTCCTGAAATATCCTGAGGTTATCTCACCCTGTGAAGACATCCAGCAACTGCCGATAAGAGAGCTTTCTCATCCGCAGCATATAAATACACTGTGAGAACTATAAAAGTTTTCAGCATGATCAGAACTGTTGTCTTGCTGTCAACTCTCATGACTCTTTTCCCTTCATTCCTCCCCAACAAGGTTCAACGCCCACGTTGAAGTGTCCAGCCGGCCCGGACACCTGACACTAAACCATAACCTACTAGACTCTGACTACTAATACTAATATGATGGAGAAAAATAATCCAACAGAATGGAAATGCAAGCAGTACAGATGAGGCATGGTGTATAGTTGGACTTGCCTTTTGAATGATATAGGGTAGGTGTTATAATTCTAGCTAATTTATAATTGAAATAGTTCTCCACATGTTTTTAAAGTTAACAAATATGTGAATACCTGTCTCCCATTCTCTGTAGCCAATTCAGCACATGTATTTTTATATGCACATATAGAATCCTACCTGGTATCACACGTATATTCTTCTGAGGTGTCTGACTTGGCAAATACAAATTGTGAGAAGAGATCACTCCTCCTAAACTCTGTTGGAACTGAAAATTCAACCTATGGGTGAGCCTCCTAGTAGAAAATTCAACCTATGGGTGAGCCTCCTAGTAGAACAACAAGCCATACATAAATCCATGTTGAGTAAAATAAATATTTTTGCATCTGTGGCTGATGTACATTTCATGAAGAATTTCGATTGGCATATATATTGCTACATCTTATTGTCTGTTTTTGTTTTTTTAATATATATATATATACAATCTTCAAATTTTTCCAAATATAAAATATATGTGTCTTATATACACTACCTAAATTCTTTCATGTTCATGTATGTGGATTTATAATCAACATTTCACAAGATTATTCTCAGAAATATTCATCCACCTGAAATACATATTTGTTTTCTATTACTGAAAACTAACTTCAGTGAATGGTGCATACAATCCTAATATTTCTACATTAACTGACCCTGTTTAACATCAATGCAAGTAGATTCCTATGGGACATGATGTTTATTTTGAAGTTTATTTTATTCAACACTGGTACAATACAATTTCTACAGTTTACGAACATCATAGGACATATATTTCATCCATAAGTTCACAAATTTATAGGCATTTGATTCACTTTCAATCATTTACTGATTCAGAACACATGTATTCCTCCAGGTTTCTTGACTGGTCTTTTCATGAGACTTTATTTCAAACACATTATTTTCAATTTCCATAATCATTTTGAAGCAAAACTCACACACTCTTCATGATAAAACATAACCCTAATATTACCATTAGATGTATTACTGGTTAGAATGAATAATTGTATATCAATATAAGATTTTCTGTATATATTCAGATATCAATTCAATCTATTATTTAAAGTTGGAACCAATTATATTATTTATTCACAGTATGGTCTATTCATGAATTATCTCTACATTCATAGACAAAGGGTACATCTATTTGTAACCCCAATACTAATTTATTCGTCTTCAAAATGTTGCTCCCAGAAATGGTGGAAGAAATACTCATGTCACCTGATGTACGTATGCATTTATCACAGTAATATTCTGGACACAATAAGCAGAGGTCACACTTATGATTGTACCAAAGCCTAAATGAAAAGTGAGCATGGATTACTAAAAACATTCATGTCCAGGTTGCCTAATGCTCTCAAATGTCAATCCTATTTATGACAACATATTTGTTTCTTCCTAAGACTATATATTCAACCTCAACTCTGTTCAAATGTCTAATCCTATCACTCACTTTATACTTTCCCTGATTTCCTAATGTCTCTATTGATGTCTGCTTTCCTAAATATTTTCACCAGTTCACCATTTTGACTAACACTTCACATGTGCTGACATTTACGTTCACTGTCTATGTGATACCCTATTGCTAAAGAACTTTTGGTCCAATTCCTGTACTCACTCTTCTTCTGAAACCTACAGAATATCTTCCTAATCCTACCGACTATCACAGTTTGAGTGGATACTCACTTCTACATTCAATCATCGAAGGTACAAGGTCCTATGCCATTGATTATTGATTTATCTGAAACATCTTTGCAGAACATGTATCAAAGCTAAGTATCCCAATCAAGAGTGCAATGCCCTTCTGGGATTCCAATCTTACCTAGATTTCTGTTTTCATACTTATATTTCACCTATATATTCTTATAAATATCACAGGTTCCCAATACCATTATTCATCAAGCAGAATGATTCCTAACCCAAATCAAACCTGTTATTAAGCGAAACCATACACTGTTCCCTCAATCTAACTTTGCAGAAGAGCAGGGACACTGTTGGTCCTAAAATAGAGGAATGTAGGGAATCTTCCACCTGTTGAAAAACTCAAAGTTTCATTCAGAAGTGATCCCTGGAGAAGATATAGGCACCACTGAAGGACCTGAGAGAGCAAAAGTCAACTTCCATGGCAAACAACCTGGTCAGTATGAAAGGTTGTTACTGAATCAGCCTCTCTGTTCTTTTTTTTATTATTGGTTGTTCAAAACCTTACAAATCTTTTGACATAACATATTCATACATTAGCATACATTAGCTTCAAGTGATTTATGAACTCCCTTTTTTACCCCAGATACAGATTGAAGAATCACATCCGTTACACATCCACATTTTTACATAATGCCATACTAGTAATTGTTGTATTCTGCTACCGTTCCTATCCTCTACTATCCCCCTCCCCTCCCCTCCCATCTTCTCTGTCTACCCCATCTACTGTAATTCATTTCTCACCTTGTTATTTTCCCATTCCATTCACAACCTTTAATATGTAATTTAGTATAACAATGAGGGTCTCCCTCCATTTCCATGCAATTCCCCTTTTCTCTCTCTTTCCCTCCCACCTCATGTCTCTGTTTAATGTTAATCTTTTCTTCCTGCTCTTCCTCCCTGCTCTATTCTTAGTTGCTCTCATTATATCAAAGAAGACATTTGGTATTTGTTTTTTAGGGATTGGCTAGCTTCACTAAGCATAATCTTCACTAGTGCCACCCATTAGAATATGGACCCAAACAGTCCTGTTTGGAGAGCTGGTCTTGGGTGCCTATGGTTGATATACATTCTAACTTGTAAAAGTGTCACAGTACGTAGGGGCAGCCTCCATCTCATGGGACCCTTGGAAGCAACTGTTAGGACAAAGTGGTTGCTAAGGCAGTGACCTCATTCAGTTCCTGAAGGAAGTGACCTCACCTCACTTCTTTGGTGATGGAACTCTAAGAACTTGTTATCCAGGAAGACAGGCACCCAGAGCCTGTCCCATTCCCAGTCACAGTGGTCTCACTTGTTTGTATATACCAAGGACAGAGTCAGTCTTTCTTGGTACCTACTGATATGAGAATGGCCAAATTCCAGAAAAGCTCTGAAGAGGGGCCTTTCCTGAGGAAAGCAGATAGTGGTTCACCACTGGCTCCTGACATCTTCACAGAGTTGGTTAAGGAGACCAGATCTGAGACAGGACAGGCCATTTCTGGGGAACATACTATGGCCCACCAGTCAGAGGACACTCTGGATAGTCACCGACCTACTTTGGGGAAGGAGGTGCCTCTGTGGGTGTCGCTGTGTGTTTGTGGATTTGTCTCATGTTCTGAGAATAGATAGAAAAGGCGGTTTGTTTGGTTTTGAGTGAACTATTTCTAGTAAGTCATTTGACAAGGCGAGTGTTTCTATGTCTGTGTATCCCACTGTGTCCATGGTAATAGACATTAGAAAAGAGAATGCATCAATTGATGTGTCCTGTCTAGTAGAAAGCTTCCCATCATTTATTCTGCCAAATTGATGAATGGATTTTGACTTGCCTTATCGATGGGCAATACGTGCTATTTTCCAAAGTTCCTGCGTTCTTCCTGAATTCTGGCCACTCTACAGAATAGGCTCATGGTTTTGTGTCCAAGATATGTACCACTTCCAAGCCCTGTTACATGGCCATGTACTGGATAGCTGAAGGGAATGGCGAGCATCTCAGAAAACTCAAATATCATTGTGACCAATAAAGTCTCAGTGGAGAAACCCTGCTTTGCTTACCTATTGTTCTGTTGCCCTGAATGTCAGGAAGGTCTTTGCCTCAGTCCACCCCTTTGTGAAACCTGAAGAAAACAGGTTTCAAATGGAAATGAATGGGCATCACCTGTGCCTCTTTGCTTAATTGCTTTGGAAAGGGATGTGTCTGAATCCGCCTCTTTGCCCTGTTTGAGGCAATGGCTTAGATTCTCAGCACCTGATGTATCTTAAGAATGATCCCATGTGTGCATCCAAAACCAAAATGGCCAAAAGAGCAGTCATTGTGGATGAAGTCTCTCCCCTTCTTCTGTTAGGTTGCTGACCTCCATCAAGTGAGAATAGGGATCCTTTGGGTCAAATGATTTCTTCAAACCCTGCAGAAGCAAGCCGATAAGTGCTTGGTTTTCTAATGACTCCAATTCACATAAAAAAATAAACCCCACAGTCAGTAGGCCTCAAATTGGAGAAGCAGAGAAGTATTAACAGCAGGCCTTTTTGATCACTCCTGGTTCACAGAAAGTGTGTCCAGGCAACCCTGATTTTAGGCCATTAAGGGGCAAGGGAGATTATTTTGGAGACTGTCTTGGGCTTCGCCCCTCATGGAAACATCCAGCCAGAGGTTATGATGAGTGTCTATATGAAAGATCATGAGGGCCATGTGGGAGTGTTTTGGTTTTAATTGTTGCCATTTGTTTGGTGGTTGGAAGAGATGACTGGGTCCACCTTGACATGAACTCTGGTGTGATTCCCCTTAGAGACTGAGTTCTGGAACTGAACTCAGAGAATTATTGCCATGAATTGTGTTAGGATTTTAGGAGGCCATGCATGAGAGTCCCCCTTGAAAACTGAGATCTAGGCCCAGGGTGGCTTTCAACAGAGCACTGGGAATCACAGCGAAGATATCACGTGATTTTATTCTGAAAGACTTGGCAGCCATAGTTGAGAGTCGAAACACACATGGTCCTCATTGTAGACCACAATGGGCCTGGCTTCATGTGACCATTTGGCCACTTTTTGAGAAGTCTTGCCTGTGAGAATTCTCCAAAGCTTTCATTGAAATGTGCTTCCTCTACATTTAATGGTTCTGGAGTGAATTTTAACCCACAGTGCCTCCAACATCATCATTGAAAAATGGCTACAAAAATGCCATAAAATTTTTGAAATTCCCATGACCAGGTGGCAATGGAGGACATTTGGATGTCCTGTTGCTGGTCATGAGTATACCAGACAGTGCTTTGATTGACTGGGTTTTATGAAAATCGTGTAGAACAGAGATGCCAATAAGTTGGAGCCTGCTGAGTAGTGGGCCTAGAGCCGTGGTGGTCAGGTGTGTGATAAAACATCTGTGGTGGGGCCTTGCGGATCTTCCATTGGCTTCCAAATGGCTTGGAACTGACATGGTGCAGTGAGCAGTCCCTTCTATGTAAAGGCATCTTGTAATATTGAGAGATTTCAGGGCAATGTTCAGAATCATGTTGCTATCGTCAATGGGGCAATATATGTGGGCTAGAAGTATGTTTGGTGCATTCTCTTGCAGAAACTGACCCACCACATGTGACAGAACTCTCTCCAGCACTGTGATCCACTAAAACTCCTTGTATTTTTGAATCAAATAGCAAACTCCTAGTGCAGCAGCAAGAAACACCATGAAATTTGGAGGATGACCAAATGGCTTCACAGTCCACATGGGGAGACACTTAGACCCCAGTGGTCACAGTTTACCTACAAAGAGCAAATTCAGCACTGCTGCCTCATCTTCACTGGAAAATAAGAAACCATGTCCTCCAGGTCACATAGATGCAGACCCAGCTTTGATGTTCTCACTACAAATGAAGCTAAAGCTCCAGAAAACAACATATTTTTCAGGTGCCCAACCTCAGAGGCAGTTCTTCAAGAAGTCTTTAGGCCAGCAGAGCTCCATGTTTGTGGAGTGTTTACCCTGTCCCTTACTTTTGGGAACTCCTCTACCACCTCCAGTGTTGTGAACTACTGAGCATATTCCATTCCAGATATGTATTCACAGATTTTCTAACACTTCTCCTCTAATTGTGTCTTACTTGGGGCAAAAGTAATGTCAAGCCATAGTTCTTGATGAGAGTGGGAACATTTTTGTGTAGCACATATTTGCATACACATTGGATTCATTTTCCAATTTTCCATTTGAAATACTGAATCCCTGACACTAACCCCTACCCTACTAGACTCTGACTACTAATCGTTATATCATGGAGAATAATAACCCCATCAGAATAGAAATACAAGCAGTTCAGAGGAGGCATGTTTGGTATTGTTGGACTTGCCTTTTGCATTATATACGGTAGGAGTTATAAATCTAGTCAATTTTTGTTGAAATAGTTCTCCGTGTGTTTTTAAAGTTAACAAATATGTGAATTTATTTCTCCCTTTCTCTGTAGCCTAGTCAGCAGATGTATTTTTATATGCATATATAGAATCCTACCTGGTATCACACGTACATTTTTGTGAGGTGGCTGACTTGGCAGACACAAATTGTGAGAAGATATCACTCCTCCTAAAAGCTGTTGAAACTGAAAATTCAACCTATGGGTGAGCCTCCTATTTGAACAACATTATACATAAATCCATGTTCAGTAAAACTAATATTGTTGGATCCGTGGATGATATGTATTTCATGATAAATTTCGTTTGGCGTACATAATGCTACATTGTAATGTCTCTCTGTGTGTGTATATATATATATATATATATATATATATATATATATATATATATATATATATACTCTCCAGATTTTTCAAAATATGAAATATATGTGCCTTATTGTGCACTCCCCAAATTCATTCATATTCATGTATGTGGATTTATAATCAACTTTTCAAAAGATTATTCTCAGAAATATTCATCAACCTGAAATACATATTGGTTGCCTAGTACTGAAAACTATCTTCAGTAAATGGTGCATACAAAACATAATATTTCAACATTGCATGTTGGCCGCAAATAGAGTGCATCACACCCAGTGTACCACGCCACATTGCAGGTGAATAACGAGTTAAAATGACAAAAGACTATCTTGTTAGGATCTTATAGAAAAATGGGTGTGCACCGAAACCTAAAAGAATGTACCATGATCAAGTAGGATTCATCCCAGGGAAGCAAGGCTAGTTCAATATACGGAAATCAATAAATGCTATTCACCACATCAATAGACTTAAAGACAAGAACCATATGATCATCTTGATAGATGCAGAAAAAACATTCGACAAAGTTCAGCCTCCCTTTATGTTCAAAACACTAGAAAAACTAGGATAACAATGTTGAGTTACCTCAACATTGTAAAAGCTATATATGCTAAACCTCAGGCTAGCATCATCGTAAATGGAGAAAAACTGAAGGCATTCCCTCTAAAATCTGGAACAAGACAGGGATGCCCTCTATCACCACTTCTATTCGATTTAGTTCTTGAAATACTAGCCAGAGCAATTAGACAGACAAAAGAAATTAAAGACATAAAAATAGGAAAAGAAGAACGTAAATTATCGCTATTTGCAGATGACATGATAATATATTTAACAGACTCAAAAGGGTCTACAAAGCAACTGCTAGAGTTAATAAATGAATTCAGCAAAGTGGCAAGATATAAATTCAACACGCATTAATCAAAGGCATTCCTGTATATCAGCAGCAAAACTTCTGAAATGGAAATGAGGAAAACCACTCCATTCACTATATCCACAAAGAAAATAAGATACTTGGGAATCATCCTAACGAAAGAGGTGAAAGATTTATATAATGAAAACTACAGAACCCTAAGGAAAGAGATAGAAGAAGATCTTAGAAGATGGAAAAATGTACCCTGTTCATGGATAGGCAGAACTAACATCATCAAAATGTTGATATTACCCAAAGTTCTCTACAGGTTTAAATCGGTGCCAATAAAAATCCCAACAGCATTTCTTGTAGAAATGATAAAGCAATCATGAAATTCATATGGAAAAACAAAAGACCCTGAATACCAAAAGCAATTCTAAGCAGGAAGTGTGAATCTGGAGGTATAGCGATACAAGAGTTCAAACTGTACTACAAAGCAATAGTAATAAAAACATCGTGGTACTGGTAACAAAACAGGCAGCTGGACCAATGGTATAGAATTGAGGACACAGAAACCAATCCACAAAATTACAACTTTCTTATACTTGATAAAGGGGCTAAAAACATGCAATGGAGAAAAGATAGCATCTTCAACAAATGGTGCTGGGAAAATTGGAAATCCATATGCAACATAATGAAACTGAATCCCTTTCTCTCACCATGCACAAAAGTTAACTCAAAATGGATCCAGGAGGTAGATATCAAATCAGAGACACTGTGTCTAATAGAAGAAAAAGTTGGCTACGATCTACATACTGTGGGGACGGGCTCCACATTCTTTAATAGGATGCCCATAGCCCAAGAGTTAATAACAAGAATAAACAAATGGGACTTACTTAAACTAAATTGTTTTTTTTTCTCAGCAAGAGAAACAATAAGAGAGGTAAATAGAGAGCCTACATCCTGGGAACAAATTTTTACCCCTCACACTTCAGATAGAGCCCTAATATCCAAAATATACAAAAAACTCAAAAAATTAAACAATAAGATAACAAATAACCCAATCAACAAATGGGCCAAGGACCTGAACAGACACTTTACAGAGGAGGACATTCAATCAATGAACAAGTACATGAAAAAATGCTCACCATCTCTAGCAGTCAGAGAAATGCAAATCAAAACCACCCTAAGATACCATCTCACTCCAGTAAGATCGGCAGCCATTATGAAGTCAAACAAAATAAGTGTTGGTGAGAATGTGGGGAAAAGGGTACACTTGTACACTGCTGGTGGGACTGCAAATTGGTGAGGCCAATTTGGAAAGTACTATGGTGATACCTGGGAAAGCTGGGAATGGATCCACCATTTGACCCAGCTATCACCCTTCTCGGACTATTTCCTGAGGATCTTAAAAGAGCGTACTATAGAGATACTGCCACATCAATGATCATAGCTGCACAATTCACAATAGCTAGTCTGTGGAACCAACCTAGATGCCCTTCAATAGATGAATGGATAAAAAATGTGGCTTTTATACAAAATGGAGTATTACTCTTCATTAAAAAATGACAAAATCATAGAATTTGCAGGGAAATGGATGGCATTAGAGCAGATTATGCTAGGCGAAGCTAGCCAATCCTTAAAAAACAAATGCCAAATGTCTTCTTTGATATTAAAAGAGCAACTAAGAAAAGAACATGGAGGAAGAGCATGAGGAAAAGTTTAACATTAAACAAAGATGAGTGGGGGGAGAGAAAGGGAGAGAGAAGGGAAAGCATATGGGAATAGTAGGAGACCCTCAATGTTACACAAAATTACATATAAGAGGATTTGAGGGGAAATGGGGGGGAAACAGTGGAGAGAATTGAACAACAGCAGATGAGGTAGAGAGGGAAGATGGGAGGGGAGGGGAGGGGGGATATTGGGGGATAGGAAAGGTCGCAGAATACAACAGTCACTAATATGCTATTATGTAAAAATGTGAATGTGTAACCAATGTGATTCTGCAATTCATATTTGGGGAAAAAATGGGAGTTCATAACCCAATTGAGTCAAATGTATCAAAGATGATATATCATGAGCTTTGTAATGTTTGGAACAACCAATAGAAATAAATAAATAAATAACGGTTTAAAATTGAGTGGGAAGAAATCAGCTAAAAATGGGTTGAGATGCATTCATTTTGCTAAGCAAAACTTTGTATTGTTTAGTTGTAACTATCACAAATTTATTTTACCAGGAAATTGGCTTTTGAAAATGCACATAAATTGAGATTAAAGGATAATTCACCAACCTTCTTGAAAAATTCATAGCATTTCCTATATTTTTCAAATTTTATTTTTTTCGTGAATATTTTGTCATGGACCAGGTCTAGTCTTAGGCTATTCTTCCAGAATACTACCTCATCTGACAAATTCGTACAATCTGTTGAATTGTTGTTTTCACCTTTTATTTAATAGTTTCTAGCTGATAATGTGTATTTTCTTTATCTTTATTTGTACGTATATACCCAACAATATCTTTGCATTTTATGTTTTACTGGGGAAGAGACTGATCAAAAGCTCTTTGTTATAGGTATCAACAATCAGACATTTAGAGCACGCAATTATTCTTAATTTTGCATGAAAATATCTTTGTACTATTTTCTTATACAGATTTAGAATTATTAATATGTCCCTACTGTAATAAGTAATTACTTACAAGAAGAATTAAACAATTGACTTTATATCAATTATGAATATGAAAAGTACTAAAATAAGGATTTGGCAATTAATACACAATTGATAGAAATTGAAATCACAAGAAAGCCATTTAAAATGTCAGTGCATATGGTCCTTAAATAATAGGTAATTCAAAAAACTTTTTTTTTAATTCATAAGATTTAATATGCCGTATTAGAGCTTAATGTGATATAAAACCTTAAATTATCAGTATTGATAAAAAAGAATGATACCTGTTTATTTAAATATGTTTATTTGATTTTCACTGTAAGATGTTAATTCTGGAAGGCTTGAGAATTAAGAAAGTTTTGGTCTATATTATTTTTAACAGGCTAATCAAAGTACTTTTAAATATATATGTGTATATATATATATATATATATATATATATATATATATATATAATATGTAATGCATATGCATGAATATAGATACATATGTATAAAAATGTATTTTAATATATCTATCAGGTGATTATAATTATTAAATTTTCTCAAGAAAAAAACAATGACTATAAAAAACAGTCTTAAATTTAAATTTCATAGCATACTACTGTTTGTAATGACATGAGAGAAAAACAGATATGAAAGGAAAACGAAAAAGGAAGAGAGAGAAGGGGGAAAATGAGGAAGAAAGTGAGTAAAGATGAGGGAGAGGCGTGTTCGATGTAAAGATAAAAGTGGAGGGGCTGGGTTTGTGGTTCAGTGGTAACATGCTTTTCTAGCATGTGTGGGACACTGGGTTCTATTCTAAGCACCACATACAAATAAACAAAATGAAGGTCAATCACAACTGAAAAAATAAAAAATAAAAAAGTAGAAATATTAGCAAAACTCCAAGCTTTTATGAATGTTAAATTTAAAAAAAAAATTATGTAACATAGCCTTATGTAATTTCTAGACTATCCAAAAGAGTCATTAAATGTTAGATTATTAGTGCAATAACTAAAAATCCATTGCTCTTTCCTCAACATTCTGTGGCATGCTAGTGGTAAAATAAATTCTATTATAATACCAAAAAAAAAAATCTAATATTTCTATAGTAACTGACCCAGTTTAATATCAAGGCTAGCAGATTCCTATGGGACATGATGTGTATTTTGACATTCATTTTTATTCAACACTGGAACATTACTATTTCTTCAGTTTATGCACATCATAGGATATATATTTCATCCACAAGTTCGCTAATTTATACGCATTTGTTTCACTTTTAGTCACTTCCTGCTTCAGAACACATGTATTTCTTATGTTTCTTGACTGCTCTTTTCATGAGACTTCTTTCCAAACACATTATTGTCCATTTCCATTATCACATTTGAAGCAAAACTCACACACCCGTATGATAAACCAAACCCTAATATTACCATTAGATGTACAACTAGCTGGAATGAATGATTGTATATCAATATAAGATTTCTTACTTAGTTTCAGATATCAATTAAATCCATTATTTAAAGTGGAACCAGTTATATTATTTATTCACAGTATGGTCTTTTCATGCATTATCTCTATATTCATAGGCACAGGGTACACCTCTTTGTACCCCCAATACTAATTTATACGTCTTCAAAATATTGCTCCCAGAAATGGTGGAAGAAATGCACATGTCACCTGATTTACATATACATTTTATCACAGTAATATTCTGGACACAAACAGCAAAGGTGACACTTATGATTTTACCAAACCTAAATGGAAAGTGAAGATGGATTACTAAAAACATACATGTCCAGGTTGCCTAATGCTCTCAAATGTGAATCCTATTCTTGACTACATATTTGTTTCTTCCTAAGATTATATATTCAACCTCAAGCCCCTTGAAAATGTCTAATCTTATCACTCACTTTATCATTTGCCTGATTTCCTAATGTCTCTATTGATATCTGCTTTCCTACATATTTTCCCCAGATTATCACTGTGACTGACTCTTCACATGTGCTCACATTTACATTCAATCTCTACCAGAAGCCCTATTGCTAAAGAACTTTTGGTCCAAATGCTATACTCACTCTTCGTGCTAAACCTACCGACTATCTTTCTAATAATACCGACTATCCCTTTTTGTCTAGAAGTTCTCTTTGACATTCCATCATTCAAGGTACAAAGTCCTATGCCATTGAACATCGATTTATCTGAGACATTTCTGCAGAACATAATTCAAAGCTAAGTATCCCAATCAAGGGCCCAATGCCCTTCTGGGCTTCAAATCTTACCTAGATTACTGTTTTCATTCTTATATTTCACTTTTACATTCTTGTAAATATTACAGGTTCCCATTACCATTATTCATCCCGCAGAATGATTCAAATCGAACTTTTATTAACCGTAACCATACACTCTTCCCTCAATCAAACTTTACAGAAGAGCAGGGACAGAGTTGCTTTTACAATACAGGAATGTAGGGGTTCTTAAACCTGCTGAGATCCTCAAAGGTCCATGCAGAAATGATCCCTGGAGAAGATGTAGGCAGCTATGAAGGAGTTGAGAGAGCAAAAGTCATCTTGCATGGCAAACCCCCTTGTCAGGATGAAGGGATGTGTCTGAATCAGTCTCTCTATTCTAAATGTAGAGAAGATGGACCAAACCAGGCCTGTGTGGGGAGATGTTTCCAGGCGCCTATGTTTGATATACCATTCTATCTTGTGAAATTGTCACCGAAAGTAGGGGCAGCCTCTATCTCATGGGACCCTTGGAAGCAAATGTTAAATCAAAGTGATTGCCAAGGTAGTGACTTCATGCAGTTCCTGAAGAAAGTGACCTAACTCACTTCCTTGGTGATGTAACTCTCTGAACTTGGAATCCAAGATGCCAGGCTCCCAGAGCCAGTCCCAGTCCCAATCCCAGTGGGCTCACTTGTTTGGATGTACCAAGGACAGAGTCAGTATTTCTTGGTATCTACTGATGTGAGGATTGCCAAATGCCAGGACAGATCTGAAGAGGGGCCTTTCCTGAGAAAACAGGTAGTGGCTCACCGCTGGCTCCTGAGAACTTCACAGAGTTGGCAAAGGAGACATATCTGAGACATGACAGGACATTTCATTGGAACATAATATGGCCCAACAGAGAGAGGACACTCCAGATAGTCAGAGACATACTTGCGGGAAGGAGATGCCTTTGTGAGTGTGAGTGTCAGTTTGTGGTTTGTCTCATATTCTGAGAATAGGTAGGAAAGACAGTTTGTTTGGTTTGGAATAGACTGTTTCTAGTAAGTTTTTTGACAAGGTGAGTGATTCTATATCTGTGTATCCCACTGTGTCCGTGGTTGTAGACATTAGAAAAGAGAATGCATCAATGGATATGTCCTGTCTAGTAGAAAGCTTCCCAGCATTAATCCTGCCCAATTTATGAATGAACTGCAGCTTGCCTTATGGATGGACAACACCTACTATCTTCCTAAGTTTCTGTTTTCTTCCTGAATTCTGGCCACTCTGCAGAATAGGCTCATGGTTTTGTGTCCAAGATATGTACCACCTCCAAGCTCTGTGACATGCCCATGTACTGGATAGCGGTAAAGAATGGGAACATCTCAGAAAACTCAGATATCAGTGTGACCAGGAAATTCTCAGTGGAGAAACCCTGCTTTGGGCCATTCTCTTACCTATGTTTCTGTTGCCCTGAATGTCAGGAAGGTCTTTGCCTCAGGCCACCTCTTTGTGAAGCCTGAAGAAAACAGTTTTAAAATGAAAATGAATGGCCATCTCCTGTGGCTCTTTGCTTAATTTCTTTGGAAAGGGATGTGTCTTAATCAGCCTCTTGGACCTGTGTGAGGTTGTGGCTTAGATTCTCAGCACCTGATGGATCTAAAGAAAGATCCCATGTGTGCATCCAAACCAAAATGGCAAAAAGATCCGTTATGGTAGATGAAGTGTCTTGCCTTCCTTTGTTAGGTTCCTGACCTACATCAAGTGAGAATAGGGATCCTTTGGGTCAAATGAAATCTTCAAAGCCCTAAAGAAGTGCTTGGGTTTTCTCATTATTCCAAATCACATAAAGAATCTATACCTGACAGGCAGTAGGCTTCAAAATGGAGAAGCAGAGCAGTATTAACTGCAGTCCTATTTTATCACTCCTGCTTCAAATGCAGGGTGTCCAGGCCCCTATGACTTTAGGCAAATTAGGGGTAAGAGAGCTTATTTTGGACACTAACACATACCCCACTAGACTCTGACTACTAATCCTAACATGATGGAGAATAATAACCAAAACAGAATAGAAATACAAGCAGTTCAGAGGAGTCATGTTGTATAATTGGACTTGCCTTTTGCATTATATAGGGTAGGAATTATAAATCTAGCCAATTTTTAATTAAAACAGTTCTCCATGTGTTTTTAAAGTTAACAAATATGTGAATTCCTCTCTCCCTTTCTCTGTGGCCTATTCAGCACATGTGTTTTTATATGCACATATAGAATCCTACCTGGTATCACATGTACATACTTGACAGGTTGCTGACTTGGCAGATGCAAATTGTGAAAAGAGATCACTCCTCTTAATGCTGTTGGAACTGAAAATTCAAACTATTGGTGACCTTCCTAGCTGAACAAAATTATATATAAATCCATGTTCAGTAAAAAGTATATTTTGGGATGTGTGGATTATATATATTTCATGATAAATTTTGATTGGCATATATATTGCTACTTTTTAATGTCTGTGTGAGTGTGTGTGTGTGTGTATATATATATATATATATATATATATATATATATATATATATATACACTCTCCAGATTTTTGAAAAAATGAAATATATGTGTCTTATTATTCACTCCCTAAATTTATTCATGTTCATGTATGTGGATTTATTATCAACTTTTCACAAGATTATTCTCAGAAATATTCATCCACCTGAAATACATATTTGTTTCCTAGTACTGAAAACTAACTTCAGTGAATGATGCATACAAATCCTAATATTTCTACAGTTACTGACCAAGTTTAAGATCAATGCAAGTAGATTCCTATGGGACATGACATGTATTTTGATGTTCATTTTTTTTCAACACTGGTACATTACTATTTCTTCAGTTTATGCACATCATAGGATATATATTTCATCCACAAGTTCGCTAATTTATATCAATTTGTTTCACTTTCAATTACTTCATGCTTCAGAACACATGTATTCCTCCATGTTTCTTAACTAGTCTCTTCATGAGACTTCTTTACAAACACATTATTTTCGATTTCCATAATTACTTTTGAAGCAAAACTCACACACCCTTAATGACAAACCATAACCCTAATATTACCATTAGATGTATAACTGATAGGAATGAATGACTGTGTATCAATATAAGATTTCTTATATATTTTAAGATATCAATTTAATCCATTGTTTAAAGTGGAATCAGTTATATTATTTATCCACAGTATCATCTATTCATGCATTATCTCTATATTCATAGACACAGGGTACACCTCTTTGTACCCGCAATACTAATTTATACATCTTCAAAATATTGCTCCCTGAAATGGTGGAAAAAATACTTATGTCACCTGATCTACATATACATTTTATCACAGTACTATTTTGGATACAAAATGCAAAGATCACACATATGTTTGTACAAAAGCCTAAATTGAATGGGAGCATGGATTACTAAAAACATTGATGTCTAGGTTGCCTAATTCTCTCAAATGTCCATCCTATTGGTGACTACATATTTGTTTCTTTGAAGATTATATAGTGAATATCAACCCTGTTAAAATGTCTAATCCTATCACTCACTTTATACTTTGCCTGATTTCCTACTGTCTCCATTGATGTTTCCTTTCCTACATATTTTCCCCAGTTTACCTATGTGACTGACTCTTCACATGTGCTGACATTGACATTCATTCTATTAGCGAAACCCTATTGATAAAGAACTTTTGGTCCATATCCTGTACTCACACTTCTTGCAAAACCTACTGACTATCTTCCTAATCCTATGGACCATCCCTGTTTGAGTGGATGTTCTTTTCTACAATCTATCATCCAAGGTACAAGGTCCTATGTCATTGATTATCGATTTATCTGAGACATCACTGCAGAACGTAATTCAAAGCTAAGTATCCCAATCAAAGGCCCAATGCCAATATGGACTTTAAATCTTACTAAATTTCTGTTTTCATACATATTTTTCAACTCTATATTCTTATATATATCACAGATTCCCAATACCATTATTCATCCAGCAAAATGGTTCCTAACCCAAAACAAACATGTAATTAACCCTAACCATAAACTGTTCCCTCAATCTACCTTTATAAAAGAGCAGGGACAGAGTTGGTCTTACAATACAGGAAAGTAGGGGATTGTCCACCTGCTGAGAACCTCAAAGGTCCATTCAGAATTGATCCCTGGAGAAGATGTAGGCAGGTATGAAGGTCCTGAGAGATCAAAAGTCATCTTCCATGGCAAACAACCTGGTCAGGATGAAGGCTTTTGTCTGAATCAGCCTCTCTCTTCTTAATGTAGATAAGATGGACCAAATGAGGCCTGTGTGGAGAGCTGTTCCCGGGTGCCTATGGTTGATATACCATTCTAACTTGTGAAAGTGTCACAGAAATACGGTCAGCCTACATGTCATGGGAACGTTGGATGCATGTGTTAGGACAAACTGGTTGCCAAGGCAGTAACCTCATTCAGTTCCTGAAAGAAGTTACCTCAGCTCACTTTTTTGGTGATGGCACTTTCTGAACTTGGGATCCAGGAAGCCAGGCATCTAGAGCCTGTCTCAGTCCCAGGCCTAGTGGTCTCACTTGTTTGATTTAACAAGGACAGAGTCAGTCTTTCTTGGTATCTACTGATGTGAGGATGGACAAATGACAGGAAAGCTCTGAAGAGGGGCCTTTCCTGACAAAGAAGGTAGTGGCTCACTGCTGGCTCCTGACAACTTCACAGAGTTGCCCATGGACACCAGATGTGAGATAGGAGAGGCTATTTGGGGGAACATAGTATGGCCTATCAGTCAGAGAACACTCCGGATAGTCACAAACCTACTTGGAGGAAGGAGGTGCTTATCTGGCTGTGGGTGTGGGTTTGTGGTTTTTTTTTCATGCTCTGAGAATATGTCCGAAAGTCGGTTTGTTTGGTTTGGAGTAAAGTGTTTCCAGAAAGTCGTATGAAAAGACGAGGGTTTCTATGTCTGTGTATCTCACTGTGTCCGTGGTTGTAGACATTAGCAAAGAGAATGCATAAATGAATGAGTCTTGTCTAGTAGAAAGCTTCCCAGCATTCATCCTTCCCAATTTATGAATGGACTGCGTCTTGCCTTATGGATCGGCAACACCTGCTATCTTCCTAAGTTACTGTTTGCTTCCTGAATTCTGGCCACTCTCCAGAATAGGCTCATGGTTTTGTGTCCAAGATATGTACCACCTCCAAGCTCTGTGACACGGCCATGTATTGGTTAAATGAAGGGCATGGCGAGCATCTCAGAAAACTCAGATATCAGTGTGACCAGTAAAGACTCAGTGGAGAAACCATGCTTTGGGCCTTTTCCTTACCTATTGTTCTGTTGCCCCTTGACCTTGTGTAATTCTGTGGCTTAGATTCTCTGAACCTGATGGATCTAAAGAGAGATCCCATGTATGCATCCAAAAGCAAAATGTCCAAAAGAGCAATCATTGTGGGTGAAGTCTCTCTCCTTCCTTGGTAAGGTTCCTGACCTCCATCAAGTGAGAATAGGGCTCCTTTGGGTCAAATAAGTTCTTCAAAGCCCTGCAGATTCTAGCCCATAGGTGACTGGGTTTTCTCATGACTCCAATTCACATGAAGAATCTAAATCCCACCATCAGTAGGCCTCAAATTTAAGAAGCAGAGCAAAATAAATGGCAGGCCTATTTGATCACTCTTAGTTCACAGGAAGGGTGTCCAGGCCACCCTGACTTTAGGCAAATGAGGGGCAAGGGAGCTTATTTGGACACTGTCTTGGGCTGCACCCCTCACGGAAACCTCCAGCCAGAGGTTATGATGAGTGTCTGTATGGAAGAAAATGAGGGCCATGTGGGAGTGTTTTGGTTTTAATTGTAGTCATTTTTGTGGCGGTTAGTAGAGATGACATGGTCCACCTTGGCTTGAACTTTGGTGGGATTCCGCATAAAGACTGAGTTCTCGTACTGAACTCAGAGAAGTATTGCCATGAATAGTGTTGGAATTTTAGGAGGCCACGCACGATAGTCGCCCTTGGAAACTGAGATCAAGGCCCAGGGTAGCTATTCACAGAGCACTAGAAATCTCAGCCAGGATATCACATGATTTTATTCTGAAAAACTTGGCAACCATTGTTGAGAGTCAAAACACACATGGACCTCACATTGTAGACCTCAATTTTCAAGGATTCATGTGACCTTTTGGCCACTCTTTGGGAAGCCTTTCCTGTGAGACATCTCCAGATATTTCATTGAAATGAGCTTCCTCACCATTTAATAGTTCCAGAATGCCTCCAACTTCATCCTTGAAAAATGGCTAGGTCAATATATCATGAAATTTTTAAAATTCCCGTGACAAGTTGGCACTGGAGATTCTTTGAATATCTTGTGGCTGATCATGAGAATAACAGTCAGTGCCTTATTTGACTGGTTTTCATAAAAATTGTGCAGAACAGAGATGCCAGGAAGTTGGAGCCTCCTGAGGAGTGGGCCTAGAGCAGTGGTGGGCAGGTGTGTGATAAAACATCTGCGGTGTGGTCATGCGGATCTGCCTTTGGCTTCCAAATTGCTTGTGACTGATATGGTGCAGCCAGCAGTCCCTTCAATGTAAAGGCATCTTGTTATATATAGAGGTTTTAGGGAAATATTAAGAATCAGGTTGCTATGGTCAAGGGGGCAACTATGTGGGATATAAGCCTGTTTGGTGCATTCTCCTGCAGACCCTGACCCACCACACGTGACAGAACTCCCTCACGCACAGAGTAACAGTTGAATTCTTTGTATTTCGTGAAACAAATACCAAAATCCCAGTGCAGCACCAAGAAACAACACGAAAAGTGGAGAATGACCAAATAGCTTCACAGGCCCATGTGGATACACTTAGCCCCCCGTGTCCACAGTTTACCTACAAAGAGAGTATTCAGCACTGCTGACTCATGTTCAGTGGAAAATAAGAAACCATGTCCTCCAGGTCACATAGATGAAGACCCTGATTTGATGGTCTCACTACAAACGAAGCTGAAGCTCCCGACAACAACATATATTCCAAGTGCCCAACCTCAGAGGCAGTTTCTCAAGAAGTCTTTAGGCCAGCAGAGCTCCATGTTTTTGGAATGATTACACTGTCCCTTACTTTTGGAATCTCCTCTACCTCCTCCAAGGTTGTGAACTCCTGAGCATATTCCATTCCAGATATTTATTCACAGATTTTCTAACTCTTCTCTTCTAATTGTGTCTTACTCTGGGCGATTGTAATGTCAAGGCATTGTTCTGGATGAGAGTGGGAAGATTTTTGTGTATCACATATTTACATACACATTGGATTCATTTTCCAATTTTCCTTTCAAAATACTGAATACCTCACACTAACACCTACCCTACTAGACTCTGACAACTAATCCTAATAAGGTGGAGAAAAATAAACCAAAAAAATAGAAATGCAAGCAGTTCAGAGAAGGCATGGTGTATAGTGGAATTGCCTTTTGCATTATTTAGGGTAGGAGTTATAAATCTAGTCAATTATTTGTTAAAATATTTCTCCATGTGTTTTAAAGTTAACAAATATGTGAATTCCTGTTTCTCTGTCTCTGTAGCCTATTCAGCACATGTATTTTTACATGCAATTATAGAATCTTACCTGATACCACACGTACATTCTTGTGAAGTGGCTGACTTGGCAGATACAAATTTTAAGAGATCACTCCTCCTAAGCGCTTTAGAACTGAAAATTCAACCTATGCGTGAGCTTCCTAGTTGAACAACATTATACATAAATCCATGTTAAATAAAATAAATATTTTTGGATCTCTGGATGATATAAATTTCATGGTGAATTTCCTATAGCATATATTATGCTATTTTTAATGTCCGTGTGTGTTTGTGTGTATGTATGTGTGTGTGTGTATATATATATATATATATATATATATATATATATATATATATATATATATTCTCCAGATTTTCCAAAATATGAAATATGTGTCTTATTATAAACTCCCTTAACTCATTCATATTCAAGTATGTGGATTTATAATCAAATTTTCTCAAGAGTATTCTCAAAATATTCATTCTCCTGATATACATATTTGTTTCTTAGTACTGAAAACTAACTTTAGTGAATGGTGCATACAAATCCTAATATTTCTACAGTAACTGACCTAGTTTAACATCAATGCAAGTAGATTCCTATGGGACATGATGTGTATTTGGATGTTCGTTTTATTCAATACTGGTACATTACTATTTCTTCAATTTATTCACATCATGGGATATATATTTCATCCACAAGTTCGCAAGTTTATAGGCATTTGTTTCACATTCAATCATTTTCTTCTTCAGATCACATGTATTCCTCCATGTTTCTTGACTGGTCTTTTTATGAGACTTCTTTCCAAACACATTATTTTCGATTTCTAGCATCACTTTTGAAGCAATACTCACACACCTTTCATGATAATCCATAACCCTAATATTACATTTAGATGTAATACTGGTTGAAATGAATGATATTATATCAATACAAGATTTCTTATAATATTTCATATATTAATTCAATGCATTATTTAAAGTGGGAACAGTTAAATTATTTATTCAAAATGTGGTCTATTCATGCATTATGTCTATATTCATGGACACAGGGTACACCTCTTTGTACCCCCAATACTAATTTATAGCTCTTGAAAACCTTACTCCCAGAAATGCTTGAAGAAATGCTCATGTCACCTGATCCACATATACATTCTATGACAGTAATATTCTGTACAAAAAATGCAAAGGTCACACTTATGATTGTACCAAAGCCTAAAAGGAAAGTGAACATGGATTACTAAAAGCATCCATGTCCAGGTTTCCTAATGCTCTCAAATGTCAATCCTAATGGTCACTGCATATTTGTTTCTTCTTAAGATTATATATTCCAACTCAACAGTGTACAAAATGTCTAATCCTATCACTCACTTTATACTTTGCCAGATTTTTTAAAGTCTCTATTATTATCTGCTTTTCTACATATTTTTCAAAGTTCATCATTGTGACTGAATTTTCATATGTGCTGACATTTACATTCACTCTCTAACTGAAACCCTATTGCTAAAGAAATTTCCGTCCAAATCCTGTACTCACTCTTCTTCCTAAACCTACTGACTATCTACCTAATCCTACGGACTATCCCTTTTTGACTGGATGTTCTCTTCCTCATTCAATCATCCAATGTACAAGGTCCTATGCCATTGTAAATGGATTTATCTGAGACATCTGTGCAGAACCTAATTCAACACTACGTATCCCAATCATGGGCCCAATGCCCTTCTGGGCTTCAAATCCTAGATTTCTGTTTTCATACATATATTTTGCCAATATAATTTAATAAATATCGCAGGTTCCCAATACCATTATTCATCGCTCAGAATGATTCCTAACAAAATCGAACCTGTTATTACCCAAACCATACACTGTTCCCTCAATCTAACTTTGTAGAAAAGCAGGGACAGAGTTGGCCTTACAATACAGGAGTGTAGGGAAACTTCCACCTGCTGAGAACCTCAAAGGTCCATGCAGAAATGATCCATGGAGAAGATGTAGGCAGCTATGAAGGACCTGAGGGAGGAAAAGTCAACTTCCATGGTAAACAACCTGGTCAAGATGAAGGGATGTGTCTGAATCAGCCTCTTTCATCTTAATGTATAGAAGATGGACCAAACCAGGCCTGTGTGGAGAGCTGTTCCCGGGTGCCTATGGTTGATATACCATTCTAACTTGTGAAAATGTCAGAGCGAGTAGGTGCATCCTCCATCTCATGGGACTCTTAGAAGCAACTTTTAGGACAAAGTTGTTGTCAAGGCAGTGACCTCATTTAGTTCCTGAAGGAATTGACCTCACCTCACTTCCTTGATGAAGGAACTCTCTGAACTTGGGATACAGGAAGTCAGGCACCCAGAGCTAGTCCCAGTTCATGTCCCAGTGTTCAAACTTGTTTGGATTTTCCAAGGACAGAGACAGTCTTTCTTGGTACCTACTGATGTGAGGATAGCCTAATGCCAGGAAGGTCTGAGGAGGGGCCTTTCCTGAGAAAGAAGGTACTGGCTCACCGCTGGCTCCTAACAGCTTCACAGAGTTGGACACGGAGACCAGATCTGAGACAGGACAGCCCATTATGGGGGAATATATTATGGCCCACCAGTCAAAGGTCACTCCATATTTTCACAGACCTACTTGGGGGTCTGTGTGGGTGTGGGTGTGGGTGTGGGTGTGGGTTTGTCATTTTGTCTCATGTTCTGAGAATAGGTAGGAAAGTCGTTTTGTTTGGTTTGGTGTGAAATGTTTCTAGTAAGTCTTTTGACAAGGCGAGTGTTTCTAAGTCTGTGTATCCCACTGTGTCCGTGGTTGTAGACATTAGAATAGAGAGTGCATCAATACATATGTCCTATCTAGTAGAAATCTTACCAGCATTCATCCTGTCCTATTTATGAATGGTCTGTGGCTTGCCATATGGATCGGCCACTCCTAATATCTTCCTAAGTTCCTATTTTCTTTCTAAATTTTGGCCAAACTCCAGAATAGGCTCATGGTTTTGTGTCCAAGATATGTACCACCTTTAAGCTCTGTGACATGATCATGTACTGGATAGCTGAAGGCAATGGTGAGCATCTCAGAAAAGTCAGATATCAGTGTGACCAGGAAAGTCTCAGTGGAGAAACCCTGCTTTGGGACTTTTGCTTACCTATTGTATTATTGCCCTGAATGTCAGGAAGGTCTTTGCCTCAGGCCACCCCTTTGTGAAGACTGAAGAGTTTTCAAATGGAAATGAATGGGCATCACCTTTGGCTCTTGGCTTAATTGCTTTGGAAAGGGATGTGTCTGAATCAGATTCTTGGCCCTGTGTGAGGTTGTGGCTTAGATTCTCAGCACCTAATGGATCTAAAAAAATCCCATGTGTGCATCCAAAACCAAAATAGCCAAAAGAGCAGTCATTGTGGATGAAGTCTCTCACCTTCCTCTGTAAGGTTCCTGACCTCCATCTTTGAGAATAGTGATCCTTTGGGTCAAATGAGTTCTTCAAATCACTACAGAGGCTAGGCCATAGGTGCTTGGGTTTTCTCATGACCCCAATTAACATAAGGAATCTAAACCCCACAGTCATTAGGCCACAAAATGGAGAATCAGAGCAGTATTAAGGGAAGGCCTCTTAGATCACTCCTGGTTCACAAGAAGGGTGTCCCTGCCACACTGACTTTAGGCAAATGGGAGAAAGGGACCTTATTTTGGATACTGTCTTTGGCTTTGGCCCTCATGGAAACCTACAGCCTGAGGTTATGATTAGTGTCTATATGGAAGAAGATGAGGGCCATGTGGGAGTGTTTTGGTTTTAATTGTGGTCATTTTTGTGGCCGTTGGAAGAGATGACTGAGGCCACCTGGGCTTGAACACTGGTGTGATTCCCCTTAGAGACTGAGTTATGGAACTGACCTCAAAGAAGTATTGCCATGTATTGTGATGGGATTTTAGGAGGCCACACATGAGAGTCACCCTTGGAAACTGAGATCAAGGCCCAGGGTGGCTTTCCACAGAGCACTGGGAATCTCAGGAAGGATATCACATGATTTAATTCTTAAAGAATTGGCAGCCATAGTTGCAAGTCAAAACACAAAAGGATCACACATTGTAGACCTCAAACGCCTGGCTTAATGTGACCTTTTAGCCTGTCTTTGGGAAGCATTGCCTGTTAGAATTCTCCAGAGATTTCATTGAAATGAGATTCCTCTCCATTTAATGGTTCCTGAATGAATTAAACCCCACAGTGCCTCAAACTTCATCCTTGAAAAAAGGCTAGATAAATACCATTAAATTTTTTAAATCTCACGAACAGGTGTCAGTGGAGAACCTTTGGATGTCTTATAGATGATCATGAGTGTACCAGACAGTGCCTTGATTGACTGGGTTTCATGAAAATCGTGTAGAACAGAGATGCCAGTAATTTGGAGCCCGATGAGTATTCGGCCTAGAGCAGTGGAGTGTAGGTGTTTGTTAAAACATCTGTGATGGGGTCATGTGGATCTGCCATTGGCTTCCAAATGGTTTGTGACTGACATGGTGCAGCCCCCATACCCTTGTATGTAAAGGCATCTTGTTATATGGAGAGGTTTCAGGGCAATGTTTAGAATCAGATTTCTATTGTCAAGGGGGCAAGCTATGTGGGATAGAAGCCTGGTTGGTGCACTCTCCTGCAGACCCTTAACCAACACACGTGACAGAACTCCCTCCAGCACTGTGTCCTAGTTGACCTTCTCGTATTTCATGAAGCAAATACCAAACTCCCAGTGTAGCTGCAAGAAACACCATGAAAAGTAGAGGAAGACCAAATGGCTTCAAAGTCCACACTGGGAGACATTTTGCCCCCAAATGGCAACAAATTACCTACAAAGAGAGAATTCAGCCCTGCTGCCTCATGTTTATTCGAAAAAAAAGAAACCATGTGCTCCAGGTTACACAGAAGCAGACCCAGATTTGATGGTCTCACTACAAAGGAAGTTAAAACTCCTGACAACAACGTATATTTCAAGTGCCCAACCTCAGAGGCAGTTTCTCAAGAAGTCTTTAGGCCAAGAGAGCTTCATGTTTGTGGAGTTTTTACCATGTACCTTACTTTTTGAAACACCTCTACCACCTCCAAGGTTGTTAACTACTGAGCATTTTCCATTCCAGATGTGTATTCACAGATTTTCTAACTCTTCTCCTCTTATTGTGTCTTACTTGGGGTGAAGGTAATGTCAAGGCATTGTTCTGAATGAGAGTGGGAAGACTTTTGGGTAGCATATATTTGCATACACATTGGATTCATTTTCCAATTTTCTATTCGAAATACTGAATCCCTGACTGTCAGAGGTAGAAGGAATTCTCCTTCAAAGAATAGCCTGACACTTACAAGAAACAGCCACCAGGAGACATCCTGTAGCCATCTGTTTCCCTGAGACATCCTGTGCCCATCTGTCTTTCTGAAACTTCCTGAGGTTATCTCACCTTGTGAAGACATCTAGGAAGTGCCGATAAGAGAGATTTCCCACATCCAGCATACAAATACCCCTGTGTGAACAATAAAAGTTTGCAGCTTGATCAGAACTCCTGTCTTGCTGTCATCTCTCGTGTCTCTTGTCCCTTCATTCCTCCCTATCTAGGTTCGCTGCCCACGTTGATGTGTCCTGCCGGCCGGGACATCTGGCGCCCACTGACTGGGGCTCGAGCTTTTGATTGAGGGGGACCCCGTCCTCCTGGAAGATTTGGTCAAGCGGAGCTTGCAATAACCGCAGAAGACACCACCGAGAGACAGATCCAGGAGGAGGGTGGGGATGACACACGGTGATTGACCCACCATGGGGCAAGCAGTTTCGTCACATGATTTGTTTTTGTCATTCTACAAGGAGTCCTTCCAGACATGGGGGCGCGTATTAAGAAAATAGACTTAATTTTTTTTTCTTTTCACACATAAGAGAGCAGTGTCCATGGTTTCCTCTTGAAAGGACCATTGATGGTAAAAGATGGCTTAGAGTAGGAGACTGTTTAAAAGATTATTATGAATCCTTTGGCCCAGAAAAAGTGCCTGTTCCCACCTTTTCTTACTGGAACTTAATTAATAGAATTCTTAAAAGTTCACCCTTTGACAATGGTACCTTAAAAGTTGTCAAGGTTGGGAAAGAGACTATGCAAATACTTCTCATATCCCCTCGGCATGCCCATCAGTTAGTATAGACATAGACCCTTCTCAGGCTCCCCAGGACCGTGGGAACCTTCCTGGTCCCCCTCAAAATACCACCCTAATGAATAAGGCTCCAATGATTACCAACTGCCTTTATCCAGTTTTAAATACCGGAGACTCATTGACCCCTGTAGAGGAGGCTACCTTGGAGAAGGAAGCAGCTCGCTACCATTCAGAGGACCCTCCACCTCTCAAGACCCTGCCACAGCCTATAGGACTTACACATCCACCTCCCTGCTATATTCCTCCTGCCTTTTGTGCTCTGGCCCTTCAGGGAACAAATGCCCCCACCCCCGATATTTTCTCCCCACTTCCCTTGCCTAAACTGGCTCCTTTGTGAGCATCCTTTCAACATACACAGGAACAGATCCAACCTTTAAAAGAATTAAGATCCCTTCACTCTGAGCTCTCTTCATTAGCCTTAGGTATGGAGTCAAAGCAACTGGCCTACAGTGGTCTAATACAAAGGCGAAGCCACTCCATTGACCTGTGCTCGCCTTCCCAGTCACCACCAGTCTGATAGATAAGCCTGCCCAGGCTGAGGTCAAAGAATTAGACCAGGATAAAGAGGAGGAAGCGGGGAAATGGATTAAGGAGATCAGGACTCAGAGGATGAGGAGTTCAGCCCTAGGCAGGCAGGAACCCAGAGTCTACAAAAAATTAAGCCTGAATTTTCCTGAAAAACTTAAAAAGGCTTGTGCTCACTATGGCCCCATTGCACCCTACACGTTGGCTTTATTAGAAAGCCACAGCACACAATGACTTACTCCCAATGATTGGAAATTTTTAGACCAAGCTACCCTCAGTGCCAGAGACTTCCTGTTATGGAATGCAGATTTCAAAGAGCACTGTAGGGAAACTGCTCAAAAAATTTTAACTAAGGCCTTCTCTAAATCCAGGACTTATGTTAAGCTAGTGGGCAATGAGCCTTTTGACAATAAAACTAAACAGGCACATTTCCCTGCTGGACTTTTGATGCAGATTCAGATGGCTGGCTTACATGCTTGGAGACACCTCCCTCAAAAGCCTCGGCTACCACTTCCCTGGCAAAAATTTGACAAGGGCCCGACGAACCTTATAGCGACTTTGTTCCCCGGCTTAACCTAGCTGTGGAATGCTTGCTTGGACCAAGCGAAAGCAAAAGCGCTTTTGTAAAACATCTTGCCTTTGAAAACGCCAACCCGGCATGTCAGGATGTTCTTCAACCACATAAGGATAAAGGGAAACTTTCTGACTTTATTTGACTCTATGCAGGGGTAGGTGCAGCCCATGCCATAGGTGGGTCTTGCCCTAGGTGCCACCTTTACCAAGACCTTTCACAATCCTGGCTCACGTACTTGCTTTACTTGTAAACAACCTGGCCATTTTGCACGCAAGTGTCCGACAGGCAAAAAAAGCCTAGGAATAGCGTCTCCTTCAACTGGGGCTATACCGCCCCAAGCTATCCTTTGCCCTAGATGTGGTAAAGGTCATCACTGGGCCAGTAAGTGTAGATCTAAGACAAATGCCCTCAGACAGCCTATTTTTTCCTGCTTCTTGGGAAACTCCCTGCGGGGCCAGCCCCGGGCCACGACATCCCCCAGGACAAACCCAGGGGCAATAAGATTTGTTCCCTCCCAAACTCCCAACCTACCTCAAAATTCTTCTCCACAATTGCCTCCCTCCAACTAGCCACTCCAGGCAGCGCAGGATTGGACCTCTGTGCCACCACCGATACTATATTGGACTCAATGCAAGGACCCCAGATAATACCCACTGGAATTATGTGTCCCCCCAATCTCATATGTGTGCCCTTATTTTTGGGAGAGCCTCTACTAACTTACATGGTGTTCAGGTCTTCCATGGCATTAATAATAATGATTTCACTGGAGAAAAAAAATACTGGCCACAGCTATTAATGGAGTTGTGGCCATCTCAGCACGAACAAGTCTTGCACAATTAATACTCCTTCCCTTGAATCCAGGAGGCACTTCCACCGCCCAAACCTACCGCAGGGGACTGCCTCCTTGGGCTGCTCTGATGTAAATTTGGTTCAACCCGTTTCTCACAAAAGACCCACAATTTCCTTACTTATTGAAGGAAAGGAATTCCAAGGAATTCTAGATACTGGAGCTGATGACACAATTATTTCTCAAAAATATTGGCCATCAGCTTGGACCCTCACCTCATCCTTGACTGACCTTAAAGGGATAGGACAGTCAAAAAATCCTCTGGTCAGCTCTACGGCTCTTAGCTGGACTTATAAAGAGGGTAATAAGGGAATTGTCACACTTTTCGTTGTTCCTGACCTCCCTGTTAACCTATGGGCCCGAGATATTTTGAGTCAAATGGAAGTTATTCATGCCAGTCCCAATTCCATGGTAACTCATCAAATGCTTCATATAAATTTTGTGCCTGGTACAGGCCTTGGGAGACTGAGACAAGGACTGGTTGAGCCAATAAAACCCATACAAAAAACAAATACATATGGACTTGGGTATTCGGATTTTTAGTGTCGGTCTCTGACTCTCCTTTTATCCCATGGAGATAAAATTATTTGGGAAACTCAGACTCTTGTGTGGGTGCATCAATGGCCACTTACCCAAGAAAATATGGAGGCTGCCTCCATGTTAGTGCAGGAACAGCTGGCAGCCGGCCATGTAGAGCCCTCAACCTCAACATCGAATACTCCAATATTTGTTATCAAGTAAAAATCAGGCAAGTGGTGCCTTTTACAATATTTGTGTGCCATTAATAAAGCTATGTGCCCAATAAGAGCACTACAGCCAGGCATTCCCACACCAGTGGCTATTCCCAAAAACTATTGTAAAATGATTATTGAGTTAAAAGATTGTTTTTTTACCATTCCTTTACATCCTGCGGATAGACCCTATTTTGCCTTTAGTCTCCCTCGCATTAATTTTCAGGGCTCTATGCAGAGATTTCAAAGGAAGGTTCTTCCCCAAGGTATGGCCAACAGCCCTAGTCTTTGCCAAAAATACGTTGCTCAAGCAGTAGACCCTGTGAGAGAGCTATGGCCACAAATTTATATTTTACATTATATGGATGATTTGTTAATTGCTGCACCTAATAACCATGACTTTAATAATTGTTACTTGGACATTTACAAAATCCTCACTTCCTTGGGACAACAGATAGCTCCTAATAAGGTTCAAACACAGGACTGTTATACCTATTTGGGCCTTAAACTTCAAGATAATCAGATCCAAATTCCTAAGATACCACTATGGGTGGACCATCTTCAAAACCTTAATGATTTTCAAAAATTCCTGGGGAATATTCAATGGCTAAAAACATATTTAAAATTACCACCTTGTGTACTTTTGTCCCTTAATGATATTTTGAGAGGTGATTCCCACCCCTCCTCCCCTCAAAAACTTACTCCCGAGGCATGACAGGCATTAAACCAAGTCACAGAAGCCATTGCCAAACAGTTTTTTACAGAACATTCTTATAACCTTCCTCTGGTTCTGGTTATTTTACACACTCCTCATACACCCACAGGAATATTTTGGCAAGGAAATACACATTTTAGAAATAAAGGCTGCCTTTGCTTTGGGTCCATTTACCCACCACATTCTCCAAGGTTATTACTGTTTTTCTTGCTCAGGTAGCTTCTATTATTTTTAATAGTCGTTTGCTATCTCGACAACATTTTGGGAAAGACCATGATAATATTTTAATTTCATATACTAAAGACCAAATCCAATTTTTACTACAGACGGAGGATGAATGGCGTATTGCCTTATCAGGCTTTTTGGGAACAATTGATAACCACCTACCCAATGACCCCCTTTTACATTTTGTCCAGTTACATCCATTTATTTTTGCCAAAATTACTCAAAAGGCTCCCATTCCTCAAGCCCTTAGTGTCTTTACAGACAGTTGCAGTAATGGCCGAGCAGTCTTTGTTGTCAATAACCAGCCTAACACCTTTTATACTGTCTATCATTCAGCACAGTTTGTGGAATTGTTTGCAATAACACAAGTTTTTAAAACATTTTTTGATAATCCTGTTAATATTTATACATACAGTGCCTACATTGCTCATTCTGTGCGCCTGCTTGAGATTTCACCGACCATTAAGGCTTCTTCCAATGTCGTCCATCAGTTTCACCAGCTTCAGCAGCTAATTCAGGCCAGACAACACCCATTTTTCTTAGGACACAGCAGGGCACACTCTGATCTTCCCAGCTCTCTAACACAAGGTAATGCCAAAGCTGATGCAGCAACTCGTTTCATCTTTCCAATTTTTGTTGGCTGCACTCAAAAGGCCAGGGAGTTACACAATCTTCACCATCTAAATTCCCAGAACCTTCGATAACTATGTAAAATTACCAGGCAACAGGCAAGAGAAATAGTAAAAGCATGCCCTGGTTGCCCTGTCTCCCTCCCCATTCAACACTTGGGAGTTAACCCCCGAAGATTACTGTCCAATCAGTTTTGGCAAATGGATGTTACTCATTTTTCTGAATTTGGAAAACCCAAATATGTACACGTTTCTGTAGATACCTTCAGTGGCCTTATTTTCGCATCACCACATTCTGGAGAGGCTATCAAAGATGTCCTTTCTCATCTTGTTTCAGCGTTTTCTGTAATGGGTAAACCAATACATATTAAAAAAAGATAATTGTCCTGCATATACCAGTGCCAAGTTTAAACAGTTTTGTGCTACCTCGCAAATTTGGCATACTACTGGAATTCCATACAAGCCTCAGGCATTGTGGAACGTGCCCACCTTACCTAAAGACTTGGCTAACCCGCATTAATGCTTCTGCACTTGTATTTACCACTCACAGGCATCGCCTTAATCATGCATTATTTGCCCTTATTTTTCTTTCCCTAGACAATGAAGGCCATTCGGCTGCAGACTGACACAGGCAATCCTCATCCAATTCTGTTCGCCCACTTTATGTGGCACAATCCCCTTACAAATAAATGGAAACGCCCAGGTCCTGTCCTCATCTGTGGACGAGGCTCAGCTTGTGTTTTGGACGAAGAGCAAGCAGCCCCAAGATGGTTACCAGAACGCCTGGTTAAACAGGTTAATGGCTTACCTCAACACGGGGATGGAGGCCCTCCCCCTGAGGACAAATTTTCCTCTTTTTCAGATGCAGCCAACAATCTGTGTGAGGATCCTACTTAAGGCACTTCTGCTGAACAGGATTGTACACGGAGGCTTTGGCCCTCCACCTTCCAACATCATGGAGTACCTTTTTGGCCCTCCCTGTGAACGCAAGGGAGGATCTTGGACTCAGGCTCCCACTAGTTTGACCCAGACTGCTGACTGCGTGACTAAGGTGGCTTACCTCCGGGACGAGGTTGACCATAAACTCAGAGGAGTTCATCAGCCTAAATTGGTATGTGTTAACAAGCCAAAGATTATTCCCCCTAGTACAAGTAAAGCTCTCCAAAATTGTTCTGCAACTTGAACGCATACCCAAGCGATGCATGCCACTTGTTATGCGTCGGCCTCAATTTGTGTTAAAAAGCAGAGAGAACAATTTTTTGAAGCCTCCCTAACTAAAACTCATGCCGCAAGAGGGACCACTATTCATTATACCCCCGTTCTTTTTGACCGGGGAGGAGAAGGCAAATACACCAAGCTACAGTCAGCTGGGTGCCAAGGCCCTGTTGGTAAACCCTCCTGCTGCCCCATTAAGGCACCTACAGGGGTCACTGATGGTGGAGGATTCCCTTATGCTGTCAAGCATCCTCAGATAATCAAACTTCTGAAACCCCAAATCCCTGAGCTCACATATCATCCCTTAATATAGCCAAAATGCCAGCTCCCAGGTTTAGATAACAATACATTAGATATTTTGGAAACTACCTTCTCCTTGCTTAATAATTCCAACCCCAACTTTGCTGGTGATTGCTGGCTCTCCATGACAACAGGGGCAATCATGCCTATGGCAGTTCCTATTCATTCTATCATAGACGATGATAATACATGCCAACCCAGATTTCATTTAAAAGTACAGTCTATAGGCACTTTTACAATATGTCTTTTAGGCGCGATGCAAAATAATACCTATGATATTGATGTTGGAGTTACTTCCTTTGGAAATTGCTCAACAGTACAAAACTATTCCTCATCCACCCCATCTCTTTGTCCCTCCAATGGCACAGTTTTTATGTGTGGAGGAAACTCGGCCTTCCCGAGGCTTCCATCGAATTGGACCGTTGGCTGTGTTCTTGCCTTATTACTCCCTGATATAACTATTGTCCCAGGAGACGAAACTCTATGCATTCCTAGTCTAGACACCTCAGTCAAAAGACACAGGCGGGCAATACAGGCCTTACCACTCGTTGCCAGCCTTGGAATAACAGCTACTGTGGCCACATGTACAGCTGGCTTAGGCATGGCTATACACTCTTAGCGTCGCCTGTCTCAAAAACTTATAAATGATGTACAAACTATATCAGGAACCATTAAAGATTTGCAGGACCTAGTAGACTCCCTGGCAGAAGTGTTCCTTCAAAACAGAGAAGGCTTAGATTTACTGACAGCTAACCAGGGAGGTATTTGCTTGGCCTTAGGGGAATGATGCTGCTTTAATGCCAATAAATCAGCCATAGTACGCACTAAAATTAAGCAGCTTCAAGAAGATCTAGAAAAGAGATGAAGGGAACTTTTTGAAAATCCCCTCTGGACTGGGTTTAATGGATTTCTACCCTACCTTCTTCCCCTATTAGGCCCTTTGTTGGGTTTACTTTTAATGGTGTCCATAGGACCCTGCATTATAAACAGGCTTGTACAATTTATTATAGAACAGATTAATATTTTGGCCTCTAAGCCCATACAGGTCCACTATCATCGCCTGGAGATGGAAGACCTTGCTGCCAACATTTAAAAGGATGTTCTACCCTTCTCACAGGCTTATTTCTTAAGTGTACATCCCCACAGATCTCTCTTTCTTACATTAAACTATAAGTAACAGCTCTGACCAACCATCTTCTGCCATTGCCATAAGGGTTCGTCCTCCATGGGCCCCTCCACTTGGGGGAGGATGCACCCATGGAGTGAGGACGTTAGGCCATAATAACGGAGGGTGCAGGATGGACTGCAGGAGGATGTATCCACGGATCCCAAAACAGAAGACCTCTTAGTGACACTCTCTGGTGCATGGTGGTCGGCCTGCTTCCCCCTCAAAGCCGTCTCCTCCCAAAACATGCCAAGGCCACCACGAAATCTCCTAGTAAACATGCTCTCTCGAATCAGGAGATATTCTAAGGCCTGCTAGAGAAACAGAGCCTCTATCACCCCCTAAAACATTGGCCGGTAAGGTATGGTCAAATATTTTATATAAGAAAGAGAGGTCAGGGGCTAGAAGGAAGTTCTCCTTCAAAGAATAGCCTGACACTGAAAAGAAACAGCCCCCTGGGAGATATCTTGCCTGGGAGACATCCCGCAGCCATCTATCTCCCTGAGACATCCTGCGGCCATCTGTCTTCCTGCAACATCCTGAGGTTATCAAACTTTCTGAAGACATCCAGCAACTGCCGATAAGAGAGCATTCCCATCCAAAACATACAAATTCCCATGTGAGAACAATAAAAGTTTGCAGCATGATCAGAACTCCAGTCTTGCTGTAATCTCTCGTGTCTCTTGTCCATTCATTCCTCCCCAACTAGGTTCCTTGCCCACATTGATGTGTGCGGCCGGCCGGGACAACTGACACTAACCCATACCCTACTACACTCTGACTACTAATCCTAATATGATGGAGAAAAATAACCCAAACAGAATAGAAATACAAGCAGTTCAGAGGAGGCATGGTGTATATTTGGACTTGCCTTTTGCATGATATAGGGTAGGTGTTTTAAATCTAGTTAATTTTTAATTGAAATCGTTCTCCATGTGTTTTTAAAGTTAACAAATATGTGAATTCCTGTCTCCATTTCTCTGTAGCCTATTCAACACATGTATTTTTATATGCACATATAGAATCCTACTTGGAATCACACGTACATTCTTGTGAGGAGGCTGACTTGGCAGATACAAATTGTGAGAAGAGATCACTCCCCATAAACGCTGTTGGAACTCAAAATTCAATCTATGGGTGAGCTTCCTAGTAGAACAACATTTTACATAAATCCATGTTCAGTAACATAAATATTTTTGCATCTATGGATGATATATATTTCATGATGAATTTTGTTTGGCATATATATTGCTACTTTTTATTGTCTGTGTGTGTGTTTTGTATATATATACACTCTTCAGATTTTTCAAAATATGAAATATATGTGTCTTATATACACTCCCTAAATTCATTTATGTTCATGTATGTGGATTTATAATCAACTTTTCACAAGATTATTCTCAGAAATATTCATCCACCTGAAATACATATTTGTTTTCTAGTACTAAAAACTAACTTAAGTGAATGGTGCATACAATCCTAATATTTCTACAGTGACTGACACAGTTTAACATCAATGCAAGTAGAAATCTATCGGACATGATGTGTATTTTGAAGTTCATTTTGTTCAACACTAGTACATTACAATTTCTTCAGTTTATTCACATCATAGGATATATATTTCATCCACAAGTTCACAAATTTATACGCATTTGATTCATTTTCAATCATTTCCTGCTTCAGAACACATGTATTACTCCTAGTTTCCTGAATGGTCTTTTCATGACACTTATTTCCAAACACATTCATTTTGGTTTTCATAATCATTTTGAAGCAAAACTCACACATTCTTCATGATATACCATAACCCTAATTTTATCATTATATGTGTAACTGATTGGAATGAATGATTGTATATCAATATAAGATTCCCTGTATATTTTCTGATATCAATTCAATCCATTATTTAAAGTTTGAACCACTTTTATTATTTATTCACAGTATGGTCTATTCATGCATTATTTCTATATTTATAGACACAGGGTACATCTATTTGTATCCCCAATATTAATTTATTCATCTTCAAAATGTAGCTCCCATAAATGTTGGCAGAAATACTCATGTCACCTGATCTACATATACATTTTATCACAGTAATATTCTGGACACATTATGAAAATGTCACACTTATGATTGTACCAAAGCCTAAGTGAAAGTGAGCATGCGTTACTAAAAACATCCATGTCCAGGTTGCCTAATGCTCTCTAATGTCAATACTATTGCTGAATACATATTTGTTTCTTCCTAAGATTATATATTCAACCTCAATCCTGTTGAAAATGTCTAATCCTACCACACAATTTATACTTTGCCTGATTTCCTAATGTCTCTATTGATTTCTGCTTCCCTACATATTATCCCAGTTCATTATTGTGACTGACTCTTCACATGTGCTGACATTTACATTCACTGTCTACCCGAAAGCCTATTGCTAAAGAACTTTTGGTCCCACTCTTATACTCACTCTTCTTTCTAAACCTACCGACTTTCGTCTTAATCGTACCGACTATCACTTTTTGACTGGATGTTCTCTTTGACATTCAATCATCCAAGGTACAAGGCAATTGTATATCGATTCATCTGAGACATCTGTGCAGAATATAATTCAAAGCTAAGTATCCCACTCAAAGGCCTAATGCCTTTCTGGGCTTCAAATCTTACCTGGATTTCTGTTTTCAAACTTATATTTCCCCTTATATTCTTGAAAATATTGCAGGTTCCCAATACCATTAATCATCTTGCACAATGATTCCGAACCCAAATAGAACCTGTTATTAACCGTAACCATACACTCTTTTCTCAATCTCACTTTACAGAAGAGCAGGTACAGAGTTCGTCTTACAATACAGGAATGTAGGGGATCTTCCACCTGCTGAGAACCTAAAATGTCCCTGCAGAAATGATCCCTGGATAAGATGTAGGCAGCTATTGAGGAACTCAGAGAGCAAAAGTCATCTTCCAATGCAAAAACCCTGGTCAGAATGAAGGGATGTGTCTGAATCAGCCTCTCTCTTCTTAATGTAGAGAAGATGGACCAAACCAGGCCTGTGTGGAGAGCTGTTCCTGGGTGCCTATGGTTTACATACCATTCTAACTTGTGAAAGTGTCACAGGAAGTAGGGGCAGCCTCCATCTCATGGGACACTTGGAAGCAACTGAAGCAATTGTTAGGACAAAGTGGTTGTCATGGCAGTGACCTCACTCAGTTCCTGAAAGAATTGACCTACTTAACTTCCTTGTTGATGGAACTCTCTGAACTTGGTATCCAGGAAGCCAGGCACCCAGAGCCAGTCCCAGTCCCCGTCCCAGTGGGCTCAATTGTTTGTATTTACCATGGACATAGTCAGTCTTTCTTGGTACCTACTGATGTGAGGATGGTCAAATGACAGAATAGCTATGAAGAGGGTCCTTTCCTGGGAAAGTAGGTAGTTGCTCACCACTGGCTGCTGGCAACTTCACTGACTTGAAAAAGGAGACAAGATCTGAGACCGTACAGGCCATTTCGGGGGAACGAAGTATGGCTCACCAGTCAGAGGACACTCCATATAGTCAGAGACCTACTTGGGGGAAGGAGGTGCCTTTTTGAGTGTGGGTGTGAGTATGTGGTTTTGTCTCATGTTCTGAGAATAGGTAGGAAAGTCGGTTTGTTTGTTTTGGGGTAGACTGTTTCTTGTATGTCGTTTGGCAAGGCGAGTGTTTCTATGTCTGTGTATCTTACTGTGTCAGTGGTTGTAGACAATAGAAAAGAGAATGCATCAATGAATGTGTTATGTCTAGTAGAAAGCTCCCAGCATTCATCCTGCCCAATGTATGAATAGAGAGTGGGCAGCCTTATTGATGTGCAACACCTATTATATTCCTAAGTTTCAGTTTTCTTCCTGAATTCTCTCAACTCTCCAGAATAGGTTCATGGTTTTGTGTCCAAGATATGTACCACCTCCAAGCTCTGTGAAATGGCCATGTACTGAATAGCTGAAAGAAATGTGATCATCTCAGAAAACTCAAATATCAGTGTGAATAGAAAAGTCTCAGTGGAGAAACCCTGCTTTGGGCCTTTTACTTACCTATTTTTCTGTTGCCCTGAATGTCAGAAAGGTCTTTGCCTCAGGTCACACTTTGTGAAGCCTGAAGAAAATAGTTTTCAAATGGAAATGAATGGGCATCACCTGTGGCTCTTTCCTTAATTGCTTTAGAAATGGATGTGTCTGAATCAGTATCTTGGCCCTGTGTCAGGTTGTGGCTTAGATTCTCAAAACCAGATGGATCTAAAAAAGATGCCATGTGTGCATCCAAAACCAAAATGGCAAAAAGATCAGTTATAGTGGATGAAGCTTCTTGCCTTTCTCTATTAGTTTTCCTGACATCCATCAAGTGAGAATAGGAATCCTTTGGGTAAAATTAGTACTTCAAAGCCCTGCAGAGGTGCTTGGGTTTCCTCATGACTCCAAATCACATAAAGAATCTATACCTGACTGTCAGTAGGCCTCAAATTGGAGAATCAGAGCAGTATTAAGAGCAGGCCTATTTGATCACTCCTGGTTCACAGGAAAGGTGTCCCGGCCACAATGACTTTAGGCAAATGAGGGGCAAGAGAACGTATTTTGGACACTGTCTTTGGATGTGCCCCTCATGGAAACCTCCAGCCAGAGGTTATGATTAGTATCTATATGGAAGAATATGAGGGCTATGTGGAAGTGTTTTGGTTTTAATTGTGGTCATTAGTGTGGTGGTTGGAAAAGATGACTGGGTCCATCGGGGTTTAAACTCTGATGAGATTCCCCTTTGAGACTGCGTTGTGGAACTGACCTCAGAGAAGAATTGCCATGATTTGTGTTGGCATTTTTGGAGGCCACGCATGAGAGTCGCCCTTGGAAACTGAGATCTAGACCAAGGGCGGCTTTCCACAGAGCACAGGGAATCTCAGCCATGATACCATATGATTTTATTCTGAAAGCCTTGGAATCCATAGTTGAGAGTCAAAACACACATGGACCTCACATTGTAGACCTCTATGTGCCTGGCTTCATGTAACCTTTTGCCCACTCTTTGGGAAGCCTTGCCTGTGAAATTTCTCCAGAGCTTTAATTGAAATGATCTTCCTCAACCTTTAATGGTTCCTGAATGAATGGAATCCCACAGTGCCTCCAACTTCATCCTTGAAAAATGGCTACATAAATACCATGACATTCTTGAAATTCCCTTGACCAGGTGGCACTGGAGAACCTTCGATGTCCTGTTGCTAATTCGAGTGTACAAGACAGTGCCTTGATTGACTGGGTTTCATGATAATGGTGTAGAACAGAGATGTCAGTACGTTGGAGCCTCCTGATTAGTGGTCATAGAACAGTGTTGTGCATGTGTGTGATAAAACATCTGTGGTGGGGCCATGTGGATCTGCCATTTACTTCCAAATGGGTTGCGACTGACATGGTGCAGCCAGCAGAACCTTGTATGTAAAGGCATCTTGTTATATGGAGAAATTTCAGGGCAATGTTCAGAATCAGGTTGCTATGGTCAAGGGGGCAACCTATGTGTGATAGAAGCCTATTTGGTGCATTCTCCTTCAGACCCTGACACACGACACATGACAGAACTCCCTCCAGCACTGTGTCCCAGTTGAACTTTTTGTTTTTCGAGAAGCAAATACCAAACTCCCAATGCAGCAGCAAGAAACACCACAAAAAGTGGAGGATGACCAAATAGCTTCACAGTCCACACGGAGAGACACTTAGCTGCCAGTGGCCACAGATATCTATAAAGAGAGAATTCAGCACTGCTGCCTAATGTTCATTGGAATATAAGAGACCATGTCCTCCAGGTCACATATATGCAGACCCAGCTTTGATGGTCTCACTACAAAGGAAGATAAAGCTCCTGACAACAACATATATTTCAAGTGCCCAACCTCAGAGGAAGTTTCTCAAGAAGTCTTTAGGCCAACAGAGCTCCATGATTGTGGAGTTTTATCCTGTCCCTTACTTTTGGAAACTCCTCTTGCACCTCCAAAGTTGTGAACTCCTGAGCAATTTCCATTCCAGATATGTATTCACAAATTTTATAACTCTTCTCTAATTGTGTCTTAATTGGGGCGAAGGTAATGTCAAGTAATTGTTCTGGATGAGAGTGGGTGGATTTTTGTGTAGCACATATTTGCATACACATTGGATTCATTTTCCAATTTTCCATTTGAAATACTGAAACACTAACACTACCCCATACCCTACTAAACTCTGTCTACTAATCCTAATATGATGGAGAAAAATAACCCAAACAGAATTGAAATACAAGCAGTACAGAAAAGGCACAGTGTATAGTTGGACTTGCCTTTTGCATTATATAGAGTAGGAGTTATAAATCTACTCATTTTTTTGTTGAAATAGTTCTCAATGTGTTTTTAAAGTTAACAAATATATGAATTCCTGTCTCCCTTTCGCTGTAGCGTATTCAGCACATGTATTTTTATAAGCACATGTATAATCCTACCTGGTACCACATGTACACTATTGTGTGGTACCTGAATAGGCAGATACAAATTGTGAGAAGAGATCACTCCTCCTAAACGCTGTTGGAACTGAACATTCACCCTATGGGTGAGCTTCCTAACTGAACATTATATATAAATCCATGTTCAGTAAAATGAATATTTTTGATCTGTGGATAATATATATTTCATGGTGAATTTCAATTGGCATATAGTGCTAATTTTTAATATCTGTGTGTGTATATATATATATATATATATATATATATATATATATATATACTCTCCAGATTTTTCAAAATATGAAATATATGTGTCTTATTATACATTTCCTAAATTCATTCATATTCATGTATGTGGATTTATAATAATCTTTTCACAAGATTATTTTCAGAAATATTCATCCACCTGGAATACCTATTTGTTTCCAACACTGAAAACTAACTTAAGTGAATGGTGTATACAAATCCTAATATTTCTACAGTAACTGACTCAGTTTAACATCAATGCAAGTAGACTCCTATGGGACATGATGTGTATTTTGAAGTTCATTTTTTTCAACACTTGTACATTACTATTTCTTTAGTTCATGCACATCATTGGATATATATTTCATCCATAAGTTTGCAATTTTATTGGCATTTGTTTCACTTTCAATCACTTTCTACTTCAGAACACAGATATTTCTCCATGTTTCTTGACTGGTCTTTTCATGAGAATTCTTTCCAAACACATTATTTTTGATTTTCATAATTACTTTTGAAGGAAATCTCACACACCCTAGATAATGAACCATAACCATAATATTACCATTAGATGTATAACTGGTTGGAATGAATGATTGTATATCAATAAATGATTTCTTATATATTTTCAGATATCAATTCAATACATTATTTAAAGTGGAACCTGTTATATTATTTAAACACAGTATTGTCTATTCATGCATTATCTCTATATCCACAGACACAGGGTACACGTCTTTATAACCCCAATACTAATTATTAGGTCTTGAAAATATTCCTCCCAGAAATGGTGGAAGAAATACTCATGTCACCTGACCTACATATACATTTTATCACAGTAATATTCTGGACACAAAAAGCAAAGTTCACACTAATGATTGTACCAATGGAATGGTCGAGTGAGCATTTTAGGAAGAGACCACCAAGAGACTGTCTCATGCAACAGCAAAGTGTGTATTGGGGGTCCAGCATGCTGCAGCTCAGAGCTCACTTGAATTTAGCAGAGAGCCCTGAGAATAGCTTAAGCAGAGCTTATGTACTTTCTTTGGAGAAGGCAGGGTGTGAAGTTTATTGATGGGTCAGGGTGAGTGGGCGGTTTGCTTGCAAATGTGTGAGGGAGTACATTCTGCAGTTTGGCAGTTGGGGACAACACATTCTGGGAACAAGATTAGCAAACAGTTCTCAAGATTTCAACAGTGTTTTGTTAAGCATACAGAAAAACAGGAAGTGACAAGTACCTATTTAATAAACCTTTCATTTCCCACTTCTTGTTCTGGTTACTTTTAATCAAAAAAGTGATCATTGGGGGGTGTCACATTTTATGTCTGCTAGTGAGTTATATTGTTGTCTGATTACCATAAGTTTAACTTGTCCAATTTGAGCTTGGAGAAAGGAAACTACACGGTTGAGCAAACAGGGCCCTACAGTTAGCAATAATATGAGGATTATTAATGGACTGGCCAAGGCAGATAAAAGCGTAGTTAACCCAAGGGACTGTGTGAACCAAGACTCAAACCACGCTTTTTGGGCCTCTGTCTCTCGTTGACGCTCTTCAAGGCGTTTTCTTAATTTACTCATAGATTCTTTTACAACTCCAGTATTGTCAGCATAAAAAAAAAATTCTTCCCTCATTGCAGCACAAAGGCCCCCTCTCTCATGAAGAGGAGGTCCAACCGTCGCCTATTCTGTGAAACTACTTCGGAGAGAGAGGTTAAAGATTCGTGTAAAGCTGGGATTGAGGTTTTTAATATCTTTAAGCTTTGGTCTATTGCTGCTTCTCATTGAGTCATTTGTTGTGTCCCATGGACTAGGTCAGTGGTTCCTGTGCCCACACCTGCAGCAACTCTTATTCCAAATAGGATGGCTAAAGTGAGGGATACAGGTTCCCAGCGGAACCGGGTTTTATGCCCCCCCTATTTGAACTTTAAATGAACCTGTGTCATGATAGAGCACTCTGGGAAACATCTGCACCATTACATAATTAATCACATCTATTGACCATTTTATGAACACATAAACAATAATTAAGTATATAGAATTATACTGTTGAAGGAACAGACAAGGAAAGGCACCTAAGATAGCACCGAAGCTAGGGAAGCAGTCCTATTTGATTGCAAAAGGATGTAGAGAGCATTGCTTCTGTTGTAATCAATTAATCCTCTGAACCCCAAGTTTAGGTTGTTTCAGAATTTTGTAGCCAACATGTAAGGGAATGGGCTCAGAATATCACAGTCTGCAGAAGTTCACAAAAAGCAGTTTTTGTTTCTGTTTTATTTCTTCTATTTTGGAAAGTTAACTTTTTAAGGACACCTGGGAGGGGGAGAGCTTTTGTCTTCTCTTTTTTTTTCTCCCTGCCAGCTGTTAAAATGGAGCCCAGTTGGTAACTTCTTTATCTTAGAAATGTAGCAATCTCTGTGAAGCTCCAGCTCAAGGCCAGAGGCCTTGTTCACATATTTTGTGAAAAACTAGTATGGGGTGTCTAGCTTAGGAGTGCTGATTTTTCCAGCCAGTGGCAACTAGAACAGGGCAACAAGAAAAGAGGAAGTTTATCTACATTGAACTCTTTTATAGGGATTATTTTGCTGAAAGTCCTAAAGTCAGTCATGGTGAAGACTTCTGGAGAAGGTCACTTAAGAATTTTCTGTGGTCTTGGTACAGAGGGGGAAGAGTGGAAGGCAGGGGGTGAGAGCAGCTCCATGGATCTGAGAATCAGGAAGGAGAGATTAAAAGACTAATGGGAAAGGGGTTTGGGATTTTGCTAGCAAAAAAAACTTGAGCAGTAGAGCAAGTAGAGCAGAGGGGAAGATGGGAGTGAGTATCTCAAAAAGCCTGTGAGGGATTTTAAATTCTTAGTAACCTGTATTCAGTGTTGACAATGCAACTTTAAAGGTAATTTTTATTACATCTTGGATAGGGGTCTGAGGGCTCTTCTCAGCTTGTTTGAGCTTTGGGTTAGCAGGTAAGAGGACCTGTTGGGACCCATTGTGGGCACTGACAGAAGAATAGAGGAGTGTCTGGGTTTAGGGGTACCTAAATACCTGCTACCTCAGCAAGGGGGCAATGGTCTGAGAAAGGGTAGAGGTTTGGGTTTTTGATCTAGTAATTGGAGGGGAGAAATCAAATTCCTGAGGTGAAAGTGACAGCAGAGAGTCTGGAGCAGAAATCTGAGGGTGAGGATCTATTAGAGAAGCATAGTTCAGGATGTGAGCAAAGGAGGAAAAAGGCCTGCACATAGGGGAATTTCCTTCAACCCTTTTGAGCACTTGCTGAAGTTAAAAAGTCCATGCAGAATTTGAGGATCTAGAGACCCCTCTGGGGGACATGGATTTTGGTTGTCTAATTGGTAATATGGCCAATGCTGTGTACTGAATTTGATGAGGAGTTTGGGTTCCAGCAGGCAGCCCCTGTATGCTCAGATTGCCATGACTTACAGAAGAAGTCGGCTTTTCCCCACACAGCCATGGCTGTTTGTGGATTTGATAGTCCGCCGGGCAAACATAGTAATCTAGGCTAGCCAAACTGCATCTGGCTCACGTGTCCCTACATCCATAATGTTGGTTTCCATTACCTATGGTACGAAAGTGATTTAATGGAATTTTAGTGGAATCCTGTTCATCAGGGCTATCCCAATATGAAAGACCTATAGGTAGCTGACAAATGTCTGGGTGGAGGGATGGCCACCAGGTCCCTCAGTGGGCTGTATTCGAGGTAGACCATACTTGTTGTCTAGTAGGATTTTTGATCAGCCATCACTGCTGAACGGGCTGATGATGCTTAGGAATACTGGTGTCCAAGGGGAGAGTCTATAGCCTTATCCACATGGCGAACACACAGTTTGAAAGGGTTACCAGTCTTTTCCAGCTTCCAGCCAGAGTGGGGTCATGGCGCAGGCTTGAGATGAGAGGCATTGATCCAGGAAGTGATTCCGTCTACCTTTACCACTGTAGGTGTTATAAGTAGCACCTGGTATGGTCCTTTACACCGGGGTTTCAGGAATGACACCTGATGTCGTCTTTAGTAGATGAGGTCTCTTACTTGATATTGATGTGGAGTCCCATCATACCCTGGTTGGTAGGAAGGGGCCAGATGTTTCAACAAGTACCGCTGAGTTCTTTCAAGAGCTTTAAGTCTGTCAAGCAAGGGGGTGTGGAAGGGATCGTTAGGTCTTAGAGTTGGGGTTAGGTCCCTTACTGGAGCAGGGGCACCATAGAGAATTTCATAGGGGGTGAGGTTAGACAAAGAAACAGAGGGAGTATTTCTTGAATGAAACAGTGCAGAAGGCAGGAGCATAGTCCAATCTTTTATGCCAGTTTCTAAGCTTAATTTCGTTAAGGTCACTTTAATGGTTCTTTTTATTTTTTTACCTGTCCTGAGCTCTGGGGTCTATAAGCACAATGTAACTTCCAATAAACCCCTAGAATTCTGGCTAACCCCTTTCTTACCTGGGCCATGAACGCCGGCCCATTATCAGACCCATATTACCTTAGGCAGGCAGAATCTTGGAAAAATATCTTTCAGGATCTTTTTGACCACCATTTGGGCCGTTTTTTTTTTCTTTTCTTTTCTTTTCTTTCTTTTTTCTTTTCTTTTCTTTTCTTTTTTTTTTTTCTTTTTTTTTGTTGGGGATGCTTCAATCCATCCTGAAAATGTATCTACAAAGACTAGGAGATATTTAAGTCCATACATTGCTGGCTTAATTTCAGTAAAGTCAACTTCCCAATTCCCAGAATTGTCCTGGTCTGGTTCCTCATAGGTGCTTTCCTGCAAGAAGCTTGGAAGTGTAAGCATTAACCAATTGACAGACCCGACAGGCTTTTGTTACCCATTCAGTTCTTCCCTTTCTCTTTGAATCGGTTAGTGGAAAACTCTGTTCTTGATCCTTCAGGAATGCCTGCAATTTCTTTGAACCAAGGTGAGTGAGTTGATATACATTTTAACTTAGTGTAGGGCTTTCTGAAATTGCAGGCTAAGCTCAGTGAAGTTGAGGGTTCAGTGTCAGAGTCTTTAGGTGTTATCAAAAGCTTCCTGGTTCTCAGGGGTTCATTGGAAATGGGCATCTCCCTTTAGCACCGGGTATAAAGGAGCAGCTAATGATGCAAACCCAGGTATCCATAACCTGCAAAAGCCAGCAGTCCCAAGAAAATCTCTGAGTTGTCTGCTGTTAGATCTGTGTGGTATCTGCACAACAGTTTGTTTTCTTTGCTCAGTGAGCCATCCTTTACCGCCCCTAAGTGAATAGCCCAGGAAGATTACTTCATGCTGGCAAATTTGGGCCTTTTTGGCAGAAGCTCTACACGCCAGTTTAGCAAGCTCAGATAATAGTGCTTGGGTCCCAGATTCACAGTTTTCCTTAGTGTTGGCTGCCAGTAGCAGGCCATCCACATGTTGAAGCAGGGTGTATAGTTCTGAAGTTGTTGAGATCTCTGTGGAGAGCTTCATCAAAGAGAGTGGGGGAGTTTTTGAACCCCTGTTCGAGTCTAGTCCAAGTTAGTTGACCAGACGTTCCGGTTTCTGGGTCTACCCACTCGAAAACAAACAGCAACTGACTATCTTTAAGCAGAGGCAAGCAAAATAAAGCATCTTTTAAGTACAGAACAGTATACCATTTCTGCTCAGGGTTCAGAGTGCTAGGCAGATTGCACAGATTAGGTACCATGCGGTGAATGTCCTGCACTCTGTTGTTGATCTCTCGTAGGTCTTTAACAGGGTGATAGTCCCCGGTTCCTGGCATTTTTTAATGGTAGCAGGGGAGTGTTGCAGGCTGATTAACAGGGCCTTAGGACCCCTAAGATCAGATATTTCTGAATATGGGGCCTTATCCCATCTTTAGATTTTTGCCCAGAGTATATTTTTTGACATTGATTGGAGAGGCTGAGGTTTTTAACTCCACTGTTATTGGAGGTTTTTTAATGGGCAGGCCTAAGCCATCAGTTTTTGTCCAGGCATCTGGGTAATATGTTATCCAATTCTGGGGTAACGTGCCTGTTTGATCAGTCTTGTGTGGTGTGAAGAGTTGATGTTCATCTTCTACTGACAGTTAAAGCTGTGACTATAGGAGTTTTTACTGAAGGATTTATAATTTTCACTTTGGGGCCTTCAGGGATAAAAGTTATTCTGGCCCGGAGCTTGGTGAGCAGATCTCGGCCCATTAATAGGGCCGGGCATCTTGGGATTACTAGGAAGGAGTGATGGATTTTTCCTTTCCCCAGGTCCATGATCCTCTTAGTTGTCTATGCCCGATATTTACTGCCATTAGCCCCTTGAAATAGAGACCTTTTATTTGATGGAGGGCCCAATGGGGCTTTAAGGGCTGAGTATACTGCCCCTGTATCCACTTCAAAGTGTACTGGGGTACCCTCCACTTCAAAAGTTACCCTGAGCTCGGGAAGAGGATCTGAGCCCCGACTTTCTTAGTCATCCTCCAGAGTCAGAATGTCTGGCTGGTGTGGCTGTCTCATTCTCGGGCTCTTTTTGGCCCAGTGTCCTTTTTCTTTTGAGTAGGCATATTGATCTGAGGCCAGGGGTGGCTTTTGGCGTGTGCCCAGGTATCCCTTCCTGTATCCCTTTTTCTTAATTTCTGTCCTATTTTTTCTTGTGACCAGGACCTTAGTCAATGCATTAGTCTATCTTTTGCTTCTCGCATCCTCTCTTTGCTCCCTTTCTTTCTTCCTCCTTTGTTCCTTCTCTTCCTCAGTTTATCTCTTATAGTTTACTTTTTTAGGCTTCTCTGACTAAATCTCTCAAAGCCATATCTTGTAATCCATCTACGCATTGTAACTCTCTTTTTAATATCCAAGGCAGCTTGCCCAATGAAGGCCATCATGACAGATGGCTTTTGATCCTCTGCCTGAGGATCGAAAGGAGTATATCTCCTATATGCCTCCATAAATCTCTCTAGAAACATAGAGAGAGATTTATCAGGACCTTGAATGATCTCTCTAACCTTGGCCCAATTAGTTGGTCACCTTAGCGGCTGCTTGGAGACCCGCTATTAGAGCCCGGCAATAAGTGGACGGATGCTACCTACCTTCAAACGTGTTGGTGTCCCAGTTCGGTTGGTTCAATGGGAAGCCGGCTTTGATGATGTGGGAAGAGGTGTCGGTCACCCATCTTGTCCGAGGATATTATTTTTTAGCTTCCAGAAGGTTTTTCTCTTGTTCCTCTGTCATGAAGAGATTCTGTAGGAGTTGTTGGCAGTCATCCCAAGTAGGCAGGTGTGACAACGCCGGCAAGTTCTTTGAGTTCTTTTACCGGGGCCAGCTTTGTCCAGGGAAGGAGTGGCTTTGTGTGCTGCCAGGTAGTAATCTGGAGGGCGCTGGGCCGGCCTAGCTTCCTCCAATGGTGGAGAGGCTGAGTCAGCAGCAAGGGAATCACTTAGAGGGTGTTGGGTGTTGGGGGAAGAGGGTAGGGGATAAGGAGGGTGCGGAGAGTCTAGTTGAGTCTTGAGACTTAGGAAGAACAAAGGGTGGAGGAGGAGGAGCAGAGGGTTAGAGAGATAGAATCATGGGGGAAGGTGGAGGAGCGGGGGCAGGGAAAAGGAAAGTCTTCACAAATGGAGGAGGAGATTTGCAGAGGTCCTGCAAAGTTAAGATATATGGCTTTTGATCTGGATGGCTATGTGGCCCCAGTTGAAAGACAATATTTCTGACTTTTTGAATTAGTGGGGAGTAGAAAGTTTCTTTAGGGGCCATCCGACTCCAAAGGTGGGTCATTTTGAGGCACGGAGAGTCTGCCAGTTCCGGCGTTTTACTGAAATAGAAAGATTCTGAGCCCTTAAGTGGACTTTGGTCCACTGAACAAGAGTCAGGGACAGAGGCATTGAAGTGCTCTGTCCCATAATGAAAGATATACAAACAGTGAAAGCAATGACACACAACACAGACAAGACAAGACAATAAAGACAGGCAATGGTCGTCCAATACTGAGACCAGGACTGATTAGCCAGCAAAACCTGATGTGCTGGCAAAACCGAATCCGAAACAAAAAAATCACTGAGTCGAGGATACTATTGTTCCTCTATTTTTCAAATCCTCTGGGGGCATCCCCCAGGAACGTGACCTGTGGCTCGGTGACACGTCTGTCAGCCAGCATCTGAGAGAGCTCACGCTCATCACCGATAGCCATTTTGCAAAGCCCTAACCTGAAACCTGAAACACGAAAGTGGTACCTTACTTATCCTGATAGGAGCTCTTTGGGAGTCTATCGTACACCACTGATGGATCTTGCTGGGGGTTTCAGATGTGAAGTTCTGGCAAGCATTGGAGGAAGAGACCACCAAGAGACTGTCTCATGCAATAGTATAGGGTTAATAGGGAGTACAGCATGCTGGGGCTCAGACCTCACTTGGATAGAGCAGAGAGCCCTGAAAGAGCTTAAGCAGAGCTTATATTCTTTTCTTGGAGAGGACAGGGAGGGAAGTTTATTGATGGGTCCGGGCGACTGGTCGGTTTGTGAGCAAATGGGTGAGAGAGTACATTCTGCAGTTTGGCAGTTGGGGACAACACATTCTGGGAACAGGATTGGCAAACAGTTCTCAAGATTTCAACAGTGTTTTGGTAAGCATACAGAAAAATAGGAAGTGACAAGTACATATTTTATTTACCTTTCACCAAAGCCTAAAAGGAAAGTGAGCATGGATTACTAAAAACATCCATGTCCAGGTTGCCTAATGCTCTCAAATATCAATCGTATTGGTGACTACATATTTGTTTCTTCCTAAGATTTTCTATTCAACCTCAACCCTGTTCAAAATATCTAATTCTATCACTCACTTTATACTTTGGCTGAATTCCTAATGTCTCGATTGATTTCTGCTTTCCTACATATTTATCCCAGTTCATCATTGTGATTGACTCTTCACATGGGCTGACATATACATTCACTCTTTACCCGAAACCCTATTGCTAAAAAACTTTTGGTATCAATCCTATACTAACTCTTCCTTCTAAACCTACCAATTATCTTCCTAATCCTACTGACTATCGCTTTTGGACTGGATGTTCTCTTCGACATTCAATCATCCAAGATACAACGTCCTATGACGCTGTATGTTGAATTATCTGAGACACCTGTGCAGAACATAATTTAAAGCTAAGTATCCCAATCAAGGGCCAAATGCACTTCTGGGCTTCAAATTTTACCTAGATTTCTGTTTTCATACTTATATTTCACCTCTATATTCTTATTAACAAGGCAGGTTCTCAATACCATTATTCATCCTGCAGAATGATTACTAACATAAATCAAACATGTTATTAACCCTAACCATACACTGTTCACTCAATATAACTTTACAGAAGAGCAGGGACAGAGTTGGTCTTACAATACAGGAATGTAGGGAATCTTCCACCTGCTGGGAACCTCAAAAGTCCATGCAGAAATTATCCCTGGAGAAGATGTAGGCAGCTATGAAGGACCTAAGAGAGCAAAAGTCATCTTCCATGGCAAACAACCTGGGCAGGATGAAGGGTTGTGTCTGAATCAGCCTCTCTGATCTTAATGTAGAGAGGATGGAACAAACCAGGCCTGTGTGGACAGCTATTGCCAGGTGACTAGGGTGGATACACTATTTGAACTTGTGAAAGTGTCACAGGAAGTAGGGGCAGCCTCCATCTCATGGGACCTATGGAAGCAACTGTTAGGACAAAGTGGTTGCCAAGGCAGTGACCTCATTCAGTTCCTGGAGGAAGTGACCTACCTCACTTCCTTGGGAAAAAAACTCTCTGAACTTAGGGTCCAGTAAGCCAGGCACTCAGAGCCACTCTCAGTTCCAGTTCCAGTAGGCACACTTGTTTGGATTTACCAAGGACAGTGTCAGTCTTTCTTGGTACCTACTGATGTGAGGATGGCCAAATGCCAGCAAAGCTCTGAAGAGGGTCCTTTCCTCAGAAAGTAGGTAGTGGCTCACCACTGGCACCTGACAACGTCACAGAGTTGACCAAGGAGACAAGATCTGAGACAGGAGAGGCCATTTCCGGAAAACATACTAAGACCCACCAGTCAGAGGATACTCCGGATAGTCACAGACCTACTTGGGGGAATGACATGACTTTGTGGGTGTGGGTGGGAGTTTATGGTTTTGTCTCATGTTCTGAGAATAGGGAGGAAAGGCGGTTTGTTTGGTTTGGAGGGGACTGTTTCTAGTAAGTCGTTTGACAAGATGAGTGTTTCTATGTCTGTATGTCCCACTGTGTTAGTGATTGTAGACATTAGAGAAGATAATGCATCAATGGATGTGTCCTGTCTAGTAGAAAGCTTCACAGCATTCATCCTGCCCAATTAATGAATGGACTTTGGCTTGCCTTATGGATGGGTAACACCTACTATCTTCCTAAGTTCCTGTTTTCTTCCTGAATTTGGGCCACTCTCCAGAATAGGCTCATGGTTTTGTGTCCAATATATGTACCATCTCCAAGCTCTGTGATATGGCCATGTACTGGATAGCTTAAGGGATTTGGGGAATATCAGAAAACTCAGATATCAGTTTGACCAAAAAAGTCTAAGTGGAGAAACCCTGCTTTGGGCCATTTGCTTACCTATTGTTCTGTTGCCCTGAATGTCAGGAAGGTCTTTGCCTCAGGCCACCCCTTTGGGACGCCTGAAGAAAACAGTTTTCAAATGGAAATTAATGGGCATCACCTGTACCTCTTTGCTTAATTGCTTTGGAAAGGGATGTTTGTGAATCAGCCTCTTGGCCATGTGTGAGGCTGTGGCTTATATTCTCAGCACCTGATGGATCTAAAGAAAGATTCCATGTGTGCTTCCAAAACCAAAATGGCCCAAAAAGCAGTCTTTGTGGATGAAGTCTCTCGCCTTTCTCTATAAGGTTCCTGACATCCATCTAGTGAGAATAGGGATTCTTTGTGTCAAATGAGTTCTTCAAAACTCTGCAGTGGCAAGTCTTTAGGTGCTTGGGTTTTTTCATGACACCAATTCAGATAAAAAATCTAAACCCAACAGTCAGTAGGCCTCAAATTGGAGAAGCAGAGCAGTATTTACGTCAGGCCTATGGTCACTCCTGGTTCTCAGGAAGGGTGTCCAGGCAACCCTGACTTTAGGCAAATGAGGGGCTAGGAAGGTTATTTTGTACACTGTCTTGGGATGAGTCCCTCATGGAAAACTCCAGCCACAGGTTATGATGAGTGTCTATATGGAAAAAGATGAGGGCTTTGTGGGAGTGTTTTGGTTTTAATTGTGGGGATTTGTGTGGCGGTTGGAAGTGATGACTGGTTCTACCTGGGTTTGAACTCTGGTGTCATTCCTTTAGAGTCTGAGTTCTGGAACTGATCTCAGAGAAATATTGCCATGAATTGTGTTCGGATTTTAGGAGGCCACGCATGGGATTCGCCCTTGGAAACTGAGATCAAGGACCAGGTTTGTTTTCCACAGAGCCTGAGAATCTCAGCCAGGATATCACAAGATTTTTTTCTGAAAGATTAGGCATCCATAGTTGAGAGTCAAAACACCCATGGACGTCACATTGTAGACCTTAATGGGCCTGGATGCATATGAGCCTTTGGCCACTCAATGGGAAGACTTGCCTGTGAGAGTACTCCACAGCTTTCATTGAAATGACCTTCTTCACCATTTTATGGTTCCTGAATTAACTGAAACCCACAGTGCCTCCAACTTCATCCATGAAAAATTGCTAGTTAAATACCATGAAATTTTTGAAATTCCCTTAACCAGGTGGTACTGGAGAGCCTTTGGATGTCTTGTTGCTGATCATGAGTGTACCATAGAATGCCTAGATTGTCTGGGTTTCATGAAAATGGTGTAGAACAAAGATGCCAGTAAGTTGGAGCCTGCAGAGTAGTGGGCCTATTGAAGTGGTGGGCAGGTGTGTGATAATACATCTGTGGTGTGGCCATGAGGATTTGCCATTGCCTTCCAAATGGCTTGTGAGTGACATGGTGCAGCCAGCAGGCCCTTCTATGTAAAGGCATCTTTTTATATGGAGAGGATTCAGGGCAAATTTCAGAGTCAGATTGCTATGGACAAGGGGGCAAGCTCTGTGGGATAGAAGCCTGGTTGGTGCATTCTCCCGCAGACTCTGACCCACCACAAGTGACAGAACTCCCTCCAGCACTGGGTCCCAGTTGAACTCATTGTATTTCATGAAGCAAATACCAAAATCGCACTGCAGCAGCAAGAAACACCACTAAAAGTTTAGGATGACAAAATGTCTTCACAGTCCACACTGGGAGACACTTAGGACCCAGTGGCCACAGTTTACCTACAACGAGAAAATTCAGCACTGCTGCCTCATGTTCATTAGAATATAAGAAACCATGTCCTCCAGGTCACACAGATGCAGACCCAGCTTTGATGGTCCCACTAAAAAGGAAGCTAAAGGTCCTTACAACAACATATATTTCAAGTGCCCAACCTCAGAGGAAGTGTCTCAAGAAGTCTTTAGGCCGGCAGAGCTCCATGTTTTGTGAGTGTTTTCCTGTTAGATCTGGACACAAGAGAAGACCACTGACACCAATAAAAATTAAATTAAATTAAGCTTATTATTTCCACTGGCCATCCTGCCTCTCCCTCCCAAAATGGCGGGAACAAGACAGCAACCCCAGCTTTCATACAGCCCAGCTTCATGGACCAGAAATTTACACAAAATGGGCATTACATTTAACAGAACTCTGACAAGCATCACACTAATGGTAGTTTATATATATATATATATATATATATATATATATATATATATATATATATATATATATATATTTTTCTGTCCCTACATCAGAATTTATGAGGACCATTAGAGCCTCAGAGAGGGTTGTTGTCTGGCCAGGGAGGGCAAGTATTTATGATATGTCACTAAAGTTTCAGAGAGGGCTGCTATCAGGTCGGAGAGCCAGACATGGCTCAGTTCAAACACTGGCAGGCATTCCAAGCAGGTTCAGAATTTTCAGTAATTTATGGTAAAGCCAAAATTATCTTTTCATGGCTTTTTGGCAAGATGGCTTCCAATTTTAATAAAAGATCAGGTTGGGTCTATCATTCCCCCCTTTTCTCTGTGTCCCTTTCAAATCTTTGATAGATTAGGGGTAGAGCACTGAGGAAATTTTAATCCCTCAGGTAAAAGTCTCCAAATTTTTAGAACTCACCCAAAACCAGTCTCCCTGATTTTACCTGACTTAATTAATAACTTATATTGATTGTCTATTTATATTTGGCTCCATTGTTGTAATAAGAGAGGCGTCACCCATTTGGCTTCTTCTGAGCTGAGAGAGGATGACGTGAGTAGGCATGGTGTGAGAGACATGAGTTGCCTTTTAGAAGTAGTTGAGGGACATGAGTTGCCTTTTAGAAGTCAGTTCGGTTTGAAGTCTGGTTGGGGAAGAACAGGTTGTAAAGTCATCTGGGGATTGGTTATTACATGAGAGAAACAAAAGCCATGAGTACTGAAAAATGTTGCAGCAGCTGGAACATGTCACTGTATAGAAGTTCCCTCTCCAGTCTTTAATATCCCCAGTTATAAAGACTGTCAATTTAATATTTAACTTTTAGTATTAGAGTTGTCCCTCCCCATAAGATATAGTTTAATAATTTAGTGTCATCTGATCTTGCAAAATGCTTTTACCAGTATGACCTCTGTGTCTAATAGAGAAACCTTTAATTTTGATACTCAGGACTGGATAATCGTACTAGCAAACACCAAGCTTACCTGTGTAGGTTAGGAATATATTTAGGCCTTAAACTGAAAATTTCTGACTCTGGCAGCTCTTCTTGATAGTCTCTTTTAATAAGTATCAGGCATTCCTGTCAGAGAATCCTTCTTTGTAGCCTCCAGTCTTACTTATTTTGGGAGGCTAACATAAAGTGTGTACATTAAAATATTATTATTATTATTATTATTATTATTATTATTATTATTATTATTCAAAATGTCCAGGAATGGCTGTATTTTGGTTTTCACTGTCTTTGCTAAGTGTTTAAGATGAAGCATTCAAACTGACTTTTGTTTCTATCTATTGTTAACAGTCAGGTGAGCTTTTATGGGAGTCATAAACTCGGTAAACTTGAGAGCACTTTCAGAGTTCTGCTAGAGCCATTTGCGCTAGGTGGGTCCAGGTCTTGTTTGACCATGTGGCTTCCCTCAGAAGCATCAGGGATTTCTTTCTTCTCTGATGACTCTTCTCTTCATAGCAAATGCACTGATTGGCTTTCTGTTCTCCAGTGGTCTCATTAATCTCCCTGATGGGGAGTTTTTATAGCCCAGAGATGCAAAACTCTTTAGAGAAGTCCCCTGTTCCCTGGATTCAGACTGACTCAGAGGGCAAGAGCCAAATATTGGTTTCCTTGGCCCTTTTCAATTAATTTTAATTTAAAATCCTAATCTTAAACATCTATCAAATAAATTTTAACAGCCTGATATTAAGAGCACCAGGCTTTAATGTCTATAACTTTATAATTATTTATCTTTTTATTAATTGTGATCTGTATTATTCTGTCTGTCTTGTAGGTGATAACTTACTCTCTGAAATTAACCCATGTTTTGTTCTTAAAGCAACACTTCTTTAAAACACTAACAGGGAATCTTTAGATCACATATAAGAAAATTACAAAATAAAATTTTTTAACAACAGTAAAAATACTTAGTTCGTTTAATAGCTACCCTGAATTTTTTGGCTGAGTCATACATTATATCCCCTGTTTGAGATCCTAGGAATCTTGACATTAAAAAAGAACTTTTAACATAACTTTAAAGAAATAAAATCTGACCTACTGCTTTTGTATTCATTCTCACATGAAATAAGATGGGACACACAGCCTTATCTCAGGTAAGGCAGGGCTCTTTATAAATCTTAAGTGTTTTAGTTCTAAAGCTGATCTTTATTTTTTAAATATTATTTTAAAAAGTTTACATAAATTGTTTGAGGTCACATGAACATTAGCTAACACCATATAAAATCACTTTAAAATATGAATTAAACAAATGCTGAAAGTTTTTAACCTTTACATAGATTAGGCTCTCATTAACATAAAGTACATTTAAATTGTTCCCCAATGTAAAAAGTAAGATTAAACTTTACATATCTTATTGATAACAGGTGAATAAATCCCCATAAAACTTCAGAACACCAGCTTGATATAATGCTCTTTTAAAATTTTTACCTTACAGACTTGCATACCTGTAAGATATGAGCACATTAGTAGCATCACAATTACATTGATGTTTCTACATTAACCAAGTTTAGCTTTTAAAGAAATGGCAGTACAGTGCTCTAAAATAACAGTTCTAATTTAATCAGTTGTTTAATTTCTATGGTTGCTTGCACAAGAAAAAATAAAACTTAATAAACACATTGTTATGGGTAAACTTATGTTTTAAGAAATTTTTGTCTCTTTAACACATGATTGATTTTTACAATCTTTTACCGAATTTAGTCAAACTTATACAGACGTTAGTAAGTCAATCAGATATCTAACAAAAGTACTCGTGAATGAGTAATCCCATATCAAATTTACTTTACTTATTTATCAAAATATTAGACACATGTATTGGAGAGTGTAAACCATTTTTATGTTGAAGGAAAAGTCCTAGAACCAAGGCATATTAGACATTTTGTAGATATTAATATTTTATCAGATTTTTGAATACCTAGAAAAACTTGAAAGCTTAAATTTAAAGACATTTATTTTTATCTGTTTATCAAATTTAATTGAATTATTTAAATCACGTGAATTGAAGATCTTTAGATCCACTTTTTAAAATTTGTTTTTATGAGTGCTTTTTTTTTAATGAGTGCTCCTTATATATATTAATTTGTATATCATATATAAAATATACGGACATATGTATATATAGACATACAACACATAACAAAATTGAGCACACATAATAATAGTAAAGGCCTTGTAGCTTTTCGCAGGTGAAATCTCCATTGCAATGTTTCAAAAAGTCCACAGTTGGTCAAAGATAGTACTGATCAGAAAAACATTAACCTAGGTCTGTATGATCAAAATCATGAGCTCAAAAAAAAATAAAGTATCTAAGGAAAAAAATAAGAGTCCTAGAAAAAATGACTGGCCAGTAATTAGTAAATACCATACAATTTACCTTTTTTTCTCTTAGGCCTCAGATCAGTCTCCTACTAAGCTTGCAGGCTTCTTTCATTTGCCTTTCAAAATAAGTCATGGCTGAGGTCTGGAAGGAGCAGGAAAAAACTGCTTTTCTGAGCAGACACCTCAGGCCTAAGGCATTTTAACCATAATTTTCAGGTTCGGATGTTGAAAATTATGGTACAAGTTTAAGATACAATTCACAAAATTTTATATCTTTACATCTTGTTTTGTCAACAGATATCATACTATGATTTACAATCCTTGTCCAGATTAATGCTCTCGAACACACAGTGATATTTTCACAGGCTACCCAATTCAAAATTGGTGAAAAATAAAGACTGAATGATTGGGAAGTTACTTGCCAATTTGGAAGTAGAGTTCTTTAGTTTTCCATCCTAAGTATTTAAGTTCTCTGGCATGAATTATCTGAAATCATAAACTAAACCATTACCTAAACCCGACTTTTAACTGCAAGATTTTGCAATGCTTCAAAAACCCATTCAAATACCAGATTGTTACAAGAAAACATCATCATTTAGACACACATTCAGCTAAGATCATTCCCAAGAAACAATTTATAATATCAACACATTATTGCACTTGTCTTAAAGGGCCAGAAACAAAGACACAAGACAGACAGAAAGAAGGTCCAGACTATGGCTGTCAGACAGAATCCTTTAAACCTGAGCAGATAAGAAAAAAAATCTCCTACACCAGTGGCACCATAGATGTCCACAAGGGGGGGGGCAGATGTTTTAACAGAGGGGCAACCTGAAATGTACAATTAAGGGTCTCCATGGTGACTTTAATGCATTTAGTGTCCCCTTTTTCTTTTTCTCTTTTTTAACAAGACAGTGGTGGCATAATCCTTAAAGTGCAGGGAAGGAAGGAGGGAATTCCCTGAAGCAACAGGGCTTCAGCAGCTGCTGGGAGTCCCTCAGTCCCTCCTTTTACTTACAGGATTATCTCCTCTGGTTCGGTTCCACCCCAAGCATGTTCCATCTAGTAACATTTCAGTAGTCAGCTCTAAAAATGTTCCGGGACAGGGGGTGGGGGAGGGATTTATCAAAATTTGTAACTTAAAGTTCGGCTCCTGACCTTGAAGCCAATTAATGCCAATTTAATAATGAGGACAAGGTTTTTAGAAAAAGAAAAAGGGAGGTTTATTGCTTTGGTAACAAAGAAGAAACACAGGGAACCCTGCCCAGAGGTTGTGACTCTCTTGATCTGGAGGGACAAGGGGTTTTAATGGAGTTTCACTTGTTAACCTGGGAGATACTCAGTTCTTAGGTCCCCAGCAGGCATTGCCCTCTGCAGTGGTTATACTCCAGGCAGCCAGCTAGGAGCTTCTCTCATCCTGCTTAACAAAGGGGGGTAAAGTTCATCGCAGTTCCTTAAAACAGAGTCCGAAAGAATATCAGGCTTACTTTCTTTGTTACCCATTTTCACGTCCAATATACTTATGTTTTTACCACAGAAATCACAGAACAAAACACACAAAACAAACAAGAAAAACATATAGAACACAGAACAAAACACAAAATACAGAAACCCGAACTTGAAACAAAAAACATAGGAGCAATGCAACTTCTTGCTAAAGCTCCGAAGTAGGACCACCTACATGCCAGTCATCACATCTCTACCATTCCAGATGAATTCCCTACAGAACAGAACAGAGGACAGAACGATTCTCATTACTGTACCGAAAACGAGTATATGTGAGCCTCCCCAGGACACCTCTATGTCATCAGAACAGATCTCCGTTAAACGGATATCAGATGTTATAAAGGTGCCACTTAATTTTTGAGGCCTCCTCCACCAGGTGATTGCTAATAGTTTTAGTGTGGTGGTTCACCGCAGTGCTCCTGGGACCTAACGCTCACTCCATGACCTTGGAACAGCTCAAGATGTGCACCCACTAGAGTGGCTCTCCAGCCCGGAGCCCTGAAGGGAAGGCCAGATTCAGATTTTCCAGCAGTCTGGTATTGTGATCTGGTCGGCAGGGTCATCTTGCTGGGGAACTCAAAAAAATTAGATGGGGACACAAAAAAAGAACACTGACTCCAACTAAAATCAAATTGAGGCAAGCTTATTATGTCAACCGGCTGGGCTGCCTCTCCATCCCAAAACGGCAGGAACAAGACAGCAACCCTGCCTTTCCTACAGCACAGCTATATAGCCCAGAAAGTTACACAAAATGGGGGTTACAGATAACAGAACTTTGACAAGCATCACAAAAATGGTAGTTCATTTATTTATTTATTTATTTTTTGGTGGCCCCAATATCAGAAATTATGAGGACAAATAGAGCCTCAGAGAGGGTCATTGTCTGGCCAGGGAAGGCCAAAATTTATGATGTGTCACTAAAGTTTCAGCGAGGGCTGCTATCTGGTCAGAGAGTCAAGCATGGGTGAATTCAAGGCACGGGCAGGCATTCCAAGCAGGTTCAGAATTTGCAGTTATTTATAGTAAAGCCAAAATTAACTTTTTATGGCTTTGTGGCAAGATGGCTCCCAATTTTAATAAAAGATCAGGTTGGGTCTATCAACCCGTGTCCCTTACTTTTGGAAACTACTCTACCACCTCCAAGGTTGTGAACTCCTGAGCATTTTCCAGTACAGATATGTATTCACAGATTTTCTAACTCTTCTACTCTAATTGTGTCTTACTTGGGGCAAAGATAATTTCAAGGTATTGTGCTGGATGAGAGTGGAAAAATTTTTGTGCAGCACATATTTGCATACACATTGGATTCATTATCTAATTTTCCATTCAAAATACTGAATCCATGACACAAACCAAAACCAGACTAGACTCTGACTACTAATCCTAATATGATCGAGAAAAACAACCCAAAGAGAATAGAAATAGAAGCAGTTCAGAGTAGGCATGGTGTATAGTTAGACTTGCCTTTTGCCTGATAAAGTGTTGGTGTTATAAATCTAGTCAATTTTTAATTGAAATAGTTCTCCATGTGTTTTTAAAGTTAACAAATATGTGAATTCCTGTCTCCCTTTCTCTGAAGCCTATTGAGCACATGTATTTTTTAGGTTCACATATAGAATCCTACATGGTATCACACATACATTCTTATGAGGTGGCTGACTTGGCAGATACAAATCGTAAAAAGAGATCACTCCTCCTAAACACTGTTTTAACAGAAAATTCAATCTATGGGTTTGCTTCCTAGTTGAACAACATTATACATAAATACAAGTTCAGTAAAATAAATACTTTTGTATCTGTGAAAGATATATATTTCATGATAAATTTCGATTGGCATATGTATTGCTAATTTTTAATGTTCCTGTGTGTGTTTTGTGTGTGAGTGTGTGTATATGTATATATATACATATACACACACTCACCAGATTTCTCAAAATATGAAATATATATGCCTTATTATACACTCCCCACATTCATTCACGTTCATGTATGTGGATTTATAATAAACTTTTCACAAGATTATTCTAAAAAATATTCATCCACCTGAAATACATATTTGTCTCCTAGTACTGAAAAATAACTTTAGTGAATGGTGCACACAAATCCTAATATTTCTACAGTATCTGACCCAGTTTAACATTAATGCAAGTAGATTCCTATGTGACAAGTTGTGTATTTTGACGTTCATTTTTATGCAACACTAGTACATTACTATTTCTTCAGTTTATGCACATCATAAGATATTTATTTATCCACAAGTTCATAAATTTATAGACATTTGTTTCACTTTCAATTACTTTCTGCTTCAGAACACATGTATCCCTCCAGGTTTCTTTTTTTTTAAATTTTTATTGTTGGTTGTTCAAAATATTACATAGTTTTTGATATATCATATTTCACACTTTGATTCAAGTGGGTTATAAACTCCCATTTTTACCCCGCATACAGATTGCAGAAAAACATCAGTTACCCATCCATTGATTTACATATTGCCATACAAGTGTCTGTTGTATTCTGCAGCCTTTCCTCTCCTCTACTATCCCCCTCTTCTTCCCTCCCCTCCCCTCTTCTCTCTCTACCCTCTCTACTGTTATTCATTTCTCTCCCTTGTTTTTTTCCTCTTTCCCCTCACTTCTTCTTGTATGCAATTTTGTATAACCCTGAGTGTCTCCTTCCATTTCCATGCAATTTCCCTTCTCTCTTCCTTTCCCTCCCACCTCTCATTCCTGTTTAGTGTTAATCTTCTCAGGCTCTTTGTCCCTACTCTGTTATTAGTTACTCTCCTTATATCAAAGAAGACATTTGGCATTTGTTTTTCAACGACTGGCTAGCTTCACTTAGCATATCCTGCTATAATGCCATCCATTTCCCTGCAAATTCTATGATTTTGTCATTTTTTAATGAAGAGTAATACTCCATTTTGTATAAAAGCCACATTTTTTTTATCTATTCGTCTATTGAAGGGCATCTAGGCTGGTTCCACAGTCTTGCTATTGTGAATTGTGCTGCTATGAACATCGATGTAGCCGTGTCCCTGTAGCATGCTCTTTTTAGGTCTTTAGGGAATAGACCGAGAAGGTTAACAGCTGGGTCAAACGGTGGTTCCATTCCCAGCTTTCTAAGAAATCTCCATACTGCTTTCCAAATTTGCTGCACCAATTTGCACTCCCACCAGCAATATACAAGTGGACCCTTTTCCTCACGTCCTCACCAGCACTTGTTGTTGTTTGACTTCATAATGGCTGCCAATCTTACTGGAGCAAGATGATATCTTAGGGTGGTTTTGATTTGCATTTCTCTGACTGCTAGAGATGGTGAGCATTTATTCATGTACTTGTTGATTGATTGAATGTCCTCCTCTGAGAAGTGTCTGTTCAGGTCCTTGGCCCATTTGTTGATTGGGTTATTTGTTATCTAATTGTCTAATTTTTTGAGTTCTTTGTATACTCTGGATATTAGGGCTCGATCTGAAGTTTGAGGAGTAAAGATTTGTTCCCAAGATGTAGGCTACCTATTTAATTCTCTTATTGTTTCTTTTGCTGAGAAAAAACTTTTTAGTTTGAGTAAGTCCCATTTGTTGAATCTAGTTATTAACTCTTGTGCTATGGGTGTCATATTAAGAAATTTGAAGCCCGACCGCACAGTATGTAGATTATAGCCAACTTTTTCTTGTGTCAGACACTGTGTCTCTGATTTGATATCAAGCTCCTTGATCCATTTTGAGTTAACTTTTGTTCATGGCAAGAGAAAGTGATTCAGTTTCATTTTGTTGCATATGGATTTCCAGGTTTCCCAGCAACATTTGTTGAAGCTGCTATCATTTCTCCATTGTGTGCTTTCAGCCTCTTTATCAAATATAAGATAGTTGTAGTTTAGTGGATTGGTTTCTGTGTCCTCTATTCTGTACCATTTGTCCAACCGCCTGTTTTGGTACAGTACCATGCTGATTTTGTTACTATTGCTCTGTTTTATAGTTTGAAGTCTGGTATCACTATACCGCCTGATTCACAGTCTTTTCATGAGACTTCATTCCAAACGCATTATTTTCTATTTCCATAATCACCTTTGAAGCAAAACTCACATACACGTCATGATCAACCATAACCCTAATATTACCATTAGATGTATAACTGGTTGGAATGAAGGATTGTACATCAATATAGATTTTCTGTATATTTTCAGATATCAATTCAATCCATTATTTAAAGTTGGAAAAAGTTATATTATTTGTTCACAGTATTGTCTATTCATGCATTATGTCTATATTCATAGACACAGGGTACACCTTTTTATACCCCCAATACTTATTTATACATCTTCAAAATATTGCTCCCAGAAATGGTGGAAGAAATACTCATATCACCTGATGCACATATACATTTTATCAAAGTAATATTCTGGACACAATTACAAAGATCACACTTAAGTTTGTACCAAAGCCTAAATGGAAAGTGAGCATGGATCACGAAAAACATCCATGTCCAGGTTGCCTAATGCTCTCAAATGTCAACCCGATTGGTGACTACATATTAGTTTCTTCCTAAGATTATATATTCAACATCAAGCCAGTTGAAAATGTCTAATCCTATCACTCAGTTTATACTTTGCCTGATTTCCTAATGTCTCTATTATTATCTGCTTTCCTTCATATTTTCCCCAGTTCATCATTGTGACTGACTCTTCACATGTGCTCACATTTACACTCACTCTGTACCCAAAACCCTATTGCTAAAGATTTTTTGGACCAAATCCTATATTCACTCTTCCGACTAATTCCTAATCCTACCGACTATCCCTTTTTGAGTGGATGTTCTCTTCGACATTCAATCATCCAAGGTACAAGGAACGCTACCATTGTATATTGATTAATCTGAGACATCTGTGCAGAATATAATTCAAAGCTAAGTATCCCAGTCAAGGGCCCAAAGACCTTCTGGGCTTCAAATTTTACCTAGATTTCTGTATTCATACTTATATTACACTTATATTCCTATTAATATTTCAGGTTCCCAATACCATAATTCATCCCGTAGAATGATTCCTAACCCAAATGGAACATGATATTAACCCTAACCATACACTGTTCCCTCAATCTAACTTTACGAAAGAGCAGGGACAGAGTTGGTCTTACAATACAGGAATTTAGAGGATCCTCCACCTGCTGAGAACCTCAAAGGTCAACAAAGAAATGATCCCTGGAGAAGATATAGGCAGCTATGAAGGACCTGTGAAAGCAAAAGTCATATTCCATGGCAAACAACTTGGTCAGATGAAGGGATGTGTGTGAATCAACATTTCTCTTCTTAATGTATAGAAGATGGACCAAACCAGGCTTGAACTCTGGTGTGATTCCCCTTACAGACTGAGTTCTGGAACTGACATCATAAAAATATTGCCATTAATTGTGTTAGGATTTTAGGAGGCAACGCATGAGAGTCGCCCTGGAAAGAAAACTGAGATCTAGGAACAGGGTGGCTTTCCACAGAGCACTGGGAATCTCAGCCAGAATATCACATGATTTTATTTTGAAAGACGTGGCAGCCATAGTTGACAGTCAAAACACACATGGACCTCACATTGTAGACTGCAATAGGCCTGGCTTCATGTGACCTATTGGCCACTTTTTGGGAAGCCTTGCCTGTGAGAGTTCTCCAGAGTTTTCATTGAAATGAGCTTCCCCACCATTTAATGGTTCCTGAATGAATTGTAACCCACAGTGCCTTCAACATCTTCCTTGAAAAACGGCTAGATAAATTCCATGAAATTTTTGAAATTCCCAAGACCAGGTGGCACTGGAGAACCTTTGGATGTCCTGTTGCTGATCATGAGTGTACCAGACAGTGCCTTGATTTACTGGGTTTCATGAAAATGGTGTAGAACAGATTTGCCAGTAAGTTGGAGCCTGCTGATTAGTGGGCCTAGAGCAGTGGTGTGCAGGTGTGTGATAATACATCTGTTGTGGGGCCATGTGGATCTGCCATTAGCTTCCAAATGGCTTGTGATTGACATGGTGTAGCCAACAGAAGCTTATTTGTAAATGCATCTTGTTATATGGAGAGATTTCAGGGCAATGTTCAGAATCATGTTGCTATGTATAAGGGGGCAAGCTCTGTGGGATATTAGCCTGGTTGATGCATTCCCCTGCAGACCCTGACCCAACACACGTGACAGAACCCGCTCCAGCACTGTGTCCCAGTTGAACTCCTTGTATTTTGTGGAGCAAATATGAAATTCCCAATGCAGCAGGAAGAAAAACCACGAAAAGTGGAGGACGAAAAAATGGCTTCACTGTCCACACGGGGAGACACTTAGCCCACAGTGACCACATTTTACCAACAAAGAGCGAATTCAGCACTGCTGCCTCATGTTCATTGGAAAAGAAGAAACCATGTCCTCCAGGTCACATAGATGCAGATGCAGCTTTGATGGTCTCATTAGAAAAGAATCTAAAGCTCCTGACAACAATATATATTTCAAGTGTCAAACCTCAGAGGCAGTTCCTCAAGAAGTCTTTAGGCCGAAACAGCTCCATGTTTGTGCAATGTTTACCCTGTCCCTTACTTTTGGAAACTATTCGACCACATCCAATGTTGTGAAACCCTGAGCATTTTCCATTCCATATATATATTAACAGATTTTTTTACTCTTCTCCTCTATTTGTGTGTTATTTGGGGCAAAAGTAATGTCAAGGCATTATTCTGGATGACAGTGGGAAGATTGTTTTGTAGCACATATTTGCATACACATTGGATTCATTTTACTATTTTCCATTCGAAATACTGCATCCCTGACACTAATCCATACGCTACTAGACTCTGACTACTAATCCTAATATGATAAGGAAAACACCAAAGCAGAATAGAAATAAAAAATTTCAGAAGAGGCATGGAGTATAGTTGGACTTGCCTTTTGCAGGATAAAAGGCAGCTGAAAAAAATCTAGTAAATTTTTAATTGAAATAGTTCTCCATGTGTTTTAAAGTTAACAAATATGTGAATTTCTGTCTCCCTTTCTCTGTACCCTCTTCAGCACATGTATTTTTATATACACATATAGAATCCTACCTGGTATAACACGTACATATTTGTGAGGTGGCTGACTTGGCAAATACAAGTTGTGAGAAGAGATCACTCAGCAGAAACACTGTTGGAAGTGAAAATTCACCCTATGTGTGAGCTTCCTAAGAGATCAAGATTATACATAAATCCATGTTCAGTAAAATAAATATTTTTTCATCAGTGGATGATATATATTTCATGATGAATTTCCATTGGAATATATATTGCTAATTGTTAATGTCTCAGTGGTTTTATATATATATATATATATATACACTCTCCAAACTATTCAAAATATGAAATATATGATCTACATATACATTTTATCACAGAAATATTCTGGACAAAAAATGCAAAAGACACAATATGATGGTATCAAAGCCTAAATGGAAAGTGAACATGGATTACTAAAAACATCCATGTCCAGGTTCCCTAATGCTCTCAAATGTCAATCATATTGGTGACTACATATTTGTTGCTTCCTAAGATTATATATTCAAACTCAACCCTGTTGAAAATGTCTAGTCCTATGATTGACTTTATACCTTACCTGATTTCCTAATCTCTCTAATGATATCTGCTTTCCTACATATTTTTCCAAGTTCACCATTGTTACTGACACTTCACATGTGCTGACATTGACATTCACTCTCTAAAAAAAACCCTATTGTTAAAGAACTTTTATTCCAAATCCTATACACACTCTTCTTCCTAAAACTTCCAACTATCTTCCTATTCCTACCTACTATCCCTTTTTGACTAGATGTTCTCTTCAACATTCAATCGTCCAAGGTACAAGGTCCTATGCCATTGTATATCGATTTATCTGAGATATCTTAGTAGAATGTAATTCAAAGTAAAGTATCCCAATCAAGGGCCCAATGCCCTTCTGGGCTTCAAATCTTACTTAGATTTCTGTTTTCATACATATATTTCACCTCTATATTTTAATAAATCTTAAAGGTTACCAATATTATAATTCATCCAGCAGAATGACTGTTTACCCAAATCAAAAATGTTATTAACCCTAACCATACACAGTTCCCTCAATCTAACTTTACAGAAGAGCAGGGACAGAGTTGGTCTTAAAATACAGGAATGTAGGTGGTCTTCCTCCAGCTGAGAACCTCAAAGGTCCATGAATGAATGATCCCTGAAGAAGATGTAGGCAGATATGAAGGACCTGAGTGAGCAAAAGTCATCATTCATGGCAAAAACCTGGTCAGGATAAAGGGTAGTGTCTGAATAAGCCCCTCTTTTCTTAATGTAGAGAAGATGGACAAAACCAGGCCTGTGTGGAAAGCTGTTCCCGGGTGCCTATGGTTGATATTGCATTCTAACTTGTGAAAGTGTCACAGGAAGTAGGGGCAGCCTCCATCTCATGGGACTATTGAAAGCAACTATTAGGACAAAGTGGTTGCCAAGGTAGTGGCCTCATTCAGTTTCTGAAGAAAGTGTCCTCACCACACTTCCTTGTTGATGGAACTCTCTGAACATGGGATCCAGGAAGCCAGGCACCCAGAGCCAGTCCCAGTCCCAGTCCCAGTCCCAGTGGTCTCACTTGTTTGGATTTAGAATGGACAGATTCACTCTTTCTTGGTACCTACTGATGTGAGGATGGCCAAATGTGAGAAAAGCTCTGAAGAGGGGTCTTTCCTGAGAAAGCAGGTAGTGGCTCACCGCTGACTCTTGACAACTTCACAGAGTTGGACAAGGAGATCAGTTCTGAGACAGAACAGGTCATTTCAGGGGAACATAGTGTGGCCCACCAGTCAGAGGACACTCCAGATTGTCATAGACCTAGTTGCAGGAAGTAGGTGACTTTGAGGGTGTGGGTGTGAGTTTGCGGATTTTGTCTCATGTTCTGAGAATAGGTAGGAATGGCGGTTTGTTGGGTTTGGAGTGAATAAATTCTGTTCATGTATGTGGATTTATAATCAACTTTTAACAAGATTATACTCAGAAATATTCATTCACCTGAAATACATATTTGTTTCCTAGTACTGAAAACTAACTTCAGTGAATGGTGCATATAACTCCTAATATTTCTACAGTAACTGACCCAGTTTAACATCAATGCAAGTAGATTCTTATGGGACATGATATGTGTTTTGGAGTTCGTTTTAATTCAACACTGGTACATTACTATTTCTTAAGTTTATGCACATTACAGTATATATATTTCATTCACAAGTTCACAAATTTATAAGCATTTATTTCACTTTCAATCACTTCCTGCTTCAGAAAACATGTATTCCTCCATGTTTCTTGACTGGTCTTTTCATGAGACTTCTTTCCAAACACATTATTTTTGATTTTCATAATCATTTTGAAGCCCAAACTCACACATTCTTCATGAAAAGCCATAACCCTAATATTACAATTAGACGTATAACTAGTTGTTATGAATGATTCTATATCAAAATATGATTTCTTATTTATTTTCAGTTATCAATTCAATCCATTATTTAAAGTGGAAGCAGTTATATTATTTATTAACTGTATGGTCTATTAATGCATTATCTCTATTCATAGACAAGGGGTACACCTATTTTACCTTAGATACTAATTTATACATCTTCAAAATATTCCTAAAAGAAATGGTGGAAGAAATACTCATGTCACCAGATCTACATATACATTTTATCACAGTAATATTCTAGACAAAAAAAAAGTCACCCTTAAGATTGTACCAAAGCCTAAATGGAAAGTGAGCATGGATTACATAAACTTCCATGTCCAGGTTGCCTAATGCTCTCAAATATCAATCCTATTGGTGACTACATATTTGTTTCTTCCTAAGATTATATATTCAACCTCATGCCTGTTGAAAATGTCTAATCCTATCACTCATTTTATACTTTACCTGATTTAGTAATGTCTCTATTTATATCTGCTATCCTACATATTTCCCCGGTTCATCATTGTGACTTACACTTCATGTATGCTGAAATTTACATTCACTCTCTAACCGAAACCCTATTGCTTAAGAAGTTTTGGTCTAAATCCTATACTCACTCTTCTTTCTAAACCTACCGACCATCTTCCTAATTCTACCTACTATCCCATTTTGAGTGGATGTTCTCTTTGACATTCAATCATCAAAGGTACAAGGTCCTATGCCATTGTACATCGATTTATCTGAGACATTTGTGCAGAACATAATTCAAAGCTAAGCATACCAATTAAGGGTGCAATGCCCTTCTGGGCTTCATATCTTCCCTGGATTTCTGTTTTTATACTTATATTTCACCTATATATTCTTGTAAATATTATAGTTTCCCAATACCATTATTCATCGTGCAGAAAGATTCCTAACCCAAATTGAACATGTTATTAACCCTAACCATACACTGTTCCGTCAATCTAACTTTACAGAAGAGCAGCGACAGAGTTGGTCTTACAATACATGAATGTAGGCGATCTTCCACCTGTTGAGAACGTCAAAGGTCCATGCAGAAAGGATGCCTTGAGAAGATGTGGGCAGCTATGAAAACTTGAGAGAGAAAAGTCATCTTCTATGGCAAACAACCTGGTCAGCATGAAGGGATGTGTATGCATCAGCCTCTCTCTTCTTAATGTAGAGAAGATGGTCCAAACCAGTCCTAGGTGGAGAGCTGTTCCCGGGTGCCCATGGTTTATATACCATTCTAACTTGTGAAAATGTCATAGGAAGTAGGGGCAGCCTCCATATAATGGGACACTTGAAAGCAACTGTTAGGACAAAGTGGTTGCCAAGGAAGTGACCTCATTCAGTTACTGAAGCATTGACCGACCTCACTTCCTTGGTGATGGAACTCTCTGAACTTGGGATCCAGGATGCCAGGCACCCGGAGCCACTCAAGTCTCAGGCCCAGGGGTTTAACTTGTTTGGATTTACAAAGGAGAGTGTTAGTCTTTCTTGGTACCTTAAGATATGAGGATGGCCAAATACCAGGAGAGCTCTGAACAGGGGCCTTTCCTGAGAAAGCAGGTAGTGGTTGGCCACTGGCTCCTGAAAACTTCACAGAGTTGGGAAAGAAGAGCAGATCTGAGACAAGACAGGCCATTTCGGGGGAACATACTGTGGCCCACCAGTAAGAGGACACTCTGGATAGTCACAGAGTTTAATGGGGAAAGGATGTGCCTTCGTGGGTGTGGGTGTGATTTTGTGGTTTTGTCTCATGATCTGAGAATAGGTAGGAAAGGCGTTTTTTTCTTTGATTTGTAGTGGACTGCTTCTAGTAAGACGTTTGACAAGGCGAGTGTTTCTATGTCTGTGTATGCTACTGTGTCCGTGGTTGTAGACATTAGAAAAGAGAATGCAACAATTGATGTGTCCTGTATAGTAGAAAGCTTCCCAGCATTCATCCTGCCCAATTTATGAATGGACTGCCGCTTGCCTTATAAATGGGCAACACCTGCTAACTTCCTAAGTTCCTGTTTTCTTCCTGAATTCTCGCCACTCTCCAGAATAGACTCATCGTTTTTGTCCAAAATATGTACCACCTCCAAGCTCTGTGACATGTCCATGTACTGGATAGCTGAATGGAATTGCGAGCATCTCAGAAAACTCAGATATCAGTGTGACCAGGAAAGTCTCAGTGGAGAAACCCTGCTTTGGACTTTTTCTTACCTATTGTTCTGTTGCCCTGAATGTCAGGAAGGTCTTTGCCTCAGGCCACCCCTTTGTGAACCCTGAAGAAAACAGTTTTCAAATGGAAATGAATGGGCATCACCTGTGGCGCTTTGCTTAATTGCTTTGGAAAAGGATGTGTCTGAATCAGCCTCTTGGCCCTGTGTGAGGCTGTGGCTTAGATTCTCAGCACCTGATTAATCCAAAGACAGATCCCATGTGTGCATCCAAAACCAAAATTGCCAAAAGAGCAGTTATTGTGAATGAAGTCTCTTGACTTCATTTCTAAGGTTCCTGAGGCCCATCAAGTGAGAATAGGCATCCTTTGGGTAAAATGAGTTCTTCAAAGCCCTGTGGAGGCTAGCCCAGAGGTTTTTGGTTTGTCTCATGATTCCCAATCATATAAAGAATCTATACCTGACATTCAGTAGGCCTCAAATTGGAGATGCAGAGCAGTATTAACAGCAGGCCTATTTGATCACTCCTGGTTCACAAGAAGGGTTTCCAGGCCACCCGGACTTTAGGCAAATGAGCGGCAAGGGAGCTTATTTTTCACACCGTCTTGGGCTGCACCCCTCATGGAAAACTCCAGCCAGAAGTTATGATGAGTGTCTATATGTAAGAAGATGAGGGCCCTGTGGGTGTGTTTTGGTTTTCATTGTGGTCATTTTTGTGGCGGTTGGAAGAGATGACTGGGCCTACCTGGGCTTGAACTCTGGTGTGATTCCTCTTAGAGACTGAGTTCTGGAACTGACCTCAGAGAAGTACTGCCATGAAATGTGTTGGGATTTTAGAAGGCCACGCATCAGAATCGCCCTTGGAAACTGAGATAGAGGTCCAGGGAGGCTTTCCACAGGGCACTGGGAATCTCAGCCAGGATATCACATGATTTTATTCTTAAAGACTTGGCAGCCAAAGTTGAGAGTCTAAACACACATGGACCTCACATTGTAGACCTCAGTGATCCTGGCTTCATGTGAACTTTTGGCCACACTTTGGGAAGCTTGCCTGTGAGTGTTCTCCAGAGATTTCATTGAAATGAGCTTCCTCACCATATAATGTTTCCTGCATGAATTGAAACCCACAGTAACTCCAACTTCATCCTTCAAAAATGGCTAAATAAATACCATCAAATTTCTGAAATTCCCAGACCAGGTGGCACTGGAGAACCTTTGGATATCCTGTTGCTGATCATGAGTGAAAGAATTCCCCACACAAAGACACTTCGCTAGGAGAATTCCAATTTTATTGCAAAAAGCTGTGTGCTTACATAGAACTAAAGGGGTGATGGTAGGGCTTAGATAAATGGCAGGGCACCAATTTATTGGCAAGTTCTTTCAGATATCAGCTCCAGAGCCAAGGAATTAGTTCTCATTGGGGCTAAGGTTCCCCGCCAGAGAGATTTGAAATTGGTGCCAACGGGAGAGTTCACACGGGCGAGAACTTTTTGCATCACTGCAGAAAAGAGGAAGGTAGGAAGAAAAAGTCCTTAGGCACCATGTTGGGGTTTTTACTCTGGGGAATGGCTGCCGTTTATACTTTTCCCAACATTCCTCCCTTTTTGTTTTCTTAGGAAGTGTGGCGTCGTTTGTCAGATCCGGCTGCTTCTTGCTGTTTGGGGGCGCTGTGGGGCCTAGAATGGGAAGTGGAGGAATTCTCGGGGGGCAGGTCTGGGGATATCATGGCAGCCAGAAAGAAAACCCAGTGGCTACAGACAGCTACTTCCATAGGGGTGAAGTCTATGAAAGTTCCCTGAAGCCTCAAGTTGTCGATGGCATTGAACCAGTCCTGGATGGAGGAGTTTGTTGGTATCAGTCACTGGTCCTGTTTCAGAGACTCTGGGAAATACTGGAAGCGTTGCCTGGACATGGCATCACCAGCACCTGAAGAAGATCAGAGCGAATAAAAACAGAATTAAGATAAAAATTAAAGCAAAGGTCAATTTTTGGCAGAAGTACCATGTTGGGGGACTGACAGAGAAGAGGCCAAGGGCCATGAGGAAACTTAGAAGGACATAAAGACTCATTAATCCAGGATGGCAGATTAAAAGGTTCTCCGAGCTCGTTCTCTCTCGCCGTCTGATGTCCGTTGCATTCCATCGTGCCTGGTAGTGAGCTTCAGCACTGAGTGAACTGTTCTCTTGGAGATGTTGGGGGTTCATCAGTCATCAGAGGCTGCTAGTGCCTAAGCAAAAGCTGGTTGAATGTTTGATTAGAAATTTTTTTTCAGTTGGGTTGGAAGGCACTTCATTATGCAGGGCAAGAGAGCACAAAAAAGGAGCATCCCAATAAGGGGCCCCAAGATTGGTAGTAAGTACATGGCAAGAAAGGATTGGAAGCAATTGGGTTGATAATTCCTGCAATTTAACAACATTTTTTTCTATTAGGCCAGATTCATTAACATAATGACAACATTCCTCTCTGAGGAACAGGCATGTTCCCCCTTTTTCTGCAATGAGAAGATCAATTGCCCTTCGGTTCTGTAAAGCCAGTTGTGCCAATGAATTAACCGTCACTTCAAGGAGCCCAGAAACTGAGCAGTGTTATCAAGTGCTTCCTGCAGTTTTTGTTGCAGGTCATTGGATGCCCATAGAGCATGACCTATAGCTTCACCAGAGAGTTCGAGACTCGCCGCTGAGGTTGTTAATGTGAGGCCTACCAGAACCGGCAGAAAGACTGCCCTAAGGGTGCAGGAAGGTAGGGCCACCTGTCGGAATTCGATGGGAGTATACAAAGACAGCTGAGGAACTACCGTAACCAAGAAACAGATGCCAGAGACATTGATCGTTGAGGTACTTATAGACCCGTTACACCAGAGAAAATGTCCAGGTTTCATAAATCAGGGCTCGATGGGGTGCTAAAGCTCAAGGAACAAATGGGTAAAGAATTCATTATTGTCAGGTGGAAACAGATGAAAGGAAATAAAGTATTGGTGGAACAACTTTCCCATAGTGGGATACGTGTCATATGTAGGGGTTTTCCTTTCTTAGAGAAATTGTAGGTTTTTGCTGAAATATTTCCTGCCGCTAATGGGACCGCTGCTAGAAGTGGACGACTAAGTGAAGCACAGGGAAAGAACTGAGAAGTAGGCACAGAAAGAGGGGTGGAGTTTAATAATCAAAGAGTTTGGTGTAGCAAATTGAGCCATGTGGGAGGGGGACCTGAGGGGGTTGAAGGCTCTGAATCCTCTTTAAATGAGCTATGGATAAGATCTCGAAGTTATGATTCTGATTCCTTAATGTGTTCGACTACCTGGATGGTTGCCTTAGGTGGCGTAATCAGGGTGCGGCCAACAGTCATCCACATTGTGGGTCTGGCTGAGGTTGTCCGAGCATAGACAGCAAACTCAACATAGTCCCAACGTTTGGCCTTGGGGTCAGGTATATCTAAAGTATACCATCCATTGTTATTGGATGAAGAGCCTTTATGCCACTTTAGGTAACTAGAAGTCCACCCTTCATGGTAACCAAGTGAGTGGTAAGAATAGCTACCACGTTCATGATGGAACCTGCATGACTTATAGGGGCACCCATTATATATCTCAGGCCACCAATGACAATAGTCTTTGGTTTGATGAAAAAGGAAGCAAATGAAAGGCCAGTTCCAGCTACCAGGGACGAAGGTCCTTGAAGGTGACAATTTTAGGGAAATAGATGTGCAGTTGTGGATGAAGCAAGCAGTTGCATCCAGTGCATGGACATTCTGCATGCCATGTTCTGAGTATCATTCCCGAAGAGTGAAAAAATACATTGTAGCAGAGGAGGGTAAATACCAGTCCTGACAGAGCACAGAAAATAAGCAGAGCACAAAAAACAAGCAGTTAGAGAAGACTAGGGTGTTGGGAGAGCTCCTTGTGCCTTCTTTAAGAGGAATTGTTCTGCGGGGAACACCGTGTTAGCCGCAACTTAAATGGGTGAGATGGGAGTGGAGAGCAGGAGTAAAGGGGAGGTTCAGGAGGTGATTCTTGGAGTTCCTCTGGGGTGGTCCTGTCGTCATCAGGTGGGCCTCTTGGTGATATGGCTTCAACCTAGATATGTGAATCCAAGGGGTGAGACTGTTGTCTGATAAGGAGAGTTAGGTGGAGTTGGGGGTACAGAGAATGACAGGATAGAGGCCTTCCCATTTTGGGGCAAGAGGCCCGTTCTCCTCTGGGGTATTATAATAGACTAGACTCCCAGCTGTTAAGGGAGGAGTGTTTGGAGCGGGGACTGGGTCCAGAAGAAGCCAGTCCTGATATTTCCAGAGTTCCGAGCAAAGATAAAACAAGAGAGGCAAAGACAAATCTCGGGTGAGAGGTCCTTGTGAAATGACCAACCCAGGGGGGATAAGAGGTCTTGAATACCTTATCTCAAAGGGAGACAGTAAAGATGGTTTCTTAGGTAGAGCTCTGAATCGAAAAAAAATCCAAGGGAAGGAGTTTGACCCAGTCTAAGTTTAATTCCATTGTCAATTTGGTAAGGACTTCCTTTAGAGTACGATTTACCCTTTCCACTTTCCCTGAAGCCTGAAGGTGATATGGACAGTGAAAATGTCACTTGAAGGAGAGGGCTTGAGAGACCTTTTGTGTGATCCTAGAAATAAACTCAGGGCCATTGTCAGATTGTAGGAAAGTGGGCATTTCAAACCTGGGGATGATGACTGTCAGAAAGATTGAAGCTACAGTGGAAGCCTTTTATTGGAAATGGGAAATGCCTGAACCCAACCAGAGAAAGTGTCCACAAAGACAAGGAGGTATTTAGTGTGCCATACTTTGGGCATGTTGGTGAAGTGTACCTGCCAGTCAGCAGTGGGAATGTGTCCCCGTCCTTGGTGGGAAGGGAAAGGTTTGGGCCTTAAAAAAGTATGAGGGTTGGTCCGCTGACAGATCTGACAATTAGAGGCTATATTCTGTAGTATGGCTTTGTCAGAGGGGGTGAGGGAGAAGAAGCTCTGTAAAAAGAGGGTCAAAGACTGAGAATCGGAATGGAATAGAGTATAAAGGAACTTGAAAAGATCCTTGTTCTTACTGGAAGAAGTAGTGGCTTCAGATGAGATGTCTAAAGTGGCCATTATATGTCCCCCAATGGGGGCAATAACTGGAAGTGGTGGCAGCCATTCGTGCCGCCTGGTCAGCTTTGGCATTGCTCTCAGTGATAAGAGAGCCGTCCTTCTGATGGGACCTACAATGGACAACTCCCAACTGGGTGGGAAAGTGGGAGGCCTCTATCAGATTGCTTATAAGAGCCGAATTAGTGATCACATTACCTTTGGTGGTAAGTAGTCCTCGCTCCTTTCATATTGCAGCATGGGAAAATAAGATATGGAAGACATATTTTGAGTCAGTAGAAAGGGTGAGGGATTTGCCTTGTGCTAGAAGGCAGGCACGAGTGGCTGCTATGAGTTCAGTCTGCTGGTTGGTAGTTCCTGAAGGTAGAGCTTTGGCCTCTATAATTTCAGTGGCTGAAACTACAGTGTATCCAGAGTAATGAGTGCCATTCTGCCTAAAGAAACTGCCGTCAGTGAACCAGATAAGGTCAGGCTTGGTGAGTGGTCCCTCAGAAATTGAAGAATGACAGGGAAGGAAATCATCTAAGGTTTCCAAGCAATTATGAATTGTTGTGTTAGACGTGGGAGTCATTGGGAGCAGTGAGGCAGGGTTCAGTGCAGAGCAGGGGAGGAAAGTAATATTAGGGTTTTCCAGAAATGAAGTGAGGAGTGACAGAACTCTGGATGGAGGAAGGGTTTGAAGGCCCTTATAAGCTAAAAGATCCTTCAAGTGATGTGGGGAGTGAATAGTTCAAGGGGCCCCAAAAGGCAGCTTAGAGGCTTCTTTGTGTAAAGTTTGTTCAGCAGCCAGAGCTTTAAGCAAGGGGCCTACCCACAGATTGTATGGTCTACTTTATTGGACATATATGCCAGAGGTGCAAATGTAGGCCCATAGTTTTGACCTAAGACCCCAAATGCTTGCTCCCCTTTTTCATGGACATATAGATGAAATGGTCTTGAAATATCAGGAAGGTGCAAGGCAGGTGCCTTTAAGAGGAGTTGCTGAAGCCTGCAGAAGTGGTAGTTAGGGGAGGAGGCAAGAGATTCACTAGGGGGTCCCTTTGCTAGGTCATACAGGTTTTTGGCTAGAAGAGAATAATTTGGGATCCAGGCCCTAAAATAAATGCTAGTCCTAGGAATGATAGTATTTCGGCTTTCGTATGGGGCACTGGAAGATCAGAAAGGAGTTGCCTCCTATCCAGTGTTATTTCCTTTTTCCTAGGTGTAAGGCAAAAAACAAGATAGATGAGAAAAAACTGGAAAACATGGGCCTTGTGGGGAGACACCCTATATCCCTTGTATGCGAGGAAATTAAGAAGCTGGGCAGTGTGGGATTGAGAGTGTTCCCAAGAGGGACTACATAGAAGAAGGTCATCGACATATTGAAGGAGAGTAGAGTCAGGACTGGTCGGGTGAAAGGATGTGAGGTCCTGGGCAAGAACTTGGCCAAAGAGATGGGGCCTATCCCTGAATCCCTGTGGGAGGACAGTCCAGGTAAGCTGACGAGAATGGCGGGTGTGAGGGTCAGTCCACGTAAAAGCAAAGATATCCTGAGATTCTGATGACAAGGGAAAAGAAAAGAATGCATCTTTGAAATCTAGGATCAAGAAGTGGGTAGTAGTGGCATGGATCTGAGAGAGGCAGGGGTAAGGGTTGGGCACTAGCGGGTGGATGGGGACCACAGAGGAGTTGACAAGGTGAAGGTCTTGAACCAGCCTGTAGGACCCGTTAGGTTTCTTAACTGCCAGAATGGGGGGTGTTGAAAGGAGATTGTGTAGGCCTAAGATACCCCTTTCATAATAAATCCTGGATGATGGGTTCTAATCCGAGGAAGGCTGTGGTTGTGAGTAGATATTGTGGTTGACTAATATATCTTGAAGGGTCGTGTAAGACAATATGAATAGGACTTCATTTAGCCATAGAGGGTGTAGTTGTGTCCCAAACCTCAGGGTTAACTGGTTTAGATAGTCGTGGGAGACTGCATGAAGGAGGTGTATTTGCCCCTAGGAACATCATGAGGAAATGAGAGGTAGAATAATGTGGGGTGATATGTGAATGGTGACTTTTAATAGTGAGAGTATGTCATTAAGACATGACGGCCATCTGGGGTTTCTGGGTCGAGTTTTGTGTACTGTTGAAGGGCCTTGGTTAGTCTATCCTGGAAATCTGAAGGTGTTTCCTGCTTCCTTTGAATGACCTCCTGCACCTTTTGAAAGTTAACAGACTTGCGGGTGGCCTTTTTCAGCCCCGCCAAGAGACAGGATGTAAAAAGGTCACGAAACTGTAAGCCTTCACGGGTCTTGTAATCCCATAGGCGATCCTGCTCTGGGACAGCATGAGGGCCTGTGGGGTGGGTAGGATTGGTCCTATGATTTTCATCAGCATGGGCTTGGGCTAGCTCCCAGACTCATTGCCTTTCCTTGGGGAGAAGTGTATTGGCCAAGAGCATGTAGATGTCATGATGAGTGAGGCTACATACTTGCAGGACCCATTGAAACTCCCGAATGTAAGTGGTGGGGTCAGTGGTGAAAGAGCCTAACTTCCTCTCTAGCTGAGTAATGACCGACATGGAAAACGGAACGTGGACTCTGATGACACCCTTGGGACCAGCTACCTCACGAAGGGGTGCAATTGTCTTGGGGGTGGGAAGGAGTCCCTTAGACCTGGTAACAGGAGGACTGAAAGAGGAAGGCGGTAAACAGGAAGGAGAGGGAGAGGAAGGGAGTGTCTCTGTGGAGGAGGAGGAGGTGGAGCAGGCAGAAGAGGGCGGAGGAAAGAGGGATGAAACGGAAGGCGGAGGATCCATGGAATTAGGCAGAGGAAGAGGAAGGTATAGCGGGAGAGAAGGGGCAGATGGGGCTGGGGGATAAGGTGGGGGTTCATCTGCTTGGTCGAATGAGGAAGAATCTGTGAAGTCAGGAATAGAAGTAGGGGAAGAGAGGGGTTTTCAAGCAAAGAGGACCTGAGAGGGAGGGCAAAAGGAGCAGAGAGCAGGGTGCTGTGTGTGAAGGCTAAAATCTTAAATGCAGGGAATCTCCCTCCACTTTTTCAGATGCTGGCAGTAGTTAAAAAGGTCCTGGAAGAGGTTTGGATCTAAGGAGCCTTCTGGTGGCCAATGATTGCCATTATCCAGTGGATATGTAGGCCAATCATGGGTACAGATTTTGATTAAAAGTTTGGGCTTGATGTCTGGTGTGAGGGAGAGTGTGGCCAGATTTTTTATTAAACATTTGAGAGGTGAGTCTTCAGGTGCAGACTAAGAGGTGCCCATAGTCACAGGGAGAGATGGGAGAGAGAGAGAGAGAGAGAGAGAGAGAGAGAGAGAGAGAGAGAGAGAGAGAGAATAGGAGTAAGCAAGAAAGACAAAGAGAAAACCCGGGCTGGAATGGCTTCCAGGAAGCTCAGGGCAAACGGGGGTCAGGTGGGCGTCCCCAAAATGACAAGCCATCACGAGGAAATACAGAGGGCACTACCTGGTCATCACCAGTGAAGTGCGATCTGTGAAACCAAAAGGAATTGGAGCCAAGGGCAACCTGACGTCAGGAAAGTTTTCAACTGCAGCAGAAGAAGTCAGTAATGAAAACAAAACTCTGGCTCTGACAGAATGCAATTCCAGGCCGGGAGTTCAGTTTTCGCAGAGCAGAGAGGCAGCTTCAGCCAGACACAGCAACCCCACAGGATACAGCAACTCTAGCCGGCAGCAGCAGCGGCAGTGGAGCAGGAAAATCCATAAAGCCTCTCGTGTAAACTCAGAAGCCTCATGCCCCAAAAAGAAATGAAACACCAGAGGGTCCACTGCAACTAGTAAAGGTCTTAGTGGGAGGAATTCCCTCTCCCCTACCAGGCATCTGGAGTGTGCCTGACGATCACTGTCACAAAACCAGTGGCAGCCTGAAGGGAGTTGGCGAGCCGGGGTCAGGGGAGGATTATTTACATCAGATCAGTGGTGAGTGCAGAAAGCTGGCGTCTGAAAAGAGCGGACTAGGGCAGAGTGTCTCGGCGGAGTGGGGGACCGGGCTCTTGTTGGAAAGAGCTCACCCGTATCCTCTCACGGGGCACCAGAATGAAAGAACTCCCCATGCAAAGACACTTCACCAGAAAATTCCAATTTTATTGCAAAAAGCTGTGTGCTTATATATAACTAAGGGGGAGATGGAAGGGCTTAGATAAATGGCAGGCAACACATTTATTGGCAAGTTCTTTCAGATATCACCTCCGGAGCCCAGGAATTTGTTCTCATTGGGGCTAAGGTTCTCCGCCAGCGAGATTTGAAATTGGAGGAGGCGGGAGAGTTCACACGGGCGGGAACTTTTCACGCCACTGCAGGAAAGAAGAAGGTAGGAAGAAAAAGTCCTTAGGCGCCATGTTGGGAATTTTCTCTGGGTTATGGCTGCCGTGTATACTTTTCCCAACAATGAATATACCAGACAGTGCCTTGATTGACTGGTTTTCATAAAAATGGTTTTTAACAGAGATGCCAGTAAGTTGCATCCTGCTGAGTAGTGGGCCTAGAGCAATGATGGGCAGGTGTGTGATAAAACATCTGTGGGGTGGCCATGTGGATCCGCCATTGGCTTCCAAATGGCTTGTGACTGACATGGTGAAGCCAGCAGACCCTTATATGTAAAGGCATATTGATATATGGAGAAGTTTCAGGACATTGTTCAGAATCAGGTTGCTATAGTCAAGGAGGCAAGCTATGTGGGATAGAAGTCTTGTTCTTTTATTCTCCTGCAGACCCTGACCCACCACACGTTACAGAACTCCCTCCCGCACTGTGTCCCAGTTGAAAACCTTGCCTATCGTGAAGCAAATACAAAACTCCCAGTGCAACAGCAAGAAACACCATGAAAATGGAGGATGACCATATGGTTTCACAGTCCACATGGTAGACATTTAGCCCCCAGTGGCCACAGTTTACCTAAAAAGAGAGAATTCAGCACTGCTGACTCATGTTCATTGAAAAAGAGGAAACCATGTCCTCCAGGTCTCATAGATTCAGTCAGAGCTTTGATGGTCTCACTAGAAAGGAAGCTAAAGCTCCTGACAACAACATATGTTTCAAGTGCCCAACCTCACAGGCAGATTCTCAAGAATTCTCTAGGCCAGTAGACCTCCATGTTTGTGGAGTGTTTACCCTGTCCTTTACTTTTGGAAACTCCTCTACCACTGTCAAGGTTTTGAACTCCTGAGCATATTCCATTCCAGATATGTATTCACAGATTTTCTAACTCTTCTCTTCTAATTGTGTCTTACTTAGGGCAAAGGTATTCTCAAGGCATTGTTCTGGATGAGAGTGGGAAGATTTTTGTGTAGCACATATTTACATACACATTGGATTCATTTTCAAATTTTCCATTCGAAACACTGAACCCCTGATACTAACACATACCATACTAGACTCTGACTACAAATCCTAATATGATGGAGAAAAATAACCCAAATAGAATAGAAATACAAGCAGTTCACAGGAGGCACGGTGTATATTTGGTCTTGCCTTTTGCATGATATAGGTTAGGAGTTATAAATCTTGTCAATTTTTGGTTGAAATAGTTCTCCATGTGTTTGGAAAGTTAACAAATATGTGAATTTCTGTTTCCCTTTCTCTGTAGGCTATTCAGCACATGTATTTTCATATGCACATATAGAATCTTACCTGGTATCACACGTACATTCCTGTGAGGTGGCTAACTTGGCAGATACAAAGTGTGAGAAGAGATCACTCCTCCTAAACGCTTTTGGAACTGAAAATTCGAACTGTGAGTGAGCTTCCTAGTTGAACAACATTATACATAAATCCATGTTCAGTAAAATTAATATTTTTGGATCTGTAGATGATATATATTTCACGATGAATTTTGATTGGCATATATATTGCTAGTTTTTAATGTCTTTGTTTGTGTTTTGTATATATATATATATATGTATATATATATATATATATATATATATATATATATATATATACTCTCCAGATTTTTTAAAATATGAAATATATGCATCTTATTATTCACTCCCTACATTTATTCATGTTCATGTATGTGGATTTATAGTAAACTTTTCACAAGATTATTCTCAGAAGTATTCATTCACCTGAAACACATATTTTTTTTCCTAGTTCTGAAAACTAACTTCAGTGACTGTTGCATACAAATCCTAATATTTCTCCAGTAACTGATCCAGTTTAACATTAATGCAAGTAGATTCCTATGGGACATCATGTATATTTTGATGTTAGTTTTTATTCAACACTAGTTCATTACTATTTCTTCAATTTATGCACATCATAGTATATATATTTCATCCAGAAGTTAGTAAATTTGTACGCATTTGTTTCGCTTTCAATCACTTCCTGCTTCAGAACACATGTATTCCTCCATGTTTCTTGACTGGTCTTTTCATGAGACTTCTTCCCAAACACATTATTTTTGCTTTCCATAATCACTTTTGAAGCAAAACTCACACACTCTTCATGATAAACCATAACCCTAATATTACTATTAGAGGTATAACTCGTTGGAATGAATGTATGTATATCAATATAAGATTTCCTGTATTTTTTCAGATATCAATTCGATCCATTATTTAAAGTTGGAACTAGTTATATTATTTATTCACAGTATGGTCTACTCATGAATTATCTCTATATTCATAGACACAGAGTACACCTATTTGTACACCCAATACTAATTTTATGTCTTCAAAATATTGCTGCAAGAAATGGTGGAAGAAATACTCATGTCTCCTGATCTATATATTCATTTTATCAAAGTAATATTTTGGACACAAAAAGCAAAGGTCATACTTATGATTGTACCAATGTAAAAGTCATTCTAGCATTGGAGGAAGAGACAACCAAGAGACTGTCTCATGCAACAGCAAAGGGTTTATTCCGGGTCCAGAATGCTGGGGCTCAGACCTAATTTGAATAGAGCCTAGAGCCCTTAGAACATCTTAAGCAGAGCTTACATACTTAACTTGGAGAGGGAAGGGAAGGAAGTTTATTGGTGGTTCAGGGCGAATGGACGGTTTGTGTGCAACTGAGTGAGGGATTACATTCTGCAGTTTGGCATTTGGGGACAGCACATTCTGGGAACAAGATTACCAAACACTTCTCAAGATTTCAATAGTGTTTTGTTAAGAATACAGAAAAACAGGAAGTGACAAATACCTATTTTATTAATCTTTCATTCCCCACTTCTTCTTCTGGTTACGTTTAATCATAAAAGTGATCATTGAGGGGTGTCATATTTAATGTCTGCTAGTGGGGTATATTGTTGTCTGATTACCAAAATTTAACTTGTCCAATTTGAGCTTGAAGAAATGAAACTACACGGTGGAGCAAACAGGGTCTAGAGTTAGCAATAATATGATGATTATTAATGGACCGGCCAAAGCTGATAAAAGCGTAGTTTACCAGGGGGACTGTGTGAACGAAGACTGAAACCACCCTTTTGGGGCCTCTCTCTCTCGTTGATGCGCTTTAAGGTGTCTTCTCAATTTACTCATAGATAATTTTACAACCAGTATGATCGGAATAAAAACAACATTCTTCCCTCAATACAGCACAATGGCCCCCTTTTCTCATGAAGAGGAGGTCCAACCCTCGCCTTTTCTGTAAAACAACTTCAGAGAGAGATTTTAAAGATTCCTGTAAGGCTGTGATGGAGGTTTAATATCTTAAAGCTTTGTTCTACTGCTGCTTCTAATTGGGTCATTTGTTGTGTTCCATGGACTACGGCAGTGGTTCCTGTGCCCAGCCCTGCAGCAACTTCTATTCCTAATAGGATGGCTAAAGTGAGGAATACAGATTCCCGGCAGAACCGGGTTGTATGCCCCCCGCTATTTGATCTTAATGAACCTGCATCATGATAGAGCACTCTGGGAAACATCTGCACCATTACATAATTAATTGCACCAGTTGACAATTTTATGAAAACATAAACAATGTTTAAGTATATAGAATAATACTCTTGTTGGTATGGACAGGGCAAGGCACCTAAGATAGCACCGAAAACAGAGAAACAGTCCTATTTGGTTGCAACCGGATATAGAGGGCATTGCTTCTGTTTTAATCAATTAATCCCTTGAACCCCAAGTTTAGGTAGTTTTAGAATTTTGTCCCCATTATGTAATGGAAGGGGCTCAGAAGTTCACAGTCTGCAGAAGTCCACAAAAAGCAGTTTTTTTTTTTTTTTTTCCTCTGTTCTGGGCAAGTTAACTTTTTAAGGACACCTAGGAGAGGGAGAGCTTTTTTCTTCTCTTTTTTGTTTTCTCCCTGCCAGCTGTTACCATGGGGTCCAGTTGGTAACTTCTTTATCTTACAAATGTAGCCATCCCTGTGAAGCCCCAGCTCAAGGCCAGAGGCCTTGTTCACATATTTTGTGAAAAATTAGTAAGGGGCTGTCTAGCTTAGGAGTGCTGATTTTTCCAGCCAGTTGCCAAGTAGAACAGGCAACACGAAAAGAGGAAGTTTGTCTACATTGAACTCTTTTATAGGGACTCTTTTGCTGAAAGTCCTAAAGTCAGCCTTGGTGAAGAATTTTGGAGAAGGTCAGTTAAGACTTTTTTGTGGGCCTTTTACAGAGGGGAAAGATGGGGAAGGCGGGGGGGAGAGCAGCTACATGGATCTGTGTATGAGAAAGGAGAGATGTAAAAGAATAATGAGAAAGGGGTTTGGGATTTTCCTAGCAACAAAATCGTGAGCAGTAGAACAGGTAGAGCAGAGGGGAAGACGGGAGTGAGTATCCCAAAAAGTCTCTGAGGGACTTTAAATTCTTAGTAACCTGTTTTCAGTGATGACAAAGCAACTTTAAAAGCCATTTTTATTACATCTTGGATAGGGTTCTGAGGGCTCTCCTCAGCTGGTTTGAGCTTTGGTATAGCTGGTAAGAGGACCTGGTGGGACCCGGTGCGGGCACTGACAGAAGAAGAGAGGAGTGAGTTGGTGGAGGGGTGCCTCACTACCTGCTACCTCAGCAAGGGGGCAATTGTCTGAGAACCGAGGTTTGGGTTTTGATCTAGAAATTGGAGGGGAGAAATCAGGTTGCTGAGGTGGGAGTGACAGCAGAGATTCTGGAGCAGAAGGCAGAGGGTGAGGATCTATTGGAGAAGCATAGTTCAGGATGTGAGAGAAGGAGGGAATTGGCCTGCCCATAGGGGAATCTCCTTTCACCCTTTTGAGCACTTGCAGAAGTTAAAAAGGTCACACAGAATTTGAGGATCTAGAGACCCATCTGGGGGCCATCAGTTTTGATTGTCTAATTGGTAATATGGTCAAAGCTGTGTACTGAATTTGATGAGGAGTTTGGGTTCCACCAGGCAGCCCCTGTATGCTCACATCCCCATGACTTACAGAAGGAGTAGGCTTTTGCCCCACACAGCCATGGCTGTTTGTGGTTTTGATAGTCCGCCGGGAAAACATAGTAATCTAGGCTAGCCAACCTGCATCTGGCTCGTGTGTCCCTACATCCATAATGTTTGTTTCCATTATCTATGGTACAGAAGGCATTTAACGGAATTTTAGTGGGATCCTCTTCTTCAGGGATATCCCAATAGGAACGACCTATAACCAGCTGACAAATATCTGGGTGGAGAGATGGCCACCAGGTCCCTAAGGGGACTGTATTCGAGATAGATCATACTTCTTCTCTAGTAGGATTTGTGATTAGCCATCGCTGCTGTACGGGCTGATGAGCATTAGGACTACTTGTGGCCAAGGGGAGAATCTATAGCCTTATCCACCTGGTGAATACACCATTTGAAAGGGTTACCACTCTTTTCCAGTATCCAGCCAGAGTCTGGAGAGGGCGCAGGCTTGAGATGAGAGGCATGGATCCAGCAAGTGATTCCGTCTACATATACCACTGTAGGTGTTATAAGTAGCACCTGGTATGGTCCTTTTCAGCCGGGTTCCAGGGATGACACCTGATGTCGTCTTATGTAGACGAAGTCTCTTACTTGATATCCATGTGGAGTCCCCTCGTCCCCAGGGTGGTAGGCAGTGGCCAGCTGTTTCCACAGGTATCGCTGAGTTCTTTCAAGAGCTTTTAGTCTGTCTAGCAAGTATTTCTTGCATGAAACAGTGCATAAGGCAGGAACATACTCTAATCTTTTATGCCGGTCTCTAAGCTTAATTTCGTTTAGGTCTCTTTAATGGTTGTATTTTTTTTTTTCCTGTCCTGAGCTCTGGGGTCTATATGCACAATGTAACTTCCAATTAATCCCCAGGGTCCTGGCAAAGCTCTGACTCACCTGGGCCATGAACACCGTTCAATTAACAGACCCTATTACCTTAGGCAGTCCGTGTCTTAGAAAAATATCTTTCAGGATGTACTTGACCACCGTTTCAGCGGTTGTTTTTTTTTTTTTTTTCTTTTTTTTGTGAGAAAGGATTCAATCCATCCTGAAATTGTATTTACAAAGACTAAGACATATTTAAGTCCATACCTTGCTGGCTTAATTTCAGTGAAGTCCACTTTCCAGAATTGTCCTGGTCTGGTTCCTCGTAGGTGCTTTCCTGCAGGAAGCTTGGAAGTGTAAGCATTAACCAATTGACAGAACCGACAGGCTTTTGTGAGTTATTTCCTTTCACTGTGAGTGAGTTAGTCGAAATCTCTGTTCCTGATCCTTCAGGAATGCCTGCAGTTTCTTTGAACCAAGGTGAGTAAGTTGATGTACATTTTTAATGTAGTGTAGGGCTTTCTGAAATTGCAGGCTGGGCTCAGTGAAGTTGAGGAGTTCAGTGTCAGTGTTTTAAATGTTATAAAAAGCTTGCTGGTGCTAAAGGGTCCATTGGAATTGGGCATCCTCATTTAACAGAGGGTATAAAGGAGCCGCAAAGAACACAAACCCAGGTATCCATAACGTGCAAAAGCCAGCAGTCCCAAGAAACTCTCTGTGTTGTCCCCTGTTAGATGGCAGTGGTATCTGCACAACAGTTTGTTTTCTGGGCTCAGTGAGCCATCATTTACCGCCCCTAATGGAATACCCCAGGAAGATTACTTCTTGCTGGCAAATTTGGGCCTTTTTGGCCGAAGCTCTATACCCGAGTTCAGCAAATTCAGATAATTGTGCTTGGGTCCCAGACTCACAGTTTTACTTGGTGTTGGCAGCCAGTAGCAGGACATCCACATATTGAAGCAGAGTGACTTTGGGGTGCGTAGTTCTGAAGTTGTTGAGATTTCTGTGGAGGGCTGAATCAAAGAGAGTGGGGGAATTTTTGAACCCCTGTGGGTGTTTAGTCCAAGTTAGTTGACCAGACGTTCCAGTTTCTGGGTCTACCCAGTCGAAAGCAAACAGAAACTGACTATCTTTATGCAGAGTCAAGCAAAAGAAAGCATCTTTTAATTCCAGAAGAGTATACCATTTTCACTCAGCTACAGCAAACGGTTTATTGGGGGTCCAGCATGCTGGGGCTAAGAGCTCACATGAAAAGAGTAGAGAGCCCTGAGAACAGCTTAAAGAGAGTTTATATACTTTTCTTGGAGAGGGCATGGAGGGAAATTTTTGATGGGTCAGGGCGAGTGTGTGGTTTGCATGCAACCAGGTGAGGGAGTACATTCTGCAGTTTGGCAGTTGGGGACAGCACATTCTGGGAACAAAATTAGCAAACAGCTCTCAAGATTTCAACAGTGTTTTGTTAAGCATACAGAAAAACAGGAAGTGACAAGTACCTATTGTATTAACCTTTCACCAAAGCAAAATGCAAAGTGAGCATGGAATACTAAAATCAACCATGTCCAGATTGCCTAATGCTCTGAAATGTCAATCCTATTGGTGTCTACATATTTGTTTCTTCCTAAGATTATACATTCAACTTCAACCATGTTGAAAATGTCTAATCCTATCACTCACCTTATACTTTGCCTGATTTTCTAATGTCTCTATTGATATCTTTTTCCTACATATTTTCTCCAGTTCATCATTGTGAATGACTTTTCATATGTGCTAATATTTACATTCACTCTCTAAACGAAACAATATTACTAATGAACTTTTGGTCCGATTCCTATACTCACCCTTTTTACTAAACCTACCGACTATCTTTCTAATCCTATGGACTATTCATTTTTGACTGGATGTTCTCTTCTACATTCAATCATCCAAGGTACAAGGTCTTATGCCATTGCATATCGATTTATCTGAGACATCTGTGCAGAACATAATTCAAAGCTAAGTATCCCACTAAAGGGCCCAATGCCCTTCAGGGCTTCAAATCGTACCTAGATTTTCTGGTTTCATACTTATATTTTACGGATATATTCTTGTGAATATTGCAGGTTCCCAATACCATTATTCATTCCGCAGAATGATGCCTAACCCAAATAGAATATGTTATTAACCCTAACCATACACTGTTCTCTCAATCTAACTTTACAGAAGAGCATAGACAGAGTTGGTCTTACAATACAGGCATGTAGGTGATCTTCCAATTGCTGAGAACCTCAAAGGTTGATGCAGAAATGATCCCAGGAGAAGATGTAGGCAGATATAAAGGACCTGAGAGAGCAAAAGTCATCTTCCATTGCAAACAACCTGGTCAGGATGAAACGATGTGTCTGAATCAGCCTCTCTCTTCTTAATATAAAGAAGATGGACCAAACCAGCCCTGTGTGGAGAGCTTCTCCTCGGTCCCTATGGTTTATATACCATTCTAACTTGTGAAAGTGCCACAGGAAGTAGGGGCAGCCACTATCTCAAGGAACCCTTGGAAGCCACTGTTAGGACAAAGTGGTTGCCAAGGCAGTGACCTCATTCCGTTCCTGAAGGAATTGACCTAAGTCACATCTTTGGTGATGGAACTCCCTGAACTTCTTATCCAGGAAGCCAGGCAAACAGAGCCAGTCCCAGTCCCAGTCCCAGTTGGCTCACTTGTTTGGATTTACCAAGGACAGAGTCTGTCTTTCTTGATACCTAATGATTTGAGGATGGCCAAATGCAAGTAGAGCTCTGAAGACGGGCCTTTCCGTAGAAAGCAGGTAGTGGTCAGCCCAGGCTCCTGACAACTTCACAGAGTTGGACAAGGAGACAGGATCTGAGACAGGACAGGCCATTTCGGGGGAACATAGTATGGTCCACCAGTCAGAGGACACTCTGGAAAGTCACAGACTCACTTGGGGGAAGGAGGGGCCTTTGTGAATGTGGGTGTGAGTGTGTGGATTTGTCTCATGTTCTCAGAATAGGTAGGAAAGTCAGTATGTTTGGTTAGGAGTGGACTGTTTCTAGAAAGTCGTTTGACAAGGTGAGTGTTTCTATGTCTGTGTATCTCACTGTGTCCGTGCTTGAAAACATTAGAAATAAGAATTCATCAATGGATGTGTCCTGTCTAGTAGAAAGCTTCCCAGCATTCATCCTGCCCATTTTAGGAATGGATTGCAGGTTTCATTATTGATGGGCAACACCTACTATCTTCCCAAGATCCTGTTTTCTTCCTGAATTCTGGCCACTCTCCAGAATAGGCTCATGGTTTTGTGTCCAAGATATGTACGACCTCCAAGCTCTGTGACATGGCCATGTACTGGATAGCTGAAGGGAATGCGAGCATCTCAGAAAACTCAGATATCAGTGTGACCAGGAAAGTCTCAGTGGAGAAACCCTGCTTTGGGCCTTTTGCTAACCTATTTGCCTGTTGCCATGAATATCAGGAAGGTCTTTGCCTCAGGCCAGCCCTTTGTGAATCCTGAAGAAAACTGTTTTCAAATGGTAATGAATGGGCATCACCTGTGGCTCTTTGCTTAAATGCTTTGTAAAGGGATGTGTCTGAATCTGCCTCTTTGCCCTGTGTGAGGTAGTGGCTTAGATTCTCATCACCAGTTGGATCTAAAGAAAAATCCAATGTGTGCATCCAAAACCAAAATGTAAAAAAGATCAGTCTGGTGTATGAAGTCTCTCACCTTCCTCTTTTAGGTTCCTGACCTCCATCAAGTGAGAATAGGGATCCTTTGGGACAAATGAGTTCTTTCAAGCCCTGCAGAGATGATTGGGTTTTCTCATGACTCCAAATCACATGAAGAAACTATACCTGACAGTCAGTAGGCCTCAAATTGGAGAAGCAGAGCAGTATTAACGGCAGACCTATGTGATCAATCCTGGTTCACAGAAAGGGTGTCCAGGCTACCCTGTGGTTAGGCAAATGAAGGGAAAGAGACCTTATTTTGGAAACTCTCTTAGGCTGTGACATTCATGGAAACATCCAGCCAGAGGTTATGATGAATGTATATATGGAAGAAGATGAGGGCCTTGGGGGAGTGTTTTGGTTTTAATTGTGGTCATTTGTGTGGAGTTTGGAAGAGATGACTGGGTCCACCTGGGCTTGAACTCTGATGTGATTCCCCTCAGAGACTGAGTTCTGTAACTGACCTCAGAGAAGTAATTGCTTTGGAATGGGATATGTCTTAATCAGCCTCTTGGCCCTGTGTGAGGCTGTGGCTTTGATTACCAGCACCGTAAGGATCTAAAAAAAGATCCCATGTCTGCTTCCAAAACCAAAATGACCAAAATTGCAGTCATTGTTGATGAAGTCTCTCGCCTTCCTTTGTAAGGTTCTGAAAGAATAAAAGAAATTGAAATTGAAACGTAAAGAACCAGGTTCTGTAAAGTATCCAGGCTGCACTCAGAGCCTGAAATTCTTGTGGCAGTTAAGACAATTCCTGGAACTGCCCTTTAGATGTGTGTTGAAATCTTCCCTGACCATCTAGTTACTTAACAACCTCTTCTCAAAAACCGTGCAGCTCAGCACATATACATCTCAGGGCTTCAACCAATCATTTTAAATGTATACCCCTTCTCAGGGCTAACCAATAACTCCCTGCCTGAACTATTCTCACCAATGAATGTGCAAATCATGTTTTAGAGTTGTTATTTGATTTTCCCACGGTATACGGTGATTTGCTAAAGGAAGCTATGATGTATGTTAAGTCCCTGCCCTCTCTAAAGAATGTATATAAAATCTGCTCATGTTGTTCTCGGGGCTCTTTGTTAGTTGCTCCTCTGAAGTGAGCTCTGAGCCCCAGCATGCTGGACCCCCAATAAACCCTTTGCTGTTTCATGAGAAATTCTCTTGGTGGTCTTTTCCTCCGACGTTCGGCCCACCTTTTCATCTGGAGGCCCTAGCTGAGAAATCCAGCAGTGACGAAAAGAAGACCCCAACGGACTCCTTTCAGAGTAAGTAAGGTGCCTCTTTCTGGTTTCAGGTTTCAGGTTAGGGCTTGGCAAAATGGCTGTCGGTGAAGAACATTAGCTCTCTGCGACGGTGGCTGACAGATGTGTCACAGAGCCACAGGCCACGTTCCTGGGGGACACTCCAGAGGACTCGGGAAATAGAGGATTAGTAGTTTCCTCAACTCGGTTATTTTTTGCTTCACGATTCGGTTTTCCAGCCCATCAGGTTTTGCTGGCTACTCAGTTTTGTTCATTGTCAGGAACTCATGTTGAGTTTACTGTCTGTCTTTATTGTCTAACCCATCATGTTTTGCCAGTTACTCAGTTCTAATCTTTGTCTTGGACTCATGTTAAACGTTTACTGTTTGTCTTTGTCTGTGTCATGTTTGTGTATTCACTGTCCCTGTTTGAGTAACTCCCATTATGGGACATTATGGGACAAAGCACTTCCATGCCTCTGTCCCTTAACCTTGATCATTGGACTGATGTCCGCTCAAGTACCAAGAATCGTTCTTTTTCAGTAAAATGCCGGACCTGGCAGACTCTCTGTGCTTCAGAATGGCCCATCCTAGGAGTCGGATGGCTCCCAGAAGAATCCTTCCACTTCCCTCTAATCCGAAAAGTCAGAGATATTGTCTTTCACCGGGGCCACGTGGCCACCCAGATCAACAGCCATATACCCCTTGCCCCACGATCCTATCATTCCAACATTCTGCTCCTCCCCCTCTTCCCTCCATTCTGAGTCACAAGACTGGACACTCCTCTCTCTCCTTATCCTCTACCCTCGCTCCCCAACCCACAACATGTTCCAGATGATCCTCCCGCTGCTGACTCAGCCTCTCCACCGCTAGAGGCAATTGGGCCAGACCCAAGCCCTCCAGGGGACTTCCCTGCAGCAGCAGCAGCCCCTGCTCCCCTGAAGGAAGCTGGGACACCTAAAAAATCCCGCAGGAGATGGATAATAGAAAACTCGGAAGCCCCTGTGATGCTCCCTCTCCATCCCTACGGGCCCATGAACAGACCCAACTTGGACCCCAACACCTTTAAATGTAGGTAGCATCTGTCCACTTATCGCCGTTCTCTAATAGTGGGTCTCTGAGCAGCCGCCAGAGGGCCGACTAATTTGTCCAAGGTAAGAGAGATTATCCAAGGGCCTAATGAGTCTCCTTCTATGTTTCTGGAGAGAATTATGGAAGCCTATAGGAAATATACTCCTTTTGATCCTCAGGCAGAAGACCAAAAGGCATCTGTTGCAATGGCCTTTATCGAGCAGACTGCCCTGGATATTAAGAGAAAGTTACAACGTCTAGATGGATTATAAGATATGACCTTAAGAGATTTAGTCAGAGAAGCTGAGAAAGCATATTATAAGAGAGAAACTGAGGAGGAAAGGGAATAGAGGAGAGAGAGAAAGAAAGGGAACAAAAGAAGGAGGAAAGAAGCAAATGGCAGAGTAAAGCATTGCCTAAGGTTCGGGTCACAGCAGCAAATAGGCCAGAATTTAAAAAGCAGGGATACATAAAGGGTTACCTGGGCCCACGCCAAAGGCTGCCCCTGGCCTCAAATCAATGTGCCCACTGTAATAAAAAAGAACACTGGGCCAAAGAGTGCCCCCAAAAGAAGCAGCCACACCAGCCCGCCGTGCTGACTCTAGAAGAGGACTAGAAAATTTGGGGCTCAGATCCCCTTCCCCAGCTCATAGTAACATTTGAAGTTGAGGGGAACACAGTGAACTTTGAAGTGATTACAGGAGCAGTATACTCAGCCCTTAAGACTTCACTGGCCCCCCTATCAATTAAATGGTCCCTAGTTCAAGGGGCTAATGGCAGTAGATATCGGGCTTGGACAACTAAGATGAACACGGACCTCGGAAAGGGAAAAGTCCACCACTGTTTCCTAGTAATTCCAGAATGCCCGGCCCCATTGATGGGCAGGAATCTGCTTACCAAACTCCGGACTAGAATAACCTTTAAACCTAATGGTCCCCAAGTGGAGATTCTATAGCGTTAAGTATAAACTCCCATAGTCACATCTTTGACTATGTCCGTAGAAGATGAACATCAACTCTTTGCGCCCCATAGGACTAATCAAACAGGCAAACTACCCCATAAATGGATAAAAGATTATCCTAATGCCTGGGCAGAAACTGCTGGGTTAGGTCTAGCCATCAACAACCTCCAATAGTAGTAGAATTAAAAGCCTCTTCATCTCCAATTAGTGTTAAACAATATCCTCTAAGCAAAGAAGCTAAGGATGGGATAAGGCCCCATATTCATAAATACCTGGCTCTTGGGGTCCTAAGGCCCTGTCAATCAGCCTGGAACACCCCCCGGTACCAGTAAGAAAGCCAGGAACTGGGAACTACCATCCTGTTCAAGACCTAAGAGAGATCAACAACAGAGTGCAGGACATTCACCCCACAGTACCCAATCCATATAATTTGCTTAGCACTCTGAATCCGTAGCGGAAATGGTACACTGTGCTGGACTTAAAAGATGCTTACTTCTGCTCGCCTCTACATAAGTACTGTCAGTTGTTGTTAGCTTTAGAGTGGATAGACCCAGAACCTGGAACATCTGGCCAACTAACCTGGACTAGACTCCCACAGGGGTTCAAAAAATCCCCCACTCTCTTTGATGAAGCCCTCCACAGAGACATCAATGACTTCAAAACTGCACACCCCGAAGTCACCCTACTCCAATAGTGGATGATCTTCTACTGGCAGCCGACACCAAAAGTCTGGGACCCAAGCACTATTATTCGAGCTTGCTCGGCTTGGATATAAGGCTTCTGCCAAAAGGCCCAAATTTGTCAGCAAGAAGTAATCTTCCTGGGTTATTCTCTCAGGGGTGGCAAACGATGGCTCCCTGAGCCCAGAAAAAAAACTGTTGTGCAGATACTGCCCCAATCTAATAAGAGAAAACTCAGAGAGTTTCTTGGGACTGCCAGCTTTTGCAGCTTATGGACTCCTGGGTTAACATCTTTGGCTGCCCCTTTATACCCGCTGATAAAGGGGGATGCCCACTTCCAATGGACCCCTGAGCACCAACAAGCTTTTGATAATGTCAAAAAAAGATGCTGCTATCTGCTCCGGCCTTAGCACTCCCAGATGTAGAAAACCCTTCACTCTCTACATCGAGGAAAAGAAAGGAATAGCACGGGGAGTGCTCACTCAGTCTTTTGGACCTTGGAAAAAGCCGGTAGCATATTTATCCAAAAAACAGGACCCAGTGGCTAGCGGGTGGCCCCATTGCTTAAGTGCTATAGCAGCGGCAGCCCTTCTAATAAAAGATGCTCATTAATTAACGTTGGGACAGAAGCTAACCATTATATCCCCCCATGCCCTGGAGAGCATGATCTGTTAGCCTCCAGAGAGGTGGCTATCAAACTCCAGAGTAAACCACTACCAGAGCCTCTTGCTTGACAAAGACAGAATAACGCTGGGACCCCCTGCTCCACTCAACCCAGCTACACTGCTGCCAGAAGAATCATCAGGACCCGTCACTGATGAGTGTCAACACATACTGGCAAGGAAACGAGTATACAACAAGACTTGAAGGATCAGCCACTGCCTCGCCCTGAAGTCGTATGGTTTACGGATGGCAGCAGCTTCCTCCAAGATGGTAAGCAGCGGGCTGGAGCAGCAGAAGTTAGCAAAACTAATTTCATCTGATACTCGGGTCTCCCAGAAGATACATCAGTCCAAAAAGCAGAACTGATTGCCCTTATGAAAGCATTGGAACTAGCAACAGGCAAAAGGGCCACCATATAAACTGTTAGCCACTATGCATTTGCCACTGTTCATATGCACGGGACTATTTACCAACAATGGGGGCTATTAACCTCTGCTGGGAAAGAAATAAAGAATAAAGATGAGATCCTCCACCTTCGCTCAGCAGTGCAGGGCCATAAGGAACTAGCTATAGTGCACTGTCCAGGGCACCAGAAGAGAAACAATCCCGTGGCAGTTGGAAACAGAAGGGCAGATGAGGAAGCTTAATTGGCAGCCCTAAACGGAGTGACTCTGTTAACTTTTTTCACACCGGGGGGAACAAAAATCAGGAGACTTGGCCGCCCCGGAACATTCAGGCAACTTATCATCTGAGGAGACAGATACAGAACTCTGGGACCCTACAGAGCCAAGTTTACAATTTCAAAAAGCCCACCTTTATGTCAAAGATGTACACCAGCTCAACCACTTAGGCTCAAAGAAGTTATAAGCACTCTTAAAGGACCGAATAAAGGACTTATTATTGACTGACTCACAGAGGAAAAAAATAGCTGAGCTGGTGACTAGAGCTTTTCAAGTCTTCCAATTAGTTAATACTTTCCCATCCAAGAGTCCTGCAGGGATGTGCATACGAGGAACCAGACCAGGACAATTCTGGGAAGTGGACTTAACTCAAATTAAGCCAGCAAGGTATGGACTTAAATATCTCCTAGTCTTTGTAGATACTTTTTCAGGATGGGTCGAAGCCTTCCCCATGAAGAAAGAAACAGCTCAGATGGTGGTCAAAAAGATCCTAGAAGACAGTTTTCCAAGGTTCGGTCTGCCTAAGGTAATAGGGTCTGTTAACGGACCGGCATCCATGGCCAAGGAAAGTCAGGGATTTTCCAGGACCCTGGGGATTAATTGGAAGTTATATTGTGCTTATAGACCCCAGAGCTCAGGACATATAGAAACGATGAATAGAACCATCAAAGAGACTTAACGAAATTAATCTTGGAGACCGGCATAAAAAATTGGACTATGCTCTTACCTCATGCACTTTTTTGTGCAAGAAATACCCCTCCGCCTCTTTGTGTAACCTCACCCCTTATGAAATTCTCTACGGTGCCCCTCCTCCATTAAGGGACCTAACCCCAACTCTGAGATTAATGATTCCTTCAACACCCCCTTGCTAGACAGACTTAAAGCCCTTGAACAAACCCAGCACCCAGCGATACCTGTGAAAACAGTTGGCCACTGCTTATCATCCTGGAGACGAGGGAACTCCACATTGATATCAAGTGGGAGACTTCGTCTACATGAGACAGTGTCAGGTGTCATCCCTTGGAACCCTGCTGGAAAGGACCATACCAGGTGCTGCTTATAACACCTACAGTGGTGAAAGTGGATGGGATCACTTCCTGGATCCATACCTCCCATCTCAATCCTGCGCCCTCTCCAGACTCTGGCTGGAAACTGGAACAGACTGGTAACCCTCTCAAGTTGCATGTCTGTGGTGTGGGTAGGGCTATGGATTCTTCCCCTGACCACCAGCAGTCCTAATCCCCATCAGCCTGTTCAGCAACAATGGCAAGTTTTATAAATCCTACTGGGCAAGTAGTGTGGTCTATTTCACATACAGCCCCCTTATGGACTTGGTGGCCATCTCTCCACCCGGATATTTGTCAGCTTGCCATAGGCCTCTCTGACTGGGATCTCCCTGACATAGTGGACCCCACACAGATGCCACTCAAACCCAAACCAGGGCAACATAGACCAAATTACCCCATGAATTATTGATGTCATCTCCCCCAGCTCAGGTTTAAACTAGCCAGTCTTGTGTATTAAGTGTGCCCAGCTGATTTCTGAAGTCACAAACAGGCCCAAACCTGTGGAGGACCCAGTGACTTTTATTGTAGATCTTGGGGTTGTGAACACACGGGACCTACATTGTGAAACGCAAACTCCCCAGACAGTATGATTTGGGTAGGATGAAATGACATCTGGATTGATCCCAATAAATGTGCCGCTATCCATGTGGTGTCAAAAACTTGCTGTGGAAAAAATAGTCTATGTTACCCCCTCAATATAACTTTCACTTCCAAAGGAAGGGGCTACCTCAGAACAACATGGCCTATGGGAAATACTTGGGGAATGCGATTCTATATTAATGGCCCTGGTTATGACTTTGGTCTCTGGTTCACCATCCGGCTTAAAAAGGAAGAAAATCCCACAGCAATAGGGCCCAATCCCCTCAAGTCAGGAATTAAGCCTCCTCAACCTCCCATGCCTAGATCTACCAAAACCCCTCTACCATATCATACTTCGCAGTTTCCATCTTTGCCTACTTCCCCAGTCCAGAGTACAGCTGACTCCTCCCCCTGGGAACTAATTAAAGGAACCTTTATGGTACTGAACTCCACACAGTCAGAACTCCTTGCATTTTAGCCCAGGTATTTGACAGCTCTGTACATTATTGTATAATGGTGCAGATACTCCCCAGGGTGCTCTATCATGATGCAGAATCCTTTGAAGGTCTACTAGGGGAACAACCAACCCGATTTTGCCGGGAGCCAGTGTCCCTTACTCTAGCCATCCTATTGGGGCTAGGAGCTGCTGCAGGAGTGGGTACAGGAACAGCTGATATGATCCATGGAGACCTCCATCACACTTTTGCAGGAATCCTTAACCTCTCTCTCTAAAGTTGTTTTACAGAACAGTCGAGGATTAGACCTCCATTTCATGAGGGAGGGGGGCCTCTGTGCTGTACTGAGAGAAAAATGCTGTTTTTATGCTGACCATACTGGAGTTGTAAAATAATCCATGAGTAAATTGAGAAAATTCCTTGTAGAGCACCAGAGAGAAAGGGAGATTCAACAAGTGTGGTTTGAGTCATGATATACCCAGTCCCCCTGGTTAACTACACTCCTATCAGCCTTAGCTGGACCCCTGATCATGCTTATGGTGTTGATAACTGTGGGACCTCGTTTGCTTAACTACATAGTTTTCTTTCTCCAGGCTCAGATTGGGCAGGTAAAACTCATGGTAATCAGACAGAAATACACTTCACTGGCAGAAATAGAATGTGAGACCCCACAATAATTATGATTCATTACTTTTAAGATTAAAAGTAGGCAGAAAAAGGAGTGAGAAATGAAAGAATTAATGAAATTGAAATTGAAACGTAAAGAAACAGGTTTTGTAAAGTTTACAAGCTGTGCTCAGAACCTGAAATTCCTGTGTCAGTGAAGACAATTCCCGGAACTGCCCGTTAGATGTGTTGAAATCTTCCCTGACCACCTAGTTACTTAACAACCCCTTCCCAGAAACCGTGCATGTCAGCATGTATACATCTCAGGGCTTCAACCAATCAGTTTAAATGTATACCCCTTATCAGGGCTGACCAATCACCCCCTGCCCGAACTGTTCCCGCACATGAATGTGCTAATCATGTTTTACAGTTGTTATTTGATTTTCCCACAGTATATGATTGTCGCGACCCCTTGCCCGCAAGGAAGACTCAACTCAGAAATCTTCTTTCAGCAGTTTATTCAGGCCTTGATTAAAGTATCTTCTAGTGACCCCCCTCCTCCCGAGTGCCCAAGCACAGTCTAATAAAGCCTCCCACGTACCAATCTTAAGCCTCCACGTGGATCTTTCTCATAGGGTAGCAAGGGATAGCGTGCCAACTCTCCATAAAAGGAGTTGCTTACTACAGGCCACAGTGGAAGCCGGCGCCATCTTCTAATGGCGGCCACAATCTACAACAATGGCTTACCACAGTTCCCCCTTCTATTTTATAAAACAATGCAGGGGAAAGTAGAGGTCCTATCCCACTGTGCAGAAGCGGCTGCAATGTATGGTTCAGTCCTAAGGAGGCGCCTTCCCCAGACCTGACCCCATATCAGCCGACGCCTTTTTTCGTAGGGCGGGGGAGTGGACGTCAAACCCGCATGCAATAGGACATGCTTTCTTTGAGGTCCGTTGAGGGATCACTCAAGTGCAGTGCTTTGCCTCGCATCCTGCATCTTGACGACGGCGAGAAGTAGGGCAACACAGGTAGCCTGGTAACAATAACAGATTTTTAGTTGGCAACACAATCCCTAAGCCCCAGAGGAAAGTAAAGAGTCTGTAGCCGAGAAGAAAGACCAGTCCTAAAACCCATCTGCGTGCAATGGTAACAAGACCTGCAGAGTGCAAGGGCTATTCAGTACTGGGGGATAATAAGAAAGAGGACATGCCAATCCCAGTGCACTGTGAAATTAACTTGGGGTGCAATGGCCATGCCCAGAAAATCACTGTTTAAGATGCGCAAGCCAGATTTGCAGAGACATGCCATTTTCCAAGGCCGCAAGAGCCTATACAATCATAGCCTTCTCCTGTGTATGGCGAGTTTTAAGGCGACAGAGAAGCCACAAACAAAGTATAATACCGAAGCAACACATTGCCCCCAAAATGCCCACTCCCACCCACTCCTTAAAGAAGGAAAAGGCAGAAGATAGCCAACTGGTGAATTGACCCAAAGTCACTGGTTCGACACGGGTACTATTCAAAACAGCAATTTGAGTTAGTTGAGATTGGAGTAAGTTTTCTGCTTCCATGGACCAGGTTCCGGTTAAATATTTCCCGATGATGTGGGAGGCATTCCTGGAATCATTAAATCTGACAGAGGTTATACACAAATGTGCACGTTGATCAACACAACCTAAATATACTAGATCAGACAATTTCTCAACTTGATCTTGAAGCAGATTTATCCTTTGATTAGCAGCCAGAATCCCAGATAAAATGTGTTGATTAATTCTACTTTGAGATTTACGTGTGGTGGATGTTTGTTGAATAACCTCATTAAGAGTGGCAGCAGTTTGTACTTGGCTGGCCATGGCTACTCCAGCTGTAACTGCTGCAGCAGCAGATACCGCCACAGCTGTCACTATAACTGCCATAATACCAAAATCTTTACGGGCTCTAATCAGTTCAACAATAGGAAAAGATTCCGGATCCACAGTAACTGGGATCGGGACAAAGGTTGGAATTTTCATAATCACTGCCACAGTCCAAGAGCCATTCCAACACTCAGTTAAATAACAGGTAACATTAGAACAATTAAGCATCCCCTGTGATGTATCATTAGCCAAAAGAAACAGGAATGGAGATTGGAGACAGACTGCTGCAGAGGATAACGTAGCATTACTTAATTGTGAGTTATGTGAAATATTTCCAAGTCTCCTACCTCGATCCGAGTCTTGGATACTACCAGAAACATTAAACAACCAGCTTTTGACTCCTCGTAATTGAGCCAAAGTGGAGATATCAGCTGTGGCTCCCTTTTCATTGGAAATTAACCATTGAAACAAAGACCAACCTGTTCCTATAGAGGAATTACAGTTGGAAGAATTATATAAGTATCTTTTATGAGAGGAGGAAAGAGAGAAACCCTTAGAGACCTGATGTTTCTCCCAAGAGTGATCTTGACAAGGCGTGAATGTTCGGGGGGGTATCCTGTTTGTTGATTAGCAAACTTGCCTTGTCCCAAAAGCATATCCTTATCCTAGGCAGGGCGTCTCGCTGCATGATTTTGAGCAGCTTGCTCTACTGCACCCTCTAGCATAAATGCTCTCCAATCCAAAATTTCCCTGGGGAGACACAAGCGCAGACTAGATTAGCCCAATCTGAAGGAGTCATACAAAATCTAGCAAGTCCCTACACCTGAGTAAGGGTGAAAGCGGCATCCACGCCATAAGTGCAGACAGATTCCGCCAAGGTTTTAATTATCTTAAAGTCTAAAGGCTCATGATATCTTCCCCTGTTATTGTCCTGAAATACAGGGTATGCAAGTCCCATATCTGTATTAACTGTCCTCCAAACTTGCGCATGATAAGATCTCCCGGAATTTTGGCTCCCCCCCACATACGGGGGTGGGGCAACCGGCACCATATCTTTTTCGAGATATTCTACCTCCTCCTCCTCAGAGTGTTGTTGACCAATATTGGATCCCGTCCCCTTTTTACAGTAGGCCTGCGTGCCCTGTAACCCTTGTTTCTTTTTCTTCATTTTTATCTTGCGTAGTTGTTGTAGGAATATATCAAGGTCCTCATAACTCTCTGAGCCGCTTGTGTTCACAGGCGTTTTTAATTCAGCCAAGTCTGGGTAGAGCCTTCTCCTATTTTTAGTTTCAGGCTCTTTTGCCTTCTCACTACTCTTACTCCCAATGCTCTCTGCCACTTGACTATGTGATCCTTCAGACTTTTCCTCATGTAGTTGCTCAAGAACAGCTTGACCCTCACTCACAGCTTCCTGGCATTTACAATCTACTATACATCCTCTAACTAACTTACAAAGTGGTATAACACCACCCTCTAAGGTACCTTGTTCACGAGCGAAATCTAGATCTTTCCCTAATTTGTCCCAGCTAGGTATAGTAAGGCTGCCCGAAAACGCAAACCACGGTGCAGCAATATCTGTCTTCTGTAAAAATCACCGTAAAGTACTACGTTTCATTTCTAGTCCCTTGGAACGTAACAGGCCATGTAGGACCAGGAGAAGAAGACTTGAAGATGTGGCACCCATGACACAACAAAAGACACACACACACAAAAAGTGAAAGTACACAGTGCAGCTGCAATAAAATGTAACGCTCTCTCTTGCTTTACAGAGGAGCTGCCCCGCTTTGATCGCGGATCCCACTTACCTGGGACTAACCGGTGCACCACACCTGACTACTGAAAGTTCTGGTTCCCGGGTCTCGGCACCACTTGTCGCGACCCCTTGCCCGCAAGGAAGACACAACTCAGAAATCTTCTTTCAGCAGTTTATTCAGGCCTTGATTAAAGTATCTTCTAGTGACCCCCCTCCTCCCGAGCGCCCAAGCACAGTATAATAAAGCCTCCCACATACCAATCTTAAGCCGCCACGTGGATCTTTCTCATAGGGTAGCAAGGGATAGCGTGCCATCTCTCCATAAAAGGAGTTGTTTACTACAGGCCACAGTGGAAGCCGTCGCCATCTTCTAATGGCGGCCACAATCTACAACAATGGCTTACCACATATGTTGATTTGCTAAAGGAGGCTATGATGTATATAAAGTCCCTGCACTCTCTAAAGATTGTATATAATATCTTCTCAAGTTGTTCTCGGGGCTCTTTGTTCTTTGCTCCTCTGAAGTGAGCTTTGAGCCCCAGCATGCTGGACCCCAATAAACCATTTGCTGTGGCATGAGACAATAGGTGCTTGGGTTTTCTCATGTCTCCAAATCATATAAAGAATCTATACCTGACAGTCAGTAAGCCTCAAATTGGAGAAGCAGTGCAGTATTAGCGGCAGGTCTATTTGATGACTCCTGAATCAAAGGAAGGGTGTTCAGGCCACCCAATGCCCTTCTGGACTTCAAATATTACCTAGATTTCTGTTTTCATACTTATATTTCACCAGTATATTCTTGTAAATATCGCAGGTTCCCAATACCTTAATTCATCCCACAGAATGATTCCTAAACCAAATGGAACCTGTTATTACCCTTAAACATGCAATATTTCCTCAATCTAACTTAACAGAAGAACAAGGATATTGTTGGTCTTACAATACAGGAATATAGGGGATCTTCCACCTTCTGAGAACCTCAAAGTTCCATGCAGAAATGATCCCTGAAGAAGATGTAGACACCTATGAAAGACCTGAGAGTGCAAAAGTCAACTTCCATGTAAAACAACCTGGTCAAAATGAAGGGATGTGTCTAAAAGCCTATCTCTTCTTAATGTAGATTAAATCGACCAAACCAGGCCTGTGTGGAGAGCTGTTCCCGGGTGCCTATGGTTGATATACCATTCTATCTTGTGAAAGTGTCACAGGAAGTATGGGCAGCCTCCATCTCATGGAACCCTTGGAAGCAACTGTTAGGACAAAGTGGTTGCCAACGCAGTGACCTCATTCAGTTCGTGAAGGAAGTGACCTATCACACTTCCTTGGTGATGGAACTCTCTGAACTCAGGATCCAGGAAGCCAGGCACCCAGAGCCAGTCCCAGTCCCAGTTCCAGTGGTCTCACTTGTTTGGATTTACCAAGGACAGAGTCAGTCTTTCTTAGTACCTACTGAAGTGAGAATGGCCAAATGCCAGGAGAGCTCTGAAGGGGGGCCTTTTCTGAGAAAGCAGATAGTGGCTCAACCATGGCTCCTGACAACTTCAGAGAGTTGGCAAAGAAGACCAGTTCTGAGATAGGACAGGCCATTTTGGTGGAACATAGTATGGCCCAAAAATCAGAGGAAACTCAGGATACTCACAGACATACTTGGGGGAAGGAGGTTTCATTGTGGGTGTCGGTGTGAGTTTGTGGTTTTGTCTCATGTTCTGAGAATAGGTAGGAAAGGCGGTTTGTTTGTTTGGACTGGAATGTTTCTAGAAAGTCGTTTGACAATGCGAGTGTTTCTATGTCTGTGTATCCCACTGAATCTGTTTTTGTAGACATTTGAAAAGTGAATGCATCAATGGTTGTGTCCTGTCTAGTAGAAAGCTTCCCCGCATTCATCTTGCCAAATTAAAGAATCAAGAGCTGCTTGCCTTATGGATGGGCAACTCCTATTATCTTCCTAAGTTCCTCTTTTCTTCCTGAATACTGGCCACTCTCCAGAATAGCCTCATGGTATTATTTCCAAGATATGTACCACCTCCAAGCTCTGTGACATGATCATGTACTGGATAGCTGAAGGGAATGAGAGCATCTCAGAAAACTCAGATATCAGTGCAACCACTAAAGTCTCAGTGGAGAAACACTACTTTGGACTTTTGTTCTGTTGTCCTGAATGTCAGGAAGGTGTTTGCCTCAGGCCACCCCTGTGTGAAACCTGAAGAAATCAATTTTCAAATGGAAAATGATGGTGTCACCTGTGGCTCTTTGCTTAATTGCTTTGGAAATGGATGTGGCTGAATCAGCCTCTTTGCCCTGTGTGAGGCAGTGGCTTAGATTCTCAGCACCTGATGGATCTAAAGAAAGTTTCCAAGTGTGCATCCAAAACCAAAATGGCCAAAAGAGCAGTCATTGTGGATGAAGTCTCTCGCCTTCCTCTGTAAGCTTCCTGACCTCCATCAAGTGAGAATAGGGATCCGTTGGGTCAAACCAGTTCTTCAAAGCTCGGCAGAGGCTAGCCAATAGGTGCTTGGGTTTTCTCAGGACACCAATTCACATAAAGAATCTATACCAGACAGTCAGTTGGCCTCAAACTGGAGAAGCAGAGCAGTATTAAAGAAGGGCTATTTGATCACTCTTGGTTCACAGGAAGGGTGTCCAGGCCACCCTGACTTTAGGCAAATGAGGGGAAAGGGAGCTTATTTTGTACACTGTCTTGGGCTGCGCCCGTCATGGAAACCTCTAGCCAGAGGTTATTCAGAGTGTCTATGCTGAAGAAGATGAGGGCCATGTGGGAGTGTTTTGGTTTTAATTGTGGTCATTTGTTGGTGGTTGGAAGAGAATCCTGGGTCCACCTGGGCTGGAATTCTGGTGTGATGCCCCTTAAAGACTGAGTTCTGGAACTGACCTCAGAGAAGTATTGCCATTAATTGTGTTGGGATTTTAGGCGGCCATGCATGAGAGTCGCCAATGGAAACTGAGATCTAAGCCTGGGGTGGCTATTCACCAAGCACTGTCAATCTCAGCCAGGACATCACATGATTTTATTATGAAAGACTTGGCAGCCATTGTTGACAGTCAAAACACACATGGACCTCACATTGTAGACCTCAATGGGCCTGGCTTCATGTGGCCTTTTGGCCACACTTTGGGAAGCCTTGCCTCTGAGAATTCTCGAGAGCTTTCCTTGAAATGTGCTTCCTAAAAATTTAATGGTTCCTGAATGAATTGAAACCCACAGTTTCTCCAACTTCATCCTTGAAAAATTTCTAGATAAATACCATGAAATTTTTGAAATTTCCATGACCAGGTGGCACTGGAGAACCTTTGGATGTCCTGTTGCTGATCAAGAGTATACCAGACAGTGCCTTCCTTGACTGGGTTTCATGAAAATGGTGTAGAACAGAGCTGCCAGTATGGTGGAGCCTGCTGAGTAGTGGGCCCAGAGCTGTGGTGTGCAGTTGTGTGATAAAACATCTGTGGTGGGGTCATGTGGATCTTACTTCGGCTTCCAAATGCTTGTGATTGACATGGTGCAGCCAGCAGACTTTTGTATATTAAGCCATCTTGTTAGATGGAGAGTTTTCAGGGCAATGTTCAGAATCAAGTTGCTACGGTCAAGGGGGCAAGCAATGTGGCATAGAAGCCTGATTGGTGCATTCTCCATCAGACCCTTACCCACCACACGTGACAGAACTCCCTCCAGCACTGTGTTCCAGTTGAACTCCTTGTATTTTGTGAAGCAAATACCAAACTCCCAGTGCAGCAACAAGAAACACAACAAAATTGGAGAATGACCAAATGGCTTCACAGTCTACACGGAAAGATTCTTAGACCCCAGTGGCCACAGCTTACCCACAAAGAGAGAATTCAGCACTGCTGCCTCATGTTCATTGGAAGATAAGAAACCATGTCCTCCATGTAACATAGATGCATACACAGCTTTGATGATCTCACTACAAAGGAAGCTAAAGCTCCTGAAAATAACATATATTTCAAGTGTACAATCTCAAAGACAGTTTCCCAGATGTCTTGAGGCCTGCACACTTCCATGTTTGTGGAGTGTTTACAGTCTCCATTACTTTTGGAAACTCCTCTACCACCTCCAGTGTTGTGAACTCCCGAGCATTTTCCAATCCAGATATGTATTCATAGATTTTCTAACTCTTCTCCTCTAATTGTATCTTAATTGGGGCGAAGGTAATGTCAAGGCATTGTTCTGGATGAGAGTGGGAAGATTATTTTGTAGCACATATTTGCATACACATTGGATTCATTTTCCAATTATTAATTCAAAATACTTAATCCCTCATAGTAACCCACTCCCTACTAGACTCTGACTACAAATCCTAATATGATGGATAAAAATAGACCAAACCAAATTGAAATACAAGCAGTTCAGAGGATGCCAGGTGTACATTTGGACGTTCCTTTTGCATTATATATGGTAGGAGTTTTAAATCTAGTGAATTTTTTGTTGAAACACTTCTCCATGTGTTTTTAAAGTTAACAAATATGTGAATTCATGTCTCCATTTCTCTGTAGCCTAATCAGCACATATATTTTTATATGCACATATAGAATCCTACCTGGTACCACACGTACATTCTTGTGAGGTGGCTGACTTGGCATATACAAATTGTAAGAAGAGATCACTCCTGTTAAACACTGTTGGAACTGAAAATTCAACCTATGAGTGAGTATCCTAGCTGAACAACATTATACATAAATTCATGTTCAGTAAAATGAATATTTTTAGATCTGTGGATGATATATATTTCATGGTGAATTTCATTTGGCTTGTATATTAATACTTTTTAATTTCTGTGTGTGTATTTTAATGTCTGTAAATATATATTTTTTTTCCAGAGTTTTCAAAATATGAAATAAATGTTTCTTATTATGTACTCCCTAAATTCATTAATATTTAAGTGCGTATTTATAATCAACTTTTCATAAGATTATTCTAAGACATATTCATCCTCCTGAAATACGTATTTGTTTCCTAGTACTGAAAACTAAGTTCAGTGAATTGTGCATACATATCCTAATATTTTTACACTAATTGACCCAGGTTAATATAAATGCAAGTAGATTCCTATGGGACATGATGTGTATTTTGACGTTCATTTTTTTTCAACACTTGTACATTACTATTTCCTCAGTTTATGCACATCATAAGATATATATTTCATCCACAAGTTCACAAATTTAAAGGCTTTTGTTTCACTTTCAATCACTTCCTGCTTCAGAACACTTGTATTCCTCCAGGTTACATGACTGGTTTTTCATGAGACTTCTTTCCAAACACATTATTTTCGATTTCCACAATTACCTTTGAAGCAAAACTCACACATTCTTCATGATAAACCATAACCCTAATATTACCATTAGATGTATAACTGGTTTGAATGAATGGATATATATCAATATAAGGTTTCCTGTATATTTTCAGATATCAACTCGAACCATTATTTAAGTTGGAACCAGTTATTTTTTTTTTACATTATGGTCTATTCATGCATTATTTCTATATTCATAGACACAGTGTACACCTATTTGTATTCAAAATACTAATTTACACGTCTTCAAAATACTGTTCCTAGAAATGGTGAAAGAAATACTCATGTCACCTGATCTACATATACATTTTATCACAGTAATATTCTGGAAACAAAAAGCAAATGTCACACTTCTGATTGTACTAAAGCCTAAATGGAAATTGAACATGGATTACTAAAATCATCCATGTCCAGGTTGCCTATTGCTCTCAAATGTCGATCCTATTGGTGACTACATATTTGTTTCTTTCTAAGATTATATATTCAACCTCAAACCTGTTGAAAATGTCTAATCCTATTACTCACCTTATACTTTGCCTGATTTCCTAATGTCTCTATTGATATATATTTTCCCCAGTTCATCATTGTGACTGCCTCTTAACATGTGCTGATATTTACATTCACTCTCTACATGAAACCCTATTGCTAAAGACCATTTTGTCCAAATCCTATACTCACTCATCTTTCTAAAACTACTGACTATCTTTCTAATCCTACCAACTATCCCTTTTTGACTGCATGTTCTCTTCGACATTCAATCATCCAAGGTACAATGTCCTATACCATTGTATATTGATTTATCTGAGACATCTGTGCAGAAATTAATTCAAAGCTAAGTATCCCAATCAAGGCCACAATGCCCTTCTGGGCATCAAATCTTACCTAGATTTCTGTTTTCATATTTATATTTCAACTGTATATTTTGTAAATATCGCATGTTCCCATAACCATTATTCATCCTGCAGAATTATTCCTAACCCAATCGAACATGTTGTTAACCCTAACCATACACTGTTCGCTCAATCTAACTTTACAGAAGAGCAGGGAAAGAGTTGATCTTCCAATACTGGATTGTAGGGTATCTTCCATCTGATGAGAACCTCAAAGGTCCATGCAGAAATGATACGTGGAGAAGAAGAAGGCAGCTATGAAGGACCTGAGAGAGCAAAAGTCATTTTCAATGTTAAACAACCGGGTCAGGATGAAGAGATGTATCTGAATCAGCCTTTCTCTTCTTAATGTAGAGAAGATGGACAAAACCAGGCCTGTGAGAAGAGCTGTTCCCGGGTGCCTATTGTTGATATACCATTCTAACTTGTGAAACTGTCACAGGAAGTACGGGCAGTCTCCATCTACTGGGACCCTTAGAAGCAAATATCAGTACACACTTCCTTGGTGATGGAACACTCTGAACTTGGGATCCAGGAAGCCAGGCACCCAGAGTCAGTTCCAGTCCCAGTCCCAGTGGTCTCAAATGATTGGATTTACCAAGGACAGAGTCAGTCTTTGTTGGTACCTACTGAAGTGAGAATGGCCAAATGCCAGGAGACCTCTGAAGAGGAGCCTTTTCTGAGAAAGCAGGTAGTGGCTCAACCATGGCTCCTGACAACTTCACAGAGTTGGTGAAGAAGACCAGATCTGAGACAGAACAGGCCATTTTTGGGGAACATAGTATGGACCACCAGTCAGAGGATACTCAAGATATTCACCAACATACTTGGGGGAAGGAGGTGCCGTTGTGGGTGTTGGTGTGAGTTTGTGGTTTTGTCTCTTTTCTGAGAATAGGTAGGAAAGACTGTTTGTTTGTTTGGACTGGAATGTTTCTAGAAAGTCGTTTGACAACGTGAGTGTTTCTATGTCTGTGCATTCCACTGTATCTGTGGTTGTAGACATTTGAAAAGCGAATGCATCAATGGTTGTGTCCTGTCTAGTAGAAAGCTTGCCAGCATTCATCCTGCACAATTAAAGAATGGAGAGAGGCTTGCCTTATGGATGGGCAACACCTACTATCTTCCTAAGTTCTTGTTTTCTTCCTGAATACTGGCCACTCTCCAGAATAGCCTCATGGTTTGGTTTCCAAGATATGTACCACCTTCAAGATCTGTTACATGGCCATGTACTGGATAGCTGAAGAGAATAGAAGCATCTCAGAAAACTCACATATCAGTGTGACCATTAAAGTCTCAGTGGAAAAACACTGCATTGGGCCTTTTGCTTACCTATTGTTCTGTTGTCCTGAATGTCAGGAAGATCTTTGCCCCAGGCCACCCCTTTGTGAAGCCAGAAGAAAAGAGTTTTCAAATGGAAATGAATGGGCATCACCTGTGGCTCTTTGCTTAATTGCTTTGGAAAGAGATGTGGCTGAATAAGCCTCTTTGCCCTATGTGAGGCAGTGGCTTAGATTCTCAGCACCTGATGGATCTAAAGAAAGTTTCCCAGTTTGCATGCAAAATGAAAATGGCCAAAAGAGCAGTCATTGTGGACGAAGTCTCTCGCCTTCCTCTGTAAGCTTCTTGACCTCCATCAAGTGAGAATAGGGATCCTTTGTGTCAAATCAGTTCTTCAGAGCCCTACAGAGGCTAGCACATAAGGGCTTGGGTTTTCTCATGACACCAATTCACATAAAGAATCTATACCAGACAGTCAGTAGGCCTCAAGTTAGAGAAGCAGAGCAGTATTAAGAGCAGGACTATTTGATCACTATTGGTTCACAGGAAGGGAGTCCAGGCCACCCTGACTTTAGGCAAATGAGGGGCAAGGGAGTTTATTTGGAAAACTGTCTTGGGCTGTGCCCCTCATGGAAACCTCCAGCCAGAGACTATGAAGAGTGTCTATGTGGAAGAAGATAAGGGCCATTTGGGAGTGTTTTGGTTTTAATTGTGGTCATTTGTATGGTGGTTGGAAGAGATGACTAGGTCCACGTGGCTTGAACTCTGGTGTGATTCCCCTTACAGACTGAGTTCAGGAACTGACCTCAGAGAAGTATTGCCATGAATTGTGTTGGGATTTTAGGAGACCACGCATGAGAGTTGCCTTTGGAAACTGAGATCAATGCCCAGGGTGGCTTTCCGCAGAGCATTGTCAATCACTGCCAAGGCATCACATTATTTTATTCTGAAAGACTTGGCAGCCATTGTTGACAGTCAAAACACACATGGGCCTCACATTGTAGACCTCAATGGGCCTGGCTTCATGTGTCCTTTTGGCCACTCTTTGGGAAGCCTTGCCTCTGAGAGTTCTCCAGAGTTTCCTTGAAATGTGCTTCCTCAAACATTAATGGTTTCTGAATGAATTGAAACCCACAATTTCTCCAACTTCATCCTTGAAAAATGGCTAGATAAATACAATGAAATTTTTGAAATTTTCATGACCAGGTGGCACTGGAGAACCTTTCAATGTCCTCTTACTGATGAAGTGTGTACCAGACAGTGCCTTGATTGACTGGGTTTCATGAAAATGATGTAGAACAGAGATGCCAGTATGTTGGAGCCTGCTGAGTAGTGGGCCCAGAGCTGTGGTGTGCAGGTGTGTGATAAAACATCTGTGGTCGGGCCATGTGTATCTGACATTGACTTCCAAATGGCTTGTGGCTGACATTGTGCAGCCAGGAATCACTTATATGTCTGATAACTCTCCATATAAGGCATCTTGTTATATGGAGATGTTTCAGGACAATGTTCAGAATCAGGTGCTATGGTCAAGGGGACAAGAATGTGGAATAGAAGCCTGGTTGATGCATTCTCCTGCAGACCCTGATCTATTTCATGTGACAGAACTCTCTCCAGCACTGTGTCCCAGCTGAATTCCTTGTATTTTGTGAAGCAAATAACAAACTCCCAGTGCAGCAGCAAGAAACACCATGAAAAGTGGAGGATGACCAAATGGCTTCACAGTCCACACGGGGAGTCACTTAGCCTTCAGTGGCCACAGTTTACCTACAAAGAGTGAATTCAGCACTGCTGCCTCATGTCCTTTGGAAAATAAGAAACCATGTCCTCCACGTCACATAGATGCAGATCCAGCTTTGATGGTCTCATTAGAAAGAAAGCTAAAGCTCCTGACAACAACATAAATGTCAAGTGCCCATCCTCAGAGGCAGTTTCTAAGGAAGTCTTTAGGCCGGCAGAGCTGCATGTTTGATAGCGTTTACCTATTAGACCAGGATGCAAGAAAAGACCACTGACTCCAATTAAAATCAAGTTAAAGCAAGCTTATAATTTCCACTGCCCAGGTGGCCTCTCCCTCCCAAAACAGTGGGAACAAGACAGCCACCCAAATTTCCTACAGCCCAGGTTTATAACCCAGAATTTTACACTACAGGGGGGTTACAAATATCAGAACTCTGACAAGCATCACACTAATCGTAGTTTATATATATATATATATATATATATATATATATATATATATATATATATATATATATTTTTTTTTTTTTTTTTTTTGCTGGCCCCAACATCAGAATTTATGAAAACCATTAGAACCTCAGAGAGGGTCATTGTCTGGCCAGGGAAGGCCAATATTTATGAGGTGTCAATAAAGTTTCATAGAGGGCTGTTCCTGGTCAAAGTGCCAGGCATGGGTGAGTTCAAGGCCACGGGCAGGCATTCCAAGCAGGTTCAGAATTTGGTGTAATTTATAGTTAAGCCAAAATTTTCTTTTCATGGCTTTGTGGCAAGATGGATCCAAATTTTAATAAAAGATCAGGTTGGGTCTATCATTCCCCCCTTTTCTAATGTGTCCCTTTCAAATCTTTGATAGGGTAGGGGAAGAGCACTGAGGGAATTTTAATACCTCACGTAACAGTCTCCATATTTTTTGAACTCACACAAAACCAGTCTCCCTGATTTTACCTGACTTAATTAATTACTTAAAATGAAAGTCTATCTATTTTTGGCTCCATTGTTGTAAGAAGAGAGTCGTCACTCATTTTCGCTTCTTCTGAGCTGAGAGAGGGTGACATGAGGGGGCACAGCATGAGGGATATGAGTTGCCTTTTAGAAGTCAATTCGGTTTGAAGTCTGGTTGTGGTAGAACAGTTTGTAAAGTCATCTGGGGATGGGTTCTTCTATGAGAGAAACAAAAAACATGAGTACTGAATAAATGTTGCAGCAGCTGAAACATGTCACTGTATAGATGTCCCCTCATCTGTCTTCAATATCCCCAGTTATCAGGACTTTCAACTTAACTTTTAGTGTCATAGTTGTTTCACCCCATAAGATACAGTTTAATAATTTAATGTCATCTGATCTTGCAAATTCCTTTTACTAGTATGACCTCTGTGTGTAATAGAGAAACCTTTAATTCTGTTATTCAGGGCTGGATAATCGTACTAGCAAACACCAAGCCTACCTGTGTAGGTTAGGAATATCTGTAGGCCTTAAACAAAAAACTTCTGCCTCTGGTACCTCCTCTTGATAGTCTCTTTTTATACTCATCAGGCATTACTGTCTGAGAATCCTTCTTTGTAGCCTCCAGTCTTACTTATTTTGGGAGGCTACCATAAAGTGTATACGTTAAAATATTATTATAACTATTATTTTTTAAAATGCCCAGGAATGGCTGTATTTTGGGTTTATCTGTCTTTGCTAAGAGTTTAAGATGAAGCAGTAAAACTGACTTTTGTTTCTATCTATTGTTAACAGTCAGTTGAGATTTTATGGGAGTCATTCCTGGGGAAACTTGAGAGCAGCTTCTCAGTTCTGCTAGTGCCATTTGCGCTAGGTGAGTCCAGGTCTTGCTTGACCATGTGGCTTCTCTTGGAAGCATCAGGAATATCTCCCTTCTCTGATGACTCTCTTCTTCGTAGAAAATGCACTGATTGGCTTTCTGTTCTCCAGTGGTCTCATTAATCTTCCTGATCAGGAGGTTATGTGGCTCAGAGTTGCAAAGTTCTTTAGAGAAGTCTCCTGTTCCCTGGATACAGACTGACTCAGAGGGCAAGAGCCAAATATTTGTTTTATTGTCCCTTTTCATTTAAATTAAATTTTAAATCCTAATCTTAAACATCCAGCAAATAAATTTTAACAGCCTTATATTAAGAGTACTGTGCTTTAATGTCTATAATTTAAAATTATTTATCTTTTTATTATTTGGGATCTGTATTTTTCTGTCTGTCTTGTAGGTGAAGACTTATTATCTTAAATTAACCAATATTGTGTTCTAAAAGCAACTCTTTTGTAAAACACTAACAGGGAATCTTTAGTTAACTTATAAGGAAATTCAAAATAAAATTAACAAGAGTAAAAATACTTAGTTCGTGTAATAGCTACCCTGAATTTTAGGCTGAGTTATACATTATATCCCCTTTTTGAGATCCTAGTAATCTTGACAGAAAAACATAACTTTAAATTAAATAACATCTGACCTACTGCTTTCATAGTTATTCTCACATGTTGTAAGATGAAACACAGAGCCTTATCTCAGGTAAGGCAGGGCTCTATATAAATCTTAAGTGTTTTAGTTCTAAAGCTGATCTTTGTTTTTTAAATATCATTTTACACAGTTTACATAAATTGTTTGAGGTCACATGAATATTAGCTAACACCATATGATATCACATTTAAAACATGAATTAAAGAAAGGCTGAAAGTTTTTAACCTTTACATAGATTAGGCGCTCATTAACTTAAAAAATATATTTAAATTTTTTCCCAATGTAAAAAGTAACATAAAACTTTATTTATCTTATTGATAACAAGTAAATAAATCCCCAATATATATATATATATATATATATATATATATATATATATATATATATATATATATATATATATATATATATTTTTTTTTTTTTTTTACCATACAACTTCAGAACACCAGCTTGTTTAAATGCTCTTTCAAAGTTTCTACCTTACAGAATTGTATACCTGGAAGATATGAGCACATTAATAGCATCACAATGACATTGATGTTTTTACATTAACCAAGTTTAGCTTTTAAAGAAATGGCAGTAGAGTGCTCTAAAATAACAGTTCTTCTTTAATCAGTTGTTTAATTTTTATGGTTGCTTGTTCTAGAAAAATAAAACTTTATAAACACAAAGTTATGGGTAAACTTTTGTTTTAAGAAATTTGTGTCGCTTTATCACATGACTGATTTTTACAATCTTATACAGACTTTAGAACAAACTTATACAGACCTTACTAAATCAATCAGATATCTAACAAAAGTACTCATGAATGAGTAATCCCATATCAAATTTACTTCACTTATTTATCAAAATATTAGAGAAATGTATTGAACAGTGTAAACCATTTCTTTGTTAAAGGAAAAGTCCTAGAACCAAGGCATATTAGACATTTTATAGACATTAATATTTTATTAGATTTTTGAGCAGCTAGAAAAACTTGTAAGCTTAAATTTAAAGACATTTATTGTTATTTGCTTATCCAAATTTAAAGTGAATCATTTAAATCACGTGAATTAAAGATCTTTGAATCCACTTTTTAAAATTTGTTTTTATGAGTGCTTTTTTTTAATGATCGCTCCTTATATATGTTAATTTGTATATCACATATATGATATACGAACATATGGATATATAGACATACAACACATAACAAAAGTGTGCACAAATAATAATAGTAAGGCCTTGTAGCTTTTCGCAGGTGAAATCTCCATTGCAATGTTTCAAAACTCCACTGTTGGTCAAAAATAGAACTGATCAGAAAAATATTAACCTAGTTCTGTAGGATCAAAATAATGAGCTCAAAAAAAATACAGAATCTAAGGAAAAAAATGAGAGTCCTAGAAAAAATGACTGGCCAGTAATTAGTAAATACCATACGATATACCTTTTTTTTCCCACTTAGACGTCAGATCAGTCTCCTACTGAGTTTGCAGGCTTCTTTCATTTACATTTCAACATAAGTCCTGGCTGAGTTCTGGAAGGAGCTGGACAAAACTGCTATTCTAAGCAGACACCTCAGGCCTAAGGCACTTTAACCATAATTTTCAGGTGAGGATGTTGAAAATTATGATACAATTTTAAGATACAATTCACAAAATTTTATACCTTAACATCTTTTTTTGTCAACAGATACCATACTATGATTTACTATCCTTGTCCAAATTAATGCACTGATACACACTGTGACATTTTCCCAGGCTACCCAATTAAAAATTGGTTAAAAAAAAGACTGAATGATTGGGAAGTTACTTGCCAACTTGGAAGTAGAATTCTTTAGTTTTCCATTTTAAGTATTTAAGTTCTCTGGCATGAATTATCTGAAATCATAAACTAAAAAATTACCTAATCCCGACTTTTAACTTCAAGATTGTGCAATGCTTCAAAAACCCATTCAGATACCATATTGTTACAATAAAACATCATCCTTTAGACACACATTCAGCTAAGATCATTCCCAAGAAACAATTTATAATATCAACACATTATTGCACATGTCTTAAATGGCCAGAAACAAAGACAAAAGACAGACAGAAAGGAGCTCCAGACTATGGCTGACAGGACAGAAGCCTTTAAAACAGCAGAAAAGAGAAAAATCTCCTACACCAGTGGCACGATATATGTCCCCACAAGGGCATCAGATGTTTTCACAGAGGGGGAACCTGAAATGCAATATCAAAGGTCTCCATGGTGACTTTACTGCATTTAGTGTCTCCTTTTTCTTTTTCTCTTTTTTAAGAAGACAGAGGTGGCATAATACTTACAGTGCAGGGAAGGAAGGAGGGAATTCACTGAAGCAACAGGACTTCGGCAGCTGCTGGGAGTCCCTCAGTCCCGTCTTTTACTTACAGGATTAGCTCCTCTGGTTCGGTTCCACCCCAAGCACGCTGAATCTCCTAACATTTCAGTAGTCAGCTCTCAAAAATTCCAGGGTCAGGGGCGGTATCAAAATTTGTAACTTAAATTTCGGTTCCGGACCTTGAAGCCAATTAATACCAATTTAATATAAGGACAGGGTTTGAGAAAAAGTAAAAGGGAGGCTTACTGCTTTGCTAACAAAGGAGAAAAACAGGGGACTTTGTCCAAAGTTGTGACTCTCTTGATCTGGAGGGACAAGGGGTTTTAAAGGAGTTTCACTTGTTAACCTGGGTGATACTCAGTTATTAGGTCCCCAGCAGGCATTGCCCTCTGCCGTGGGTGTGCTCCAGACAGCCAGCTAGGGGCTTCTCTCATCCTGCTTAACAAAGGCCGGTATAGTGCATCACATTTCTTTAAAACACAGTCCAAAGGGGTGTCAGGCTTACATGATTTATTACCCATTTTCAAGTCCAATATCCTTAAGTTTTTACCACAGAAATCACACAACAAAACGCACAAAAACAAACAAATAAAAAACATTTAGAACACAGAACAAAACACACACACAAAAAAAACCAGAAACTCAGCAAATAAACAGAAAACCAGCGGAGCAATTCAGCGTCTTGCTAAAGCTCCGGGGTAGGAGCTCCTGCATGCCAGTCGGCACCTCTCTACACTTTCAGAGGTATTCCCTACAGAACAGAACAGAGGAAAGAAGGATTCCTATTACTGTCCCAGACAGGAGTATATGTGAGCCTTCCCAGGCCATCTCTCTGTCATCAGAAGAGTACTCCCTTAACCGGATATCAGATGTTATAAAGGCGCCTCTTACCTATGAAGGCCTCCTCCACCAGGTGCTTGATAATAATTTTAGTGCAATGGTTCACTGCAGTGATCCACGGACTGAAGGCTCATTCCAAGGTTTTGGAACTTGGCTCTCCAGCCCGGAGTCCTGGAGGATAGGCCAGCTTCAGAATTTCCAGCAGTCTGGCTTTGTGATCTGGTCGGGTCATGTTGCTGGGGAACTCCAAAATGTTAGTCCAGGACACAAGAAAAGACCACTGACTCCAATTAAAATCAAATTAAGGCAAGCTTAATATTTCAAGCAGCCGGGCTGCCTCTCCCTCTCAAACTGGCGGGAACAAGACAGCAACCCCACCTTTCCTACAGCCGAGCTTTATAGCCCAGAAAGTTACACAAAAGGAGGGTTACAGAAAACAGAACTTTGACAAGCATCACACTAATTGTAGTTTATATTTTTTTTTCTGGCCCCAGCATCAGAAATTATGAGGACCATTAGAGCCTCTGAGAGGGTCGTTGTCTGGCCAGGGAAGGCTAATATTTATGAGGTGTCATTAAAGTTTCAGAATGGGCTGTTATCTGGTCAGAGAGCCAGGCATGGGTGAGTTCAAAACATGGTCAGGCATTCTAAGCAGGTTCAGAATTTGCAGTAATTTATACTAAAGCAAAAATTATCTTTTCATGGCTTTGTGGCAAGATGGCTCACAATTTTAATGAAAGAACATGTTGGGTGATCAACCCTGTCCCTTACTTTTGGAAAATCCTCTACCACCTCCAAGGTTGTGAACTCCTGAGCATTTTCCATTCCAGATATGTATTCACAGAATTTCTAACTCTTCTTCTCTAATTGTGTCTTACTTGGGGCGAAGGTAATGTCAAGCCATTGTTCTGGATGAGAGTGGGAAGAATATTGTGCAGCACATAATTGCATACACATTGGATTCACTTTCCAATTTTCCAATTGAAATACTGAATTCCTGACAATAACCCATACCCTTCTAGACGCTAACTACAAATACTAATATGATGGAGAAAAATAACCCAAACGGAATTGAAATATAAGCAGTTCAGAGGAGGCATGGTGTATATTGGACTTGCCTTTTGCAAGATAAATGGTAGGTGTTATAAATCTAGTCATTTTTTAATTGAAATTGTTTTATATGTGTATTAAAGTTAACAAATATGTGAATTCCTATCTCCCTTTTGCTGTAACCTATTCAGCACATTAATTTTTATATGCACATATAGAATCCTACCTGATATCACACGTACATTTTTGTGATGTGCCTGACATTGCAGATACAAATTGTGAGAAGAGATCACTCCACCTAAACGCTGTTGGAACTGAAAATTCAAGCTAATGGTGAGCTTCCTAGTTTAATAACATTATACATAAATCCATGTTCAGTAAAATGAATATTTTTGGATCTGTGGATGATATATATTTCATGGTGAAATTCGATTGGCATATATAATTCTACTTTTGAATGTCTTTGTGTGTGTTTGTGTGTGTGTGTGTATATATATATACACACACACACACAAACACACAATATATAAATCTCTAGATTTTTCAAAATATGAAATATATGTGTCTTATATACACTCCCTAAATTCATTCATGTTCATGTATGTGGATTAATATTCAACTTTTCACAAGATTATTCTCAGAAATATTCATCCACCTGAAATACATATTTGTTTTCTAGTACTGAAAACTAACTTCAGTGAAAGGTGCAAACAAATCCTAGTATTTCTACATTAACTGACCTAGTTTAACACCAATGCAAGTAGATTCCTATGGGACATGATGTGTATTTTGACATTAATTATTATTCAACACTGGTACATTACTATTTCTTCAGTTTATACACATCATAGGATATATATTTCATCCACTACTTAGCAAATTTATAGGCATTTGTTTCACTTTCAATCACTTCTTGCTCCAGAACACATGTATTTCCCTATGTTTCTTGACTGGTCTTTTCATGAGACTTTTTTTCAAATATATTATTTTCGATTTCCATGATCAATTTTTAAGCAAAACTCACACACCCTTCATGATAAAACATAACCCTAAGATGACCATTAGATATATAACTGGTTGGAATGATTGATTGTGTATCATTATAACATTTCTTATATATTTTCAGATATCCATTCAATCCATTATTTAAAGTGGATCCAGTTATATTATTTATTCCCAGTATGGTCTATTCATGCGTTATTGCTATATTCATAGACAGAGGGTATACCTATTTGTACCCCAATACAAATTTATATGTTCTCAAAATATTGCTCCTGGAAATGGTGGAAGAAATACTCATGTCACGTGATATACATATACATTTTATCACAGAAATATTCTGGACACAAAAAGCAAAGGTCACACTTTCAATTGTACCAAAGCCTAAATGGAAAGTGAGCATGGATTACTAAAAACATACATGTCCAGGTTGCCTAATGCTCTCAAATGTCAATCCTATTGGTGACTACATATTTGTTTCTTCCTAAGATTATATGTTCAACCTCAAGCCTGTTGAAAATGTCTAATCCTATCACTCACTTTGTACTTTGCTTGATTTCCTAATGTCTTTATTGATATCTGCTTTCCCTCATATTTTTCCCAGTTCATCATTATGACTGACTCTTCACATGTGCTGACATTTACACTCACTCTCTAACCGAAACCCTATTGCTAAAAAACTTTTTGTCCAAATCCTATACTCACTCTTCATTCTAAACCTAACGAGTACCTTCCTCATCGTACTGAATATCGCTTTTTGACTGGATGTTCTCTTCAACATTCAATCATCCAAGGTACAAGATCCTATGCCATTGTATATTGATTTATCTGAGACAACTGTGCAGCACATAACTCAAAGCTAAGAATACCACTTAAGGGTCCAATTCCCTTTTGGGTTTCAAATCTTTCCTAATTTTCTGCTTTCATACTTATATTTCACCTATATACTCTTGTAAATATCGAAGGTTGCCAATACCATTATTCATCTCGCAAAATGATTCGTAACCCAAATCAAACATGTTATTAACCCTAAACATACACTGTTCCCTCAATATAACTTACAGAAAAGCAGGGCAGAGTTGGTCTTACAATATAGGAATGTAGGTGATCTTCCACCTTCTGAGAACCTCAAAGATCCATGGAGAAATGACCCTTGGAGAAGATTTATGCAGCTATGTAGGACCTGAGAGTGCAATAGAAATCTTCCATGGCAAACAACCTGGTCAGGATGAATTGATGGGTCTAAATCAGCCTCTCTCTTCTTATTGTAGAGAAGTTGGAAGAAACCAGGCCTGTGTGGAGAGCTGTTCCCGGGTGCCTAAGGTTGATATTCCATTCTAACTTCTGAATGTGTCACAGGATGTTGGGGCAGCCTTCATCTCATGGGAACCTTGGAAGCAACTGTTAGGACAAAGTGGTTTTCAAGGCAGTGACCTCATTCAGTTCCTGAAGGAAGTGACCTCTTCTCACTTCCTTGGTGATGGAATTCTCTGAACTTGAGATCCAGGAAGCCAGGCACCCAGAGCCAGACCCAGTCCTAGTCCCATTGGGCTAACTTGTTTGCTTTTCCCAAGAACAGAGTCAGTCTTTCTTGGTACCTACTGATGTGAGGATGGCCAAATGCCAGCAGATCTCTGAAGAGGTACCTTCCCTGAGAAAGCAGGTAGTGGCTCACCGCTGTCTCCTGACAACTTCACAGAGTTGGCCAAGGAGACCAGATCTGAGACAGGACAGGCCATTTCGGGGGAACATAATATGGCCCACCAGTCAGAAGACACTCTGGATAGTCACAGACCTACTTGGGGGAAGGAGGTGGCTTTGCCTTGTGGGTGTGAGTTTGTGGTTTTTTTCTCATGTTCTGAGAATAGGTAGGAAAGGCGTTTTTTTTTTTTGGTGTGGAGTGGACTGTTTCTAGTAAGTCCTTTGACATTGTGAGGGTTTCTATGTCTGTGTATCCCACTGTATCTGTGGTTGTAGACATTAGAAAAGAGAATGCATCAATGGACTTGTTTTCTCTAGTAGAAAGCTTCCCCACATTAATACTGCCCAATTGATTAATGGACTTCACTTTGCCTTATGGATGGGCAACACCTACTGTCTTCTTAAGTTACTCTTTTCTTCGTGAATTCTGGCCACTCTACAGAATACGCTCATGGTTTTGTGTCCCAGATATGTAACACCACAAGGCTCTGTGACATGGCCATGTACTGGATAGCTGAAGAGATTGAGAGCATCTCAGAAAACTCAGATATCAGTGTGACCAGTAAAGTCTCAGTGAAGAAACCCTTCTTGGGCCATTTGCTTACTTGTGTTTCAATTACCCTGAATGTCAGGAAGGTCTTTGCCTCATGCCAACCCTTTGTGAAGCCTGAAGAAAACTGTTTTCATATGGAAATGAATGGGCTTCACCTGTGGCTCTTTGCTTAATTGCTTTGGAATGGGATGTGTCTGAATCAGTCTCTGGTCCTTGTGTGAGGCTGTGACTTAGATTCTCAGCACCCAATGGATGTGAATAAAAATCCCATGTGCTTCCCAAACCAAAATGGCCAAAAGAGAAGTCATTGTGAATGAATTTTTTTGCCTTCTTGTTTTAGGTTCCTGACCTCCATTAAGTGAGAATAGGGATCCTTTGGATTAAATGAGTTCTTCAAATCCATGCAGAAGCTAGCCCATATTTGCTTGCGTTTTCTCATGACTCCAAATCACTTAAAGAATCCATTCCTCACAGCCAGTAGGCCTCAAATTGGAGAAGCGGAACACTTTAACAGCAGGAATATTTGATCACTCCTGGTTCACAGGAGGAGTGTCCAGGCCACCATGATTTTAGGGAAATGAGGGGCAAGTGAGCTTATTTTGGACATTTTCTTAGGCTGTGCCCCTCATAGAAATCTCCAGCCAGAGGTTATGATGAGTGTCTTTATGGAAGAAGATGAGGGCCCTGTGGGAGTGTTTTGATTTTAATTGTGGTCATTTTTGTGGTGGTTGGAAAGAATGACTGGGTCCACCTGAGCTTGAACTCTGGTGTGATTCCCCTTAGAGACTGAGTTCTAGAACTGAACTCAGAGAAGTATTGCCATGAATCGTGTTTAGATTTTAGAAGGCCATGCATGAGACTCACCCATGAAAACTGAGATCTAGGCCCAGGGTGTCTTTCCACAAAACAATGGGAATCTCAGGCAGGATATCACATGATTTTATTCTGAAAGATTGGCAGGTATAGTTGAGAGTCAAAACACACATGACCTCACATTGTAGACCTCAATTTGCCTGGCTTCATGTGACCTTTTGGCAACTCTTTGAGAAGCCTTGCCTGTGAGTGTTCTCCAAAGCTTTCATTGAAATGAGCTTTCTCAACACTTAATGGTTCCTGAATGATTTGAAACCCACAGTGCCTCCAACATAATCTTTGAAAAATGGCTAGATAAATACCATGAAATTTTTGAAATTCCCATGACCAGGTGGCACTGGAGAAACTTTGGAAGTCCTGTGGTTGATCATGTGTATACCAGAGAATGCCTTGTTTTACTGGGTTTTTTGTAAATGGTGTAGAACAGAGATGCCAGTAATTAGTATCCTGCTGAGTAGTGGGCCTAGAGCAGTGGTGGGCAGGTGTGTGATAAAACACCATGGTGGGGCCATGTGGATCGGCCATTGGCTTCCAAATGGATTATGACTGACATAGTGCAGAAATCAGACACTTATATGTAAAGGCATTTTTTATATGGAGAGGTTTCAGGGCAATGTTCAGAATCAGTTAACTATGGTTATTGGGGCAAGCTATGTTGGATAGAAGCATGGTTGGTGCATTCTCCTGCAGACCCTGACCCACCACAAGTGACAGAACTCCCTCCAGCACTGTATTCTAGTAGAACTCCTTGTATTTGGTGAAGCAAATACCAAATTCCCAGTGCAGCAGCAAGAAACACCACGAAAAGTGGAGGATGACCAAATGTCTTCAGAGTCCACACGAGGAGACACTTAGCCTCCAGTGGCCACAGTTTAACTACAAAGAGAGAATTCAGCACTGCTGCCTCATGGTCGTTGGAATATAAGAAACCATGTCTTCCAGGTCACATAGATGCAGACCCATCTTTGATGGTCTCACTACAAAGGAAGTTAAAGCTCATGACAACAACATATATTTCAAGTGCCCAACCTCAGAGGCAGTTTCCCAAGAAGTCTTAGGCCAGCAGAGCTCCATGTTTGTGGAGTGTTTACCCTGTTCTTTACTTTTGGAAACTCCTCTACCACCTCCAAGGTTGTGAACTCCCGAGCATATTCCATTCCAGATATGTATTCACAGATTTTCACACTTTTCTACTCTAATTGTGTCTTACTTGGGGCCAAGCTAATATCAACGCATTGTTCTGAATGTGAGTGGAAAGATTTTTTTGTAACACATATTTACATACACATTCGATTCATTTTTCAATTTTCTATTTGAAATACTGAAGCCCTGAAACTAACACATACCCTACTATACTCTGACTTATAATTCTAATATGATGGTGAAAAATAACCCAAACAGAATAGAAATACAAGCAGTTCCGAGGAGGCATGGTGTATTGTTACAATTGGTTTTTGCATTATATAGTGTAGGAGTTATAAATCTAGTCAATTTTTTTTTGTTGAAATAGTTCTACATGTGTTTTTAAAATTAAAAAATATGTGAATTCCTGTCTCCCTTTCTCTGTAGCCTATTCAGCACATGTATTTTTATATGCACATATAGAATTCTACCTGGTACCACACGTACATACTTGTGAGGTAACTGAATTGGCAGATGCAAATTGTGCTAAAGGATCACTCCTCCTAAATGCTGTTGGAACTGAAAATTCAACCTATGTGTGAGCTTCCTAGTTGAATATCATTATACATTAATCCATGTTCAGTAAAATGAATATTTTTCGATCTGTGGATTATATATATTTCATGATGAATTTCGATTGGCATATATATTGCTACTTTTTTTTCTTTTATTGGTTGCTCAAAACATTACAAATCTCTTGACATATAATATTTCTTACATTAGATTCAAGTGGCTTATGAACTCCCATTTTTAGCCCAAATAGAGATTACAGAATCACATCGGTTACACATCCACATTTTTACATAATGCCCTATTAGTTACTGTTGTATTCTGCTACCTTTCCTATACTCTACTATCTCCCCTCCCCTCCCTTCCTATCTTCTCTTTTTCCCCCATCTACTGTAATTCATTTCACTCCATGTTTATTTTCCCATTCCACTCACAACGATATGTAATTTTGTGTAACAATGAGGGTCTCCCTCCATTACCATGCAATTTCCCTTTTCTCTTACTTACCCTCCCACCTCATGTCTCTGTTTAAAGTTAATCTTTTCTTCCTGCTATTGCTCCCTGCTCTGTTCTTAGTTGCTCTCATTATATCAAAGAAGACATTTGGTATTTATTTTTTAGGGATTGGCTATTTTCACTAAGCATAATCTTCTCCAGTGCCATCCATTTTTCTGCAAATTTTATGATTTTGTCATTTGTTAGTGCTGCGTAATACTTCATAGTGTGTAAATGCCACATGTTTTTTATCCATTCATCTATTGAAGGGCATCTGTGTTGGATCCACAGTGTTTCAGTTGTGAATTGTACTGCTATGAAAATCGATGTGGTAGTATCCCTGTATTACTCTCTTTTAAGGTCTTCAGGGAATAGTCCGAGAAGGGCAATAGCTGAGTCAAATTGTGGTTCCATTCAGAGCTTTCCCAGGAATCTCCATACTGCTTTCCAAATTGGCCACACCAGTTTACAGTCCCACCAGCAATGTACAAGAGTATCTTTTACTCCACATCCTTGCCAGCACTTGTTGTTTGACTTCATAATGGCTGCCAATTTACTGGAGTGAGATGGTATCTTAGGGTGATTTCGATTTGAATTTCTCTGACTGCTAGAAATGGTGAGCATTTTTTATGTACTTGTTGATTGATTGTATGTCCTCCTCTGAGAAGTGTCTGTTCAAGTCCTTGACCCATTTTTTTAATTGGGTTATTTGTTATCTTATTGTCTATTTTTTTGAGTTCTTTGTATATTCTGGATATTAGGGCTCTATCTGAAGTGTGAGGAGTAAAAATTTGTTCCCATAATGTATGCTCCTTATTTACCTCTCTTATTCTTTCTCTTGCTGAGAAAAAACTTTTCAGTTTAAGTAGTCCCATTTGTTGATTCTTGTTATTAACTCTTGTGCTATGGGTGTCCTATAAAGGAATTTGGAGCCCAACCCCATAATATGTAGATCAGAGCCAACTTTTTCTTCTATCAGACACAGAGTCTCTGATTTGATATCTAGCACCTTGATCCACTATGAGTTAACTTTTGTGCATGGCGACAGAAAGGAATTCAGTATCATTTTGTTGCATATGGATTTCCATTTTTCCCAACACCATTTGTTGAAGATACTATATTTCCTCCATTGCATGCTTTTAGCTCCTTTTTCAAATATAAGATAGTTGTAGCTTTTTGGATTAGTCTCTGTGTCCTCCATTCTGTACCATTGGTCCACCCGCCTGTTTTGGTACCAGTACCATGCTGTTTTTTTTGTTGTTGTTGTTTTATTTTGTTTTTTTTTAATTAATTTTATTGTAGGTTGTTCAAAACATTACGTAGTTCTTGATATATCATATTTCACACTTTGATTCAAATGGGATATGAGCTCCCATTTTTACCCCATATAGAGATTGCAGAATCACATCAATTGCACAACCATTGATTTACAATTGACATTCTGGTGACTGTTGTATTCTTCTGCCTTTCCTATCCTCTACTATCCCCCTCCCCCTCCCCTCCCCTCTTCTCTCTCTACCCCCTCTACTGTAATTCATTTCTCCCCCTTATATTTTTCCTCCTTTCCCCTCACTTCCTCTTGTATGTAATTTTCTATACCCCTGAGGGTCTCCTTCCATTTACATGCAATTTCCCTTCTCTCTCCCTTTCCCTCCCACCTCTCATCCCTGTTTAATGTTAATCTTCTTCTCATGCTCTTCGTCCCTACTCTGTTCTTAGTTACTCTCCTTATATTAAAGAAGACATTTGGCATTTGTTTTTAAGGGATTGGCTAGCTTCACTTAGCATAACCTGCTCTTATACCATCCATTTCCCTCCAAATTCAATGATTTTGTAATTTCTTAATGCAGAGTAATACTCCATTGTGTATAAATGCCACATTTTTTTTATCCATTCTTCTATTGAAGGGCATCTAGGTTGGTTCCACAGTCTTGCTATTGTGAATTGTGCTGCTATGAACATGGATGTAGCAGTGTCCCTATAATGTGCTCAATTTAGGTCTTTAGGGAATAGACCGAGTAGGGGAATAGCTGGATCAAATGGTGGTTCCATTCCAAGCTTTCCAAGAAATCTCCATACTGCTTTCCAAATTGGGCGCACCAATTTGCAGTCCCACCAGTAATGTACAAGAGGACCCTTTTCCCGACATCCTCGCCAGCACTTGTTGTTGTTTGACTTCCTAATGGCTTCCAATCTTACTGGAGTGAGATGGTATCTTAGGGTGGTTTTGATTTGCATTTCTCTGACTGCTAGAGATGGTGAGCATTTTTTCATATACTTGTTGATTGATTGTATGTCCTCCTCTGAGAAATTTCTGTTCAGGTCCTTGGCCCATTTGTTGATTGGGTTATTTGTTATCTCATTGTCTAATTTTTTTAGTTCTTTGTATATTCTGAATATTAGGGCTTTGTCTGAAGTGTGAGGAGTAAAGATTTGTTCCCAGGACATAGGCTCAATATTTACCTCTCTTATTGTTTCTTTTGCAGAGAAAATCTTTTTAGTTTGAGTAAGTCCCATTTATTGATTCTAGTTATTAACTCTTGTGCTATGGGTGTCCTATTGAGGAATTTGGAGCCCGACCCCACAGTATGTAGATCATAGCCAACTTTTTCTTCTATCAGACGCCATGTCTCTGATTTGATATCAAGTTCCTTGATCCACTTTGAGTTAACTTTTGTGCATGGCGAGAGAAAGGGATTCAGTTTCAATTTGTTGCATATGGATTTCCAGTTTTCGCAACACCATTTGTTGAAGATGCTAGCCTTCTTCCATTGCATGCTTTTAGCCCCTTTATCGAATATAAGATAGTTGTAGTTTTGTGGATTGGTTTCTGTGTCCTCTATTCTGTACCATTGGTCCACCCGCCTGTTTTGGTACCAGTACCATGCTGTTTTTGTTACTATTGCTCTGTAGTATAGTTTGAAGTCTGGTATAGCTATACCGCCTGATTCACACTTCCTGCTTAGCAATGTTTTTGCTATTCTGGGCCTTTTATTTTTCCATATGAATTTCATGATTGCTTTCTCTATTTCTACAAGAAATGCCATTGGGATTTTGATTGGCATTGCATTAAACCTATTGAGAACTTTTGGTAATATGGCCATTTTGATGATGTTAGTTCTACCTATCCATGAACAGGGTATATTTTTCCATCTTCTAAGATCTTCTTCAATTCTCTGTTTAGGGTTCTGTAGTTTTGAATGTATAAGTCTTACACCTCTTTTGTTAGGTTGATTCCCATGTATTTTATTTTTTCTGAGGATATTGTGAATGGGGTGCTTGTCCTCATTTCTATTTCAGAGGATTTGTCGCTGATATACAGGAATGCCTTTGATTTATGCGTGTTGATTTTATATCCTGCCACTTTGCTGAATTCATTTATTAGCTCTAATAATTTCTTTGTAGACCCTTTTGGCTCTGCTAGGTATAGAATCATGTCATCTGCAAATAGTGATAATTTGAGTTCTTCTTTTCCTATTTTTATGACTTTAATTTCTTTCGTCTAATTGCTCTGGCCAGTGATTCGAGAACTATGTTGAACAGAAGTGGTGAGAGAGGGCATCCCTGTCTTGTTCCAGATTTTAGAGGGAATGCCTTCAGTTTTTCTCCATTCAGAATGATGCTAGCCTGAGGCTTAGCATAGATTGCTTTTACAATATTGAGGTATGTTCCTGTTATCCCTAGTTTTTCTAGAGTTTTGAACATAAAGGGATGCTGTACTTTGTCGAATGCTTTTTCCGCATCTATCGAGATGATCATATGGTTCTTATTTTTAAGCCTATTGATGTGGTGAATAACATTAATTGATTTCCGTATATTGAACCAACCTTGCATCCCATGGATAAATCCTACCTGATGATGGTGCACAATTTTTTTGATATGTTTTTGTATCCGGTTCGCCAGAAGTTTATTGAGGATTTTTGCATCTAGGTTCATTAGAGATATTGGTCTGTAGTTTTCTTTCTTTGGAGTGTCTTTGTCTGGTTTAGGAATCAGGGCGATGTTGGCCTCTTAGAATGAATTTGGAAGTTCTCCCTCTTTTTCATTTTCCTGAAATAGCTTGAAAAATATTGGTATTAGTTCCTCTTTAAAGGTTTTGTAAAACTCTGCTGTATACCCATCTGGTCCTGGGCTTTTCTTAGTTGGTAGTCTTTTGATGGTTTCTTCTATTTCCTCAATTGATATTGGTCTGTTTAGGTTGTCAATATCCTCCTGACTCAATCTGGGCAAATCATATGACTTAAGAAATTTATCGATGCCTTCACTATCTTCTATTTTATTGGAGTATAAGGATTCAAAATAATTTCTGATAATCTTCTGTATTTCTGAAGTGTCTGTTGTGATATTGCCTTTTTCATCCCGTATGCTAGTAATTTGAGTTCTCTCTCTTCTTCTCTTCGTTAGCGTGGATGAGGGTCTGTCAATTTTATTTATTTTTTCAAACAACCAACTTTTAGTTTTGTCAATTTTTTCAATTGTTTCTTTTGTTTCGATTTCATTAATTTCAGCTCTGATTTTAATTATTTCTTGTCTTCTACTTTTTTGCCGTTGTTTTGCTCTTCTTTTTCTAGGACTTTGAGTTGAAGTATTAGATCATTTATTTGTTGTTTTTTTTTTTCTTTTTTTAAGGATGGAACTCCAAGCAATAAATTTTCCTTTTAGAACTGCTTTCAATGTGTCCCATAGATTCCGACATGTTGTGTCTGTGTTTTCATTTATCTCTAAGAATTTTTCAATTTCCTCCTTGATGTCTTCTATAACCCATTGATCATTCAGTAACCTATTTTTCATTCTCCAAGTGATGCATGATTTTTCCTTACTTCTTTTATCGTTGATTTTCAATTTCATTCCATTATGTTCAGATAAGATGCATGGTATTATCTCTACTCCTTTATATTGTCTAAGAGTTGCCCTGTGACATAATATAAAATCTATTTTTGAGAAGGATCCATGTGCTGCTGAGAAAAAAGTGTAACTGCTTGATCTTGGGTGGTATATTCTATATATGTCAATTAAGTCCAGGTTATTAATTATGTTATTGAGTTCTATAGTTTCCTTATTCAACTTTTCTTTGGAAGATCTATCCAGTGGTGAGAGAGGTGTGTTGAAGTCTCCCATAATTATTGTATGGTGGTCTATTAGACTCTTGAACTTGAGAAGAGTTTGTTTGATGAACATAGCTGCACCATTGTTTAGGGCATATATATTTATGATTGTGATGTTTTGTTGGTGTATGGTTCCCTTGAGCTCTATGTAGTGTCCCTCTTCATCCCTTTTGATTAACTTTGGCTTGAAATCTATTTTATATGATATGAGTATGGACACTCCTGCTTGTTTCCAAAGTCCATATGAGTGATATGATTTTTCCCAAACTTTCACCTTCAGTCTATGTATGTCTTTTCCTATCAAATGCGTCTCCTGAAGGCAGCATATTGTTGGGTCTTGTTTTGTGATCCATTCTACTAGCCTGTGTCTCTTAATTGGTGAGTTTAAGCCATTAACATTTAGGGTTATTATTGAGATATGGGTTGTTCTTCCAGCGATATTTGTTTATTTATGTTCCTAAACATGGTTTGTTTTCCTCTTTGATTATCCCCAGCCTTTACTGTACTCCCTCCCGCTGTTGGTTTTCATTGATATTTTCCATTTCCTCTTCCTGTAATATTTTGCCGAGGATGTTTTGAAGAGATGGTTTTCTAGCTGCAAATTCTTTTCACTTTTGTTTATCGTGGAAGGTTTTAATTTCATCTTCCATACTGAAGCTTAATTTTGCTGGATACACAATTCTTGTTTGGAACCCATTTTCTTTCAGTGTTTGAAATATGTTATTCCAGGATCTTCTAGGTTTCAGAGTCTGTGTTGAAAGATCAGCTGTTATCCTGATTGGTTTACCCCTAAATGTAATCTGCTTCCTTTCTCTTGTAGCTTTTAAAATTCTCTCCTTATTCTGTATGTTGGGCATCTTCATTATAATGTGTCTAGGTGTGGATCTCTTATGATTTTGCACATTCAGCATCCTGTAGGCTTCTAGGATTTGGGATTCTGTCTCATTCTTCAAGTCTGGGAAGTTTTCTCGTATTATTTCATTGAATAGATTGCTCATTCCTTTTGTTTGGACCTCTATACCTTCCTGTATCCCAATGACTCTTAAGTTTGGTCTCTTTATGTTATCCCATATTCTTGAATGTTCTGCTCATGGTTTCTTAACAGCTTTGCTGAGCTGCCTATGTTCTTCTCCAGTTGAAATACTTTGTCTTCATTGTCTGATGTTCTATCTTCTAAGTGTTCTACTCTGCTGGTAGTATTCTCAATTGAGTTTTTAAGTTGGTTTATTGTTTTCTGCATTTCCAGGATTTATGTTTGTTTGTTTTTTATAACCTCGATCTCCCTGTATAATTGATCTTTTGCTTCTTGGATTTGTTTATGTAATTCATTTTTGAAGTGGTTGAAGTGGTCTTTCATTGTCTGATTTTGCTGTCTAATGTCTTCCTTGAGACTCCAGATTATCTGAAGCATGTATATCCTGAATTCTTTATCTGACATTCCATCTGCTGCAGATATTACCTCTTCTAAAGTTGAGTTGACCTGCATTGCTTGTGGTCCTTTCTTTCCTTTTCTTTTCATACTGATCGCGTTTCTTTCTGCTTGGTGAAACTGTTGTGTTATTGATTTTTCCCCCTATATATTTATATTGCTCTTGTATAGTTGCAAAATTTCCCTCGCAGGCTTTGGCGGTGGTTCTGCCCCTCCTCCAATTGGGGCAATGTGCCTACCACGCCGGCAGGTCGCTGTGCCTGTACTTTCGGTCTGCCTGGTCACAGGTCCGCCTATCTTGCAGGCGTGAGCAGCGGCTCTGCCCCTCCGCTGGCCGCTAGGCCTGTTCTGTCTGTCGTTTGCAGGTCTGTCTACCTAACAGGCACTGGTGGCGGCCCTGCCCCTCCTCCAACCGGGGTGATGTGTCAGACGGGCCACTGGGCCTGTTTTGTCAGTGGTCACGGTACCGCCTATCTTGCAGGTGCGTGGGGCAACAGTGCCCCTCCGCAGTTTTCTGGGCCTGACCTGCCGGTGGGTCGCAGGTCATTCATTTTTTAGTTCTAGTAGTTTTTGTAGACCCTTTTGTGTCTTCTATGTTTAGAATAATGTCACCCGAAAATAGTGATAATTTACGTTGTTATTTTCCTATTTTTATGCCTTTTATTTCTTTAGTCTGTCTAATTGCTCTGGCCAGTGTTTTGAGAACTATATGGAATTGAATTGGTGAGAGAGGGTATCCCTGTCTTGTTCCAGATTTTAGAGGAAATGCCTTCAATTTTTCTGCATTCATAATGATGCTAGCTGAGGCTTTGCATAGATACCTTTTAAAATGTCGAGGTAATTTCCTGTTATCCCTAGTTTTTCTAATGTTTTGAACATAAAGGGATGCTGTACTTTGTCAAGTGCTTTTTTTGCTTCTAACGAGATGATCATATGGTTCTTATCTTTAAGTCTATTGATGTGGTGAATAACATTTATTGATTTCCGTATATTGAACCATCGTTGCATCCCAGGGATGAATCCTACTTGATCATGTTGCATAATTTTTTTGATGTGCCTTTGTATTCGATTCGCCAGAATTTTATTGAGGATTTTTGCATGTAGGTTCATCAGATATATTGGTCTGTAGTTTTCTTTCTTTGAGGTGTCTTTTTCTGATTTCGGAATCAGCATGATGTTGGCCTCATAGAATGAATTTGGCAGAGCTCCCTCTTTTTCTCTATCCTGAAATAACTTGAAAAGTATTGGTATTAAATCTTCTTTAAATGTTTTGTAAAACTCCGCTGTATAGCCATCCGTTCCTGGGCTTTTCTTGGTTGGTAGTCTTTTGATTGCTTCTTCTGTTTCATCCATTGACATTGGTCTGTTTAAGTTGTGTGTATCCTCCTGACTCAGTCTGGGCAAATCATATGACTTAAGAAATTTGTTGATGTCTTCACTATATTCTATTTTATTGGAATATAGGTTTTCCAAATAATTTCTAATTGTCTTCTGTATTTCGGAAGCATCTGTTGTAATATAGCCTTTTTCATCCCATATGTTAGTAATTTGAGTTCTCTCTCTTCTTCTCTTCATTAGCATGGCTAAGGGTCTGTCGAACATATATATTTTTTTGAAGAACCACCTTTTAGTTTTGTTAATTTTTTCAATAGTTTCTTATGTTTCAATTTTGTTGATTTCTGCTCTGATTTTAATTATTTCTTGCCTTCTGCTACATTTTCTGTTGTTTTGCTCTTCTTTTTCTAGGGCTTTGAGTTAAAGTGTGAGCTCATTTATTTGTTCGGTTTTACTTTTTTTCAGGAATGACCTCCAGGCAATGAATTTCCCTCTTAAAACTGCTTTCATTGTGTCCAATAGATTCCGATATGTTGTGTCTGTATTTTCATGTATCTCTAAGAATTTTTTGATTTCCTCCTTTATATCTTCTGTAACCCACTGATCATTCAGTAACATATTGTTCATTTTCCATGTGATGTAGGATTTTACCATCCTTCTTTTATCATTGATTTCCAGTTTCATTCCATTATGATCAGATAAAATGCATGGTATTATCTCCACACCTTTATATTTACTGAGGGTTGCCCTATGGCATAATATATGGTCTATTTTTGAGAAGGATCCCCGTGCTACTGAGAAAAAAGTATATCCACTTGATGATGGTTGATATATTCTATATATGTCAGTTACATGTAGGTTATTGATTGTGATATTGAGTTCTATACTTTCTTTATTCAACTTTTGTTTGGAGGATCTGTCCAATGGTGAGAGAGGTGTGTTGAAGTCTCCCATAATTATTTTGTTGTGTTCTATTTCATTCTGGAACTTGAGGAGAATTTGTTTTTTGAACGTTGCAGCACCATTATTTGGTGCATAAATATTGATAATTTTTATGTTTTGTTGGTGAATGGTTCTTTTTAACAGTATATAATGTCCTTTCTTATCACTTTTGATTAAATTAGTCTTGAAGTCGATTTTATTCGATATGAGGATGGCCACCCCTGCTTGCTTACGAGGACCATTGCATGTTATATTTTTTCCAAAACTGCACCTTCAGCCTGTATGTCTTTTCCATTCAGATGTGTCTCCTGGAGGCAACATATTGTTGGATTCGTTTTTAATCCAAGTTACCAGCCTATGTCGCTTTATTGGAGAGTTTAAGAAATTAACATTTAGAGTCACTATTAATATATGGTTTGTACTGCCACCCATAATTGATGATTCATCTTTTTTTTAAATTTAGTTTGTTTCTCCATGATTAGCTTTTCCCCCACCCTCTGTTATTACTGAGGCACTTCCCACTGATGGTTTTGGTTGTTGATTTTCATTTCTTCTTCGTGTATTGTTTTGCTCAAGATGCTTTGCAATGCTGCTTTTCTGGCTACAAATTCTTTTAGCTTTTGTTTATCATGAAATATTTTTATTTCATTGTCATACCTGAAGCTTAATTTTGCTGGATACAGAATTTTTGGTTAGCATTCATTGTCTTTCAGTGTTTGAAATACGTTGTTCAAGGATCTTCTCGCTTTCAGCTACTGTGATGAAAAATCCCTTCTCAACCTTATTGGTTTACCCCTTAATGTAATCTGCCTCCTTTCTCTTAGAGCTTTTAATATTTTCTCTTTGTTTTGTATATTGGATATCTTCATAACGATGTGTCTTGGTGTTGATCTACTGTGATTTTGTGTGCTCGGTGTCCTGTAAGCATGTCCAATTTGTATATCCGTTTACTTTGTATTTCTGGAAATATTTCTGTAATTATTTCATTCAATAGATTACTCATTTCATTGGTTTGAATCTGTGTACCTATCCAGATGACTCATAAATTTGTTTTTTTATGTTATCCCATATCTCTTGGATGTTTTACTCATGATTTTTTTACCAGCCTTTCTGTGTTGGCTAGATTCATTTCAAGATGATATATTTTGTCTTCATTATCGAACATTCTGTCTTCTACTTGCTCCACAGTGTTAGTGATACTCTCAATTGACTTTTTAATTTGGTTTATCGTTTCCTTCATTTCTAGAATTATTGTTTGATTTTTTTATAATCTCTATCTCCTGTTAAAGATTCATAACTTCTTCTTTTATCTGTTTATGTAATTCATTTTCAATGTGTTCTTTCACTGTTTGAATTTGCTGTCTCGTATCCTCTTTAAGTTTCCATTCCATCTGTCTAAGGTATTCCTTGAGTTCTTTATATGACCATTTTTCTGATGACTATAGGTCCTCCTGAATATTTAGGCTGTCCTTCATTGTTTGTACTTATTTTCTTCCTTGATTTTTTGTGCTGCTCATGTTACTTCTTGCTCTGTTTCACTGCTGAGTTACTGTTTACTCTTATAATTTTATTTGATGCTTGGGAGGAAAGATATTAGAAGGAAAGGGAAGAAGTCACTAAAGAGAATGAGAGTAGGCAGGTAGAATTAAAGGAAGGGGAAATAAGAAAATTGAAAAGAAACGATAAGACAAAAGAAAAAAAATAGAAAAGAAAGAAAGAAAAAAAAATTTAAAAATAATGATCATTTACAAAATGAATATTAAAATTTAAAATAATAATAATAATAATAAAATAAAAATATTTTAAAAATGAAAACATTTTAAAACGTTAAAGTACAACAACAACAAAAAAAATGAACTCACATAATGAATCTAAATGCCACACTCAGTAGGCCTCAAGTTGGAGAAGCAGAGCAGTATTAAGGGCAGGCCTATTTTTTCACTTCTGTTTCACAGGAAGGGAGTCCAGGCCACCCTGATTTTAGGCAAATGAGGGGCAAGGGAGCTTATTTTGGACACGGACGTGGGCTTTGTACCTCATGGAAACCTCCAGCCGGAGGTTATGATGAGTGTCTACATGGAAGAAGATGAGGGCCATGTTGGGGTGTTTTGGTTTTAGCTGTGAACATTTGTATGGCGGTAGGAAGAGAAGACTGAGTCCACCTGGGCTTGAACTCTTGTGTGATTCAACATAGAGACTGAGATCTGGAATTGACCTCAGAGAAGTATTGCCATGAATTGTGTTGGGATTTTAGAAGGCCATGCATGAGAGTCGCCCTTGGAAAGTGAGATCTAGGCCCAAGGTGGCTTTCCACAGAGCAAAGGGAATCTCAGCCAGGATATCACATGATTTTATTCTGAAAGACTTGGCAGCCATAGTTGAGAGTCAAAGGCTCATGGACCTCACATTGTAGACCTCAATGGGCCTGGCTTCATGTGACCTTTTGGCCACCCTTTGGGAAGCCTTGCCTCTGAGAGTTCTCCAGAGCTATCATTGAAATGAGCTTACTCAACATTTAATGGTTAATGAATGAATTGAAACCCACAGTGCCTCCAACTTCATCCTTGAATATTGGCCAGATAAAAACCATGAAATTTTTGAAATTCCCAAGACTAGCTGTCACAGGAGAACCTTTGGATGTCCTCTAGCTGATCATGAGAATACAAGACAATGCCTTTATTGACTGGTTTACATGAAAATGGTGTATAACAGAGATGCCAGTAAGTTGGAGCCTGCTGAGTAGTGTTCCTAGAGCCGTGGTGGGCAGGTGTGTGATAAAAAATCTCTGGTGTTGCCATGTTTATCTGCCATTGGTGTCCAAATATCTTGTGACTGACATTTTGCAGCCAGTAGACCCTTATATGTAAAAGCATCTTGTTATATGGAGAGGTTTTAGGGCAATGTTCAGAATCAGGTTGCTATGGTCAATGGAGCAAGCTATGTGGGATAGAAGCCTGGTTGGTGCATTCTCCAACAGAACCCGACCCACCACAACTGACAGAATTCCCTACAGCACTGTGTCCCAGGTGAATTATTTTTATTTCATGAAGCAAATACCACACTCCTAGTGCAACAGCAAGAAACACCATGAAGAGTGGAGGATGAACAAATGGCTTCACAGTCCACATGAGGAGACACTTGCCCTCAGTGGCCACAGTTTACCTACACAGAGAAAATTCAGCACTGCTGCCTCATGTTCATTTGAAAATAAGAAACCATGTCATCCATGTCACATAGATGCAGACCCAGCTTTGATGGTCTCGCTACAAAGGAAGCTAATGCTCCTGACAACAAAATATATTTCAAGTGCCCAACCTCAGAGGTAGTTCCTCCAGATGTTGGGCCGGCAGAGCTTCATGTTTGTGGAGTGTTTACCCTGTCCCTTACTTTTGGAAACTCCTCTACCACCTCCAAATTTGTGAACTCCTGAGCATTTTCTATTCCAGATATGTATTCACAGATTTTCTAACTCTTCTCCTCTAATTGTGTCTTACATGGGGCGAAGGTAATGCCAAGGCATTGTTCTGAATGAGAGTGGGAAGATTTTTATGTAGCACATATTTGCATACACATTGGATACATTTTCCAATTTTCCATTCGAAATACTGAATCCCTGACACTAACAAATTCCCTTCTAGACTTTTACTTATAATCTTAATATGATGCAGAAAAATAACCCAGACAAAATAGAAATACAAGAGGTTCACAGGAGGCATGGTGTATAGTTGGATTTGTCTTTCGTATGATAAATGGTAGGTGTTATAAATCAAGCCAATTTTAATTGAAATAGTTCTCCATGTGTTTTAAAAGTTAACAAATATGTGAATAACTGTCTCCCTTTCTCTGTAGCCTATTCAGCACATGTATTTTTTATGCACATATTGAATTATACCTGGTATCACACGTACATTTTGTGAGGTGGCTGACTTGGCAGATACAAATTGTAAGAAAAGATCACTCCTACTAAACGCTGTTGGAACTGAAAATTCAACATATGGGTCAGTTTTCTAGTTGTACAACATAAATTGATGTACAGGAAAATGAAAGGAAAATGAATATTCTTGGATCTCTGGATGATATATTTTTCATGGTGAATTTCAATTGGCATACATAATGCTACTTTTTAATGTCTGTGTGTGTCTGTGTGTATATATATATATATATGTATTCACTCTCCAGATTTTTCAAAATATGAAATGTATTTGTCTGATTATACACTCCCTAAATTCATTCATATTTATGTATGTGGATGTATAATCAACTTTTCACAAGTTTATTCTCAGAAATATTCATCCACCTGAAATACATATTTGTTTCCTAGTACTGAAAACTAACTTCAGGGGATCATATGATGACAGCGAAAGGAGTGCATCAACCACATGTACAGCATCACTGTGCAGGAGAATGACGAATTTCCAGCAAAATTTGGGTGGTCCTAAACCTAGTGGAAGTATTTCCATCTCACGAGGATCAGCTACGGTGCTCAAACATGAGTGATTTGTCTGCATGGAGCATCATGCTGCTTATTCAGCAAATCGCCCTGCGGGTAGAGTCTGTGGCGCGTGCTGGGAAGCAATGAGATAGCAACACAAATATTCAGTGGTGCAGATTCTGTGGGCTCCTGCCATCTGTACAATCACTGTGCTCATTGCTGAATTCTGGGTTTGAGACCAGGGAAATACACAGTCCAATTCGGTTTTCCACACCAGTCAGACCACAGAGGAAGCCAGGGGCCACCATCTTGGAGAGCTGACGTCACCATTCCTGTTTTCAACTGATAGCAGCTCATTCAGCTATAGAACAGGTAATCTCAGGCTGTCATTCGCCTGTGTCTCGGAGACAAATTACTCAGGCCTGCTCCTATCAGAACATACACCAAGCCCAGAGCGGCCGAATTCTGGCTCCTGGAACTGATCAGGCCCAGGGCTAAAGAACCTGCGGAAACTGCTTCTCGGTCTAGGTCTTGCTGAATACTGTGGAGGTAAATACCTACCGAGCCTTCATAGGCAGTGGCAACAGGATTGAGACGGGGCTTGTGAGGGCCGGTCAGGACTCACCTATTGCTTTGTTCATCTGGCAAAGGGAACGAAATGCAGCCATTCGCATGGGATACCAACATGTTAGAGATCTGAAGTCATCACAAAGTGGCGGAGGAGATAACTTCATCGATACCAGCGGTGAGAGAAACAGTTGGTCTCCTGGTAAGAAAAGTGAGTCACAAACACCCGAGTCTCTCTCACTTTGTCTTCAAGCTAGAGGGACAGAGCAGAGACACCGCTCACGCCCGGCACTGGCCCAGCGACCCGCAGGCATGGTAGTCACGTCATCCCAATTGGAGTAGGGACAGAGCAGAGCCGCCGCCCGTGCCCGGAACAGGCCCATCGACCAGCAGGCTTGGTAGTCACGTCACCCCAATTGGAGTAGGGGCAGAGCAGAGCCACAGCCTATGCCCAGAACAGGCCCATCGACCCGCCGGTGTGGTAGACACGGCACCCCTATTGGAGTAGTGGCAGAGCAGAGCCTTCTCCCGTTCCCATTACAAGCCCATCGTCCCACCAGCATGGTTGTTAGGTCACCCCAATAGGAATAGGGGCAGAGCAGAGCCACCACCCATGCCCAGAACAGGCCCAGCAACCCGCCGGCGAGGTAGTCACATCACCCCAATTGGAGTAGGGGCAGAGCAGAGTGACCAACCTCGCCCACAACATAGGCAACAGAACAGTGAAACAGGCCAAGTGGCCTGCGGGCACGGCAGACACATAACCCCATTTGGAGTAGGGGCAGAGCAGATCCACTGCCCGTGCCCACAAAATAGACAGACCTGCGACCGACCAGCAAAGAGGCTCAGCGTCCTGCCGGCATGGTAGACACATCATCCCAATTTGAGTAAGGGCAGAGTAGAGCTGCCGCCCGCACCTGCAATGTAGGAAGACCTGCAATGGATCAGCAGAACAGGCCGAGGGGTCCGTGGGCATTGTAGACACGTCACACCAAATGGAGGAGGGGCAGAGCAGAGCCACTACCCGCGCCCGCATTGTAGACAGACCTGCGACCAACCAGCACAACAGGCCCAGCAGCCCGTCAGCGTGGTAGATAGATCACCCCAATTGGAGGAGCAGAACAGCCACCCCCCGCTACTTCAAGGGAGACTTTTCAACTATACAAGAGCAATGTAAGTATATAGGGGGAAAATTTCAAAAACACAACAGTTTCAACAAGCAGAGAGAAACGCGAGCAGTATGAAAAGACAAGGAAAGAAAGGACCACAAGCAATGCAGGTAAACACAATTTTAGAAGAGGTAATAGCTGCATCAGATGGAATGTCAGATAAAGAATTCAGGATACTCAGGCTTTAGATGATCTGGAGTCTCAAGGAAGACATTAGACAACAAAATCAGACAATTAAAGATCACTTCGACAATGAATTACATAAACAAATCCAAGAAGCAAAAGATCAACTATATAGGGAGATAGAGGTTGTAAAAAAAAACAAACAGAAATCCTAGAATTGCAGGAAGCAATAAACCAACTTAAAAACTCAATTGAGAATACTACCAGCAGAGTAGAACACTTAGAACATATAACATCAGACAATGAAGACAAAGTATTTCAACATGAAAAGAACATAGACAGCTCAGCAAGACTGTTAAGAAACCACGAGCAGAACATCCAAGAAATATGGGATAACATAAAGAGGCCAAACTTAAGAGACATTGGGATACAGGAAGGTATAGAGGTCCAAACAAAAGGAATGAGCAACCTATTCAATGAAATAATACGAGATAACTTCCCAGACTTGATAAATAAAAAAGAATCCCAAGTCCTAGAAGCCTACAGAACGCCGAATGTGCAAAATCATAAGAGAGCCACAACTAGACACATTATAATGAAGATGCCCAACAAACAGAAAAAGGAGAGAATTTTAAAAGCTACAAGAGAAAGGAAGCAGATTACATTTAGGGGTAAACCAATCAGGATAACAGCTGATCTTTCAAAACAGACTCTGAAAGCTAGAAGATCCAGGAATAACATATTTCAAACACTGAACGAAAATGGGTTCCAACCAAGAATTGTGTATCCAGTGAAAGTAAGCTTCAGGATGGAAGATGAAATTAAAACCTTCCACGATAAACAAAAGTGAAAAGAATTTGCAGCTAGAAAACCATCTCTTCAAAACATCCTCGGCAAAATATTACAGGAAGAGGAAATGGAAAATATCAATGAAAACCAACAGCGGGAGGGAGTACAGTAAAGGATGGGGATAATCAAAGAGGAAAACAAACCATGTTTAGGAACATAAATAAACAAATATCACTGGAAGAACAACCCATATCTCAATAATAACCCTAAATGTTAATGGCTTAAACTCACCAATGAAGACACACTGCCTAGTAGAATTGAACAAAAAACAAGACCCAACAATACACTGCCTACAGGGGACGCATTTGATAGGAAAATGCATACATAGACTGACGGTGAAAGTTTGGGAAAAATCATATCACTCATATGGACTTCGGAAACAAGCAGGAGAGTCCATACTCATATCAAATAAAATAGATTTTAAGCCAAAGTTAATCAAAAGGGATAAAGAGAGACACTACATACTGCTCAAGGGAACCATACACCAACAAGACACAGCAATCGTTAATATATATGCTCCGTACAATGGTGCAGCTATGTTCATCAAAGAAACTCTTCTCAATTTCAATAGTCTAATAGACCACAATACAGTAATCATGGGAGCCATGAACACACCTCTCTCACCACTGGACAGATCTTCCAAACAAAAGTTGAATAAGGAAACTATAGAACTCAATAACACAATTAATAACCTAGACTTATTTGAGATATGTAGAATATAACACCCAACATCAAGCAGTTACCTTTTTTCTCAGCAGCACATGTATCCTTGTAAAAAATAGATCATATATTATGTCACAGGGCAACTCTTAGACAATATAAAGGAGTACAGTTAATACCATGCATATTATCTGATCATAATGGAATGAAACTAAAAATCAATGATAAAAGAAGGAAGGAAAAATCATGCATCACATGGAGAATGAACAATAGGTTACTGAGTGATCAATGGGTTATAGAAGACATCAAGGAGGAAATTTAAAAATTCTTAGAAATAAATGAAAATGCAGACACAACATACCGGAATCTATGGGACACATTGAAAGCAGTTCTAAGAGGAAAATTCATTGCTTGGAGTTCATTCCTTAAAAAAAGAAACAACCAACCAATAAATGATCTCATACTTCATCTCAAAATCCTAGAAATAAAGACGAAAGCAAAAGCAAATGAAGTAGAAGGCAAGAAATAATTAAGATCAAAGCTGAAATTAATGAAATTGAAACAAAAGAAACAATTGAAAAAACTTGACAAAAGTAGAAGTTGGTTCTTTGAAAAAATAAATAAAATTGACAGACCCTTAGAAATGATAACAAAGAGAAGAAGACAGAGAACTCAAATTACTAGAATAAGGGATTAAAAAGGAAATATCACAACAGATATTTTAGAAATACAGAAGATAATCAGAAATTATTTTGAATCCTTATACTCCAATCAAATAGAAGACAGTGAAGGCATCGATAAATTTCTTAAGTCATATGATCTGCCCATATTGAGTCAGGAGGATATAGCAACATAAACAGACCAATATCAATTGAGGAAATAGAAGAAACCATCAAAACACTACCAACTTAGAAAAGCCCAGGACCGTATAGGTATACAGCAGAGTTTAACAAAACCTTTAAAGAGGAACGAATACCAATATTTTTCAAGGTATTTCAAGAAAGTGAAAAAGAGGGAGATCTTCCAAATTCATTCTACGAGGCCAACATCACCCTGATTATTACAGCAGACAAAGACACTTCAAAGAAAGAAAACTACAGACCAATATCTCTAATGAACCTACATGAAAAAATCCTCAATAAAATTCTGGCGAATTGGATACAAAAAAAATATCAAAAAAATTGTGAATCCTGATCAAGTAGAATTCATCCATGTGATGCAAGGCTGGTTCAATATACGGAAATCAATAAATGTTATTCACCACATCAATAGACTTAAAAATAAGAACCATATGATCATCTCGATAGATGCAAAAAAAGCATTCAATAAAGTACAGCATTCTGTTATGTTCAACACTCTAGAAAAACTAGTGATAAGAGGAACATACCTCAATATTGTAAAAGCAATCTATGCTAAGCCTCAGGCTAGCATCATTCTGAATGGAGAAAAATTGAAGGCATTCTCTCTAAAATCTGGAACAAGACAGGGATGCCCTCTCTCACCACTTCTGTTCAACATAGTTCTCGAAACACTGGCCAGAGCAATTAGACAGACGAAAGAAATAAAAGGCATAAAAATTGGAAAAGAAGTACTTAAATTATCACTTTTGCAGATCACATGATTCTATATCTAGCAGTCCCAAAAGGGTCTACAAAGAAACTAATGGAGCTAATAAATGAATTCAGAAAAGTGGCAGGATATAAAATCAACATGCATAAATCAAAGGCATTCCTGCATATCAGCGACAAATCTTCTGAAATGGAAATGAGGACAACCACTCCATACACAATATCCTAAAAAAATAATAATAATAATTAGGAATCAACCTAACGAAAGATGTGAAAGTCTTATACAATGAAAACCACAGAACCCTAAAGAGAGAAATAGAAGAAGATCTTAGAAGATGTAAAAATATATCCTGTTCATGGATAGGCAGAACTAACATCATCAAAATGGTGATATTACCAAAAGTTCTCAATAGGTTTAATGCAAAGCCAATCAAAATCCAAACGGCATTTCTTCTAGAAATAGAGAAAGCAATCATGGAATTCATATGGAAAAATAAAAGACACAGAATAAAAAAAACAATACTAAGCAGGAAGTGTGAATCAGGCGGCCTAGTGATACCAGACTTCAAACTATACTACAGAGCAATAGTAACAAAAATAGCATGGTACTGGTACCAAAACAGGGGGGTGGACCAATTGTTCAGAATAGAGGACACAGAAACCAAGCCAGGAAACTACAACTATCTTATATTTGATGGAGGGGCTAAAAGCATGCAATGAAGGAATATAGCATCTGCAAAGAATGGTGCTGGGAAAACTTGGAATCCATATGTAACAAAATGAAACTGAATCCCTTTCTCTCGCCATGCACAAAAGATAACTCAAAATGGATCAAGGAGCTTGATATCAAATCAGAGACATGGCGTCTGATAGAAGAAAAAGTTGGCTACGATCTACATACTGTGGGGTCGGGCTCCAAATTCCTCAATAGGACACCCATAGCACAAGAGTTAATAACTACAATCAACAAATGGGACTTACTCAAACTAAAAAGGTTTTTCTCAGCAAAAGGAACAATAAGAGAGGTAAATAGGGAGCCTATATCCTGGGAACAAATCTTTACTCCTCAAACTTCAGATAGAGCCCTAATATTCAGAGTATACAAAGAACTGAAAAAAATAGACAATAAGATAACAAATAACCCAATAAACAAATGGGCCAAGAACCAGAACAGACACTTCTCAGAGAAGGACATACAATCAAAAAACAAGTACATGAAAAAATGCTCACCATCCCCAGCAGTCAGAGAAATGCAAATCAAAACCACCCTAAGATACCATCCCATTCCAGTAAGATTGGCAGCCATTATGAAGTCAAACAACAACAAGTGCTGCTGAGGATGTGGAGAAACAGGTACACTTGTACATTATTGGAGGCACTGCTAATTGGTGCAGCCAATTTGTAAAGCATTATGGAGATTTCTTGGAAAGCTGGGAATGGAACTACCATTTGACCCAGCTATTCCTCTTCTCGGTCTATTCCCTAAAGACCTTAAAAGATCATGCTACAGGGACACTGCTACATTGATGTTCATAGCAGCACAATTCACAATAGCAAGACTGTGGAACCAACCTAGATGCCGTTCAATAGAAGAATGGATAAAAAAATGTGGCATTTATACACAATGGAGAATTACTCTGCTTTAAAAAATGACAAAATCATAGAATTTGCAGGAAAATAGATGGCATTAGAGCAGATTATGCTAAGTGAAGCTAGCCAATCCCTAAAAACAAATGCCAAATGCCTTCTTTGATAAAAGGAGAGTAACTACGAACAGAGTAGGGATGAAGAGCATGAGAAGAAGATTAGTATTAAATAGGGATGAGAGGTGGGAGAGAAAGGGATAGAGAAGAGAAATTGCATGGAAATGGAAGGAGACCCACAGGGTTATATAAAATTACATAAAAGAGGATGTGAGGGGAAAGGGAAAAATAATACAAAAAGGGAGAAATTTATTACAGTAGAGGGGGTAGAAAGAGAAGAGGGGAAGAGAGGGGAGAGGAGGAGGGATAGTAGAGGATAGGAAAGGCAGCAGAATACAATAGACACTAGTATGGCAATGTGTAAATCAATTGATGTGTAACTGATGTGATTCTGCAATCTGTATACGGGGTAAAAATGGGAGTTCATAACCCACTTGAATCAAAGTGTGAAATATGATATATCAAGAAATATGTAATGTTTAGAACAACCATAAAAAAATTAAAAAAAAAAAAGGAAACTAACTTCGGTGAATGAGGCACGCGAATCCTAATATTTCTACAGTAACTTACCAAGTTTAACATCGATGCAAGTAGATTCCAATGGGACATGATGTGTATTTTTACGTTAATTTTTATTCAAAACTGGTACATTACAATTTCATCAGTTTATGCACATCATAGGATATATATTTCATAATCAATTTAGCAAATTTATAGGCATTTGTTTCACTTTCAATCTCTTCCTTCCTCAGAACACATGTATTCCTCCATATTTCTTGACTGGTCTTTGCATGAGAATTCTTTCCGAACACATTATTTTCGATTTCCATAATCACTTTTGAAGCAAACTTCACACACTCTTCATGATAAACCAAAACACTAATATTACCATTAGATGTATAACTGGTTGGAATGAATGAATGTATATCAATATAAGATTTATTGTATATTTTCAGATATCAATTCAATCCATTATTTAAAGTTGGAACCAGTTATATTATTTATTCACAGTATGGTGTATTCATGTTTAATCTCTATATTCATGGACACAGGGTACACCTCTTTGTATCCCCAATAATAATTTTATGTCTTCAATATATTGCTCCCAGAAATGGTGGTAGAAATACTCATGTCACCTGATCTACATATTGGACAACCTACCAGGCGCGGTCCTTAAGCCACATTAACCTCACTCCCCCACTGGCACCAAGGCCAAATTTGGGGGCCAACAGAGGTGAGGCAAAGAACCTCACCCCCCCACTGGTGCATAGACCTATCCACAAGTATGGCTGTATGCTGGACCGGTAGTCAGTGAAGGGTATGATCCAGTTGCAATGGTATCAACCTAAGACAGGAGGCTGACGCCTAAAGGTCAGTTACCTAAAGGTCAGTTTTCCAATGACGGGTAAGAGCCATATGTTGAACTGGACAACCTACCAGGCACGGTCCTTAAGCCACATTACTTGTTGTTTAATTAATCAGAAGGGGGGAGATGCTGGGAGCCATCAGCCAAGTAGGTATGACAAATTCCTTGCCAGCTTACTCCCATGCTGTCTAGTGGAAGGACTTCTGAAAGGTGACCTTGCTCAAGGACCAGGGCAGGATCCGTGTTTAGGGTGTTCCCCCTTTAGAATAGGGCAGTTTAGCATAATAGGAGAGTAGGGTGTTTCCCCTTTAGAATAGGGCAGTTTAGCATAATAGGAGAGTAGGGTGTTTCCCCTTTAGAATAGGGCAGTTTAGCATAATAGGAGAGTAGGGTGTTTCCCCTTTAGAATAGGGCAGTTTAGTATAATAGGAGATTAGGGTGTTCCTCTTTTGGAATAGGGCGTATCCTGCTGCTGAGTTCCTCTTGAGTGCTTAGGGTCAAACAGTATATGTTGGGAGACAGAAGCCCATGCGGTGTGGATTTAGGCAGGAGAGGATTTGGGCAGAGAACGGAGTGGATTTGGGAAGAGAACGTGGATTCCCCCAGAACGTGTTTGTAGACGGCCGGTGTGAGTTCGGGAATAAAGAATTGCTGTTTGAATCTACAAGCTGTGTGGAGACTCGTGATTTGTGCCCAGCCGAGAGACTGTGGCATTTATACATTTTATCACAGTAATATTCTGGACAAAAAATGTAAAGGTCACACTTATGATTGCACCAAAGACTAAATGAAAAGAGATCATGGATTACTAAAAACATCCATGTCCAGGTTGCCTAATGCTCTCAAATGTCAATCCTATTAGTTACTAGATATTTGTTTCTTCCTAAGTTTATATATTCAAACTCAACCCTGGTGAAAATGTCTACTCCTATCACTCACTTAATACTTTGCCTGATTTCATAATGTCTCTATTGATATCTGCTTTTCTACATATTTTCCCAATTTCATCATAGTGACTGACTCTTAATATGTGCTGACATTTACATTCACTCTCTAACCGAAACCCTATAGCTAAAGAATTTTTAGTCCCAATCCTACACTCATTCTTCTTCCTAAACCTACCGACTATCTTCCTAATCCTACCGACTATCCCTTTGGATTGAATGTTCTCTTCTACATTCAAACATCCAAGGTACAAGGTTCTATGCCATTGTATATCAAATTGTCTGAGACATCTTTGCAGAATATAATTAAAAACTAAGTATCCCAATTAAGGGCCCAATGCCCTTCTGGGTTTCAAATCATACCTAGATTTCTGTTTTCATACTTATATTTCACCTCGATATTCTTGTAAATATCGCAGGTTCCCAATACCATTATTTATCGCACAGAATGATTGCTAACCCAAATCGAACCTGTTATTAACCCTAAACATACACTGTTCCCTCAACCTCATTTTACAGAAGAGCAGGGAGAGAGTCGTTCTTACAATACAGGAAAGTAGGGGACATTCCACCTGCTGAGAACCTCAAAGGTCCATTCAAAATGATACCTGGAGAAGATGTAGGCAGCTATGAAGGACCTGAGAGAGCAAAAGTCATCTTCCATGGCAAACAACCTGGTCAGGATGAAGGGATGTGTCTGAATCAGCCTCTCTCTTTTTATTGTAGAGAAGATGGACCAAACCAGGCCTCTGTCGAGAGCTGCTGCTGGGTGCCTATGGTTGACATACCATTCTACCTTGTGAAAGTGTCACAGGAAGTAGGGGCAGCCTCCATCTCATGGGACACTTGGAAGCAACTGTTAGGACAAAGTGGTCGCCAAGGCAGTGACCTCATTCAGTTCCAAAGAAAGTGACATACCTCATTTCCTTGGTGATGGAACTCTCTGAACTTTTGTATCCAAGAATCCAGGCACCCCGAGGCAGCCCCAGTTCCAGTGGGCTCACTTGTTTGGATTTACCCAGAACAGAGTCAGTCTTTCTTGGTACCTACTGATGTGAGGATGGCCAAATGCCAGGAGAGCTCTGAAGAGGGACCTTTCCAGAAGAAGCAGGTAGTGGCTCACCCCTTTTTCTTGACAACTTCACAGAGTTGGCCAAGGAAACCAGATCTGAGAGAGGTCAGGCCATGTCCTGAGAATAGGTAGGAAAGTTGGTTTGTTTGGTTTGGAGTGGATTGTTTTTAGTAAGTCGTTTGACCAGGCGAGTGTTTCTATGTCTGTGTATCCCACTGTGTCCGTTGTTGTAGACATTAGAAAAGAGAATGCATTAATGAATGCCTCCAGTCTAGTATAAATCTTCCCATAATTCATCCTGCCCAATTTATGAATGGACTACAGCTTGTCTTATCGAGAGGCAATACCTTCTATCTTCCTAAGTTCCTGTTTTCTTCCTGAATTCTGGCCACTCTCCAGAATAGGCTCATGGTTTTGTGTCCAAGATATGTACCACTCCAAGCTCTGTGACATGGCCATGTACTGGATAGCTGAGGAGAATGGCCAGCCTTTCAGAGAACTCAGATATCAGTGTGAACAGGAACGTCTCAGTGGAAAAACCCTGTTTTGGGCCTTTTGCTTACCTATTGTTCTGTTGCACTGAATGTCAGGAAAGACTTTGTCTCAGGCCACCCTTTTGTGAAGCCTGAAGAAAACAATTTTCAAATGGAAATGAATGGGCATCACCTGTGGCTCTTTGTTTAATTGCTTTGGAAAGTGATGTGGCTGAATTAGCCTCTTGGCCTTGTGTGTGGCTGTGACTTACATTCTCAGCACCTGATGGATCTAAAGAATAATCCCATGTGTGCATCAAAAACCATAATGGCAAAAAGATCCGTCATTGTGGATGAAGTCTCTTGCCTTCCTCTGTTAGGTTCCTGACCTCTGTCAAGTGAGAAAATGGATTCTTTGGGTCAAATGAGTTCCTCAAAGCCCTGCAGAGGTGCTTGGGGTTTCGCATGACTCCAAATCACAAAGAATCTATACCTGAAAATCAGTAGGCCTCACATTGGAGAAACAGAGCATTATTAATGACAGGCTTTTTTGATCACTCCTGGTTCACAGGAAGGGTGTCCAGGCCACCCTGACTTTAGGCAAATGAGGGGCAAGTGAGCTTATTTTGGACACTTTCTTGGGCTTCGCCCCTCATGAAAATCTTCAGCCAGACATTACGATGAATGACAATATGTAAGAAGATGAGGGCCATGTGGGAGTGTTTTCGTTTTAATTTTGGTCATTTGTGTGGCGGTTGGAAGAAATGACTGGGTCCACCTGGGCTTGAACTCTGGTGTGATTCCCCTTAGAGACTGAGTTGTGGAACTGACCTTAGAGAAGTATTGCATTGAATTTTGTTGGGATTTTAGGAGGCCACGCATAAGAGTCACCCTTGGAACTGAGATCTAGGCCCAGGGTTGCTTTCCACAGATTTTTCAGTTCCTGAAAGAAGTGACCTCACCTCACTTTCTTGGTGATGGAACTCTCTGATCTTGGGATCCAGGAATTCAGGCAAAAAAGCCAGGGACAGTTCCAGTCCGAGTGGTCTCATTTGTTTGGATTTACCAAGGACAGAGTCAGTCTCTCTTGGTACCTACTAATGTGAGGATGGCCAAACGGCAGGAAATCTCTGAAGAGGGGCCTTTCCTGAGAAAGCAGGTAGTGGCTCACAGCTGGCTCCTGACAATTTCATAGAGTTGGCCATGGAGTCCAAATCTGAGACAGGAGTGGCCATTTCGGGGGAACATAGTATGGCCCAAAAGTCAGAGGACACTCCAGATAGTCAAAGACCTACTTGGCGGAAGGAGGTGCCTTTGTAGGTTTGGTTGTAGGTTTGTGGTTTTGTCTCATGTTCTGAGAATAGGCAAGGAAGGCAGTTTGTTTGGTTTGGTGTGAACTGTTTCTAGTAAGTCGTTTGGCAAGGCGAGTGTTTCTATGTCTGTGTATCCCACTGTTATCCATGGTTGTAGACATTAGAAAAGATATTGGATCAATGGATGTGTCCTGTTTAGTAGAAAGCTTCCCAGAATTCATCCTGCACAATTTATGAATGGACTGCGGCTTGCATTATCAATTGGCTACACCTGCTATCTTTCTAAGTTCCACTTTTCTTCCTGAATTCTGGCCACTCTCCAGAATAGGCTCATGGTTTTTGTGCAAGATATATACCACCTCCAAGCTCTGTGACATGGCCATGTACTGGATAGCTGAAGGGAATGGCGAGAATCGCAGAAAACTCAGAAATCACTGTGACCATTAAAGTCTCAGTGGAGAAACCCTGCTTTGGGCCTTTTGGTTACCTATTGTTCTGTTGCCCTGAATGTCAGGAAGGTCTTTGCCTTTGGCCACCCCTTTGTGAAGCCTGAAGAAAACAGTTTTCAAATGGAAATGAATGGATCACCTGTGGCTATTTGCTTAATTGCTTTGAAAAAGATGTGTCTCATTCAGACCATTGGCCCTGTGTGAGGCTGTTGCTTAGTTTCTCATCACCTGATGGATCTAAAGAAAGATTCCATGTGTACATCCAAAACCAAAGTGGCAAAAAGAGCAGTCATTGTGGATGAAGTCTCTCATCTTCCTCTGTAAGGTTTGTGACCTCCATCAAGTGAGAATAGGGATCCTTTGTGTCAAATGAGTTCCTCAACGCCCTGCAGATTCTATCCCATAGGTGCTTGGGTTTTATCATGACTCCAGTTCACATATAGAATCTAAAACCCACAGTCAGTAGTCCTCAAATTGGAGAAGCAGAGCAGTATTAATGGCAGGCCTATTTGATCACATCTGGTTCACAGGAAGGGTGTACAGGCCACCCTGAGTTTAGTCAAATTAAGGGGCAAGGGAGCTTATTTTTGACACTGGCTTGGGCGGAGCCCCTTATGAAAACCTCCAGCCAGAAGTTATGTTGAGTGTCTGTATGGAAGAAGATGTGGGTCATGTGGGAGTGTTTTGGTTTTAATTGTGGTCATTTGGGTGGCGGTTGGAAGTGACGACTGGGTCCACCTGGGCTGGAACTCTGGTGTGATTCCCCTTAGATACTGAGTTGTGGTACTGACCTCAGAGAAGTATTGCCATGAATTGTGTTGGGATTTTAGGAGGCCACGCATGAGATTTGCCCTTGGAAACTGAGATCTAGGCCCAGGTTGGCTTTGCACAGAGCACTGGGAATCTCAGCCAGGGTATCACATAATTTTATTCTGAAAGGCTTGCAGCCATGGTTGAGAGTCAAAACACACATGGACCTCACATTGTAGACCTCAATGCGCCTAGCTTCATGTGATCATTGGCCACTCTTTGGGAAGCCTTGCTTATGAGAGTTCTCCAGAGCTTTCATTGAAATGAGCATCCTCACCATTTAATGGTTCCTGAATGAAGTGAAACCCACAGTGCCTTCAACTTCATCCTTGAAAAATGGCTAAATAAATACGGTGAAATTTTTTTTAAATTTCCATGACCAGGTGGCACTGGAGAAACTTTGGATATCCTGTTGCTGACTATGAGTATACTAGACAGTGCCTGATGGACTGGGTTTCAAGAAAATGATGTAGAGCAGAGATGCCAGTAATTTGGAGCCTGATGAGTAGTGGGCATAGAGCTGCAGTCGGCAGGTGTGTGATAAATCATCTGTGGTGGGGCCATGTGGATCTTCCTTTGGCTTCCAAATTGCTTGTGACTGACATGGTGCAGCAAGCAGACCCTTATATGTAAAGGCGTATTTGTATTTGGAGAGGTTTCAGGGCAATGTTCAGAATCACGTTGCTATGGTCAAGAGGCAAGCTATTTGGAATAGAACCTTGGTGGGTGCATTCTCCTGCGGACCCTGACCCACCACACTTGAGAAACTCCCTCCAACACTTTGTCCCAGTTGGACTCCTTGTATTTTGTGAAGAAAATACCAAACTACCAGTGCAGCAGCAATAAACACCACAAAATGTGGAGGATGACCAAATGGCTTCACAGTCCACACGGGGAGACACTTAGCCCCCAGTGACCACAGTTTACCTACAAAGATTGAATTCAACACTGCTGACTCATGTTCATTGGAACATAAGAAACCATGTCCTCCAGGTCACATAGATGCAGACCCAGCTTTGATGCTCTCATTACAAAGGAATCTAAACCTCCTGACAACAACATATATTTCAAGTGCCCAACCTCAGAGGCAGTTTCTGAAGAAGTCTTTAGGCCAGCAGAGCTCCATATTTGTGGAGTGTTTACCCTGTCCCTTACTTTAGTAAACTACTCTACCACCTCCAAGGTTGTGAACTTTTGAGCATATTAAATTCCAGCTATGTATTCCCAGATTTTCTAACTCTTCTCCTCTAATGATGAATTACTTGGGGCGAGGGTAATGTCAAGGCATTGTTCTGGATGACAGTGAAATATTTCTCCATGTGTTTTTTTTTTAATTATTTTATTTCAGATTATTATTTTATTTTTTTAATTGGGTGTTCAAAACATTACAAAGCTCTTGACATATTATATTTCATACATTAGATTCAAGTGGGTTATGAACTCCCATTTTTATCCCAAGTACGGATTGCAGAATCATATCTGTTACACATCCGCATTTTTATAATGCCCTATTAGTAACTGTTGTATTCTGCTACATTTTCTATCCTCTACTATCCCCGCTCCCCTCCCATCTTCCCTCTCTACCCCATCTACTGTAATACATTTATATCTTTGTTTATTTTCCCATTCCCCTCACAACCTCTTATATGTAATTTTGTGTAACAATGAGGGTCTCCCTCCATTACCATGCAATTTCCTTTATCTCTCTCTTTCCGCCCCCCACCTCATGTCTCTGTTTAATGTTGATCTTTTCTTCCTGCTCTTCCTCCCTGCTCTGTTGTTAGTTGCTCTCATTATATCAAAGAAGACATTTTTATTTGTTTTTTAGGGTTTGGCTAGCTTCACTAAGCATAATCTGCTCTAGTGCCATCCATTTCCCTGCAAATTCAATGATTTTGTCATTTTTTAATGATGCATAATACTCAATGGTGTATAAATACCACATTTTTTTATCCATTCATCTACTGAAGGGCATCTGGGTTGGTTCCACAGTCTAGCAATTTTGAATTGTGCTGCTATGAACATCGATGTGGCAGTATCCCTGTAATGTGCTCTTTTAAGGTCTTCAGGGAATAGTCTGAGAAGGGCAATAGCTGGGTCAAATGGTGGTTCCATTCCCAGCTTTCCCAGGAATCTCCATACTGCTTTTCAAATTTGCCACAACAGTTTGCAGTCCCACCAGCAATGTATAAGAGTACCCTATTCTCCACATCCTCGCCAGCACTTGTTGTTGTTTGACCTCATAATGGCTGCCAATCTTACTAGAGTAGGATGGTATCTTAGGGTGGTTTTAATTTGCATTTCTCTGACTGCTAGAGATGGTGAGCATTTTTTCATGTACTTACTGATTGATTGTATGTCCTCCTCTGAGAAGTGTTGGTTCAGGTCCATGGCCCATTTTTTGATTGGGTTATTTATCATCTTATTGTCTAATTTTTTGAGTTCTTGGTATACTCTGGATATTAGGGCTCTATCTGAAGTGTGAGGAGTAAAAATTTGTTCCCATGATTTAGGCTCCCTATTTACCTCTCTCATTTTTTATCCTGCTGAGAAAAAAAAAAAACTTTTCAGTTTAAGTAAGTCCCATTTGATGATTGTTGTTATTAAATCTTCTGCTATGGGTGTCCTGTTAAGGAATTTGGAGCCCGACCCCACATTATGTAGATCAGAGCCAACTTTTTCTTCTATCAGATGCAGAGTCTCTTATTTGATATCTAGCTCCTTGATCCACTTTGAGTTAACTTTTGTGCATGGCTAGAGGAGGGGATTCGGTTTCATTTTGTTGCATATGGATTTCCATTTTATTCAAAACCATTTGTTGAAGATGCTATATTTCCTCTATTGCATGCTTTTAGCTCCTTTATCAAATATAGCATAGTTGTAGCTTTGTGAATTAGTCTTTGTGTCCTCTATTCTGTACCCATTGGTCAACCCGCCTGTTTTGGTACCAGTGAAATGCTGTTTTTGTTACTATTGCTCTGTAGTATAGTTTTAAGTCTGGTATCGCTATATCGCCTGATTCACACTTCCTGCTAGAATTGCTTTTGCTATTCTGGGTCTTATATTTTTCCATATGAATTCCATGATTGCTTTATCTATTTCTACAAGAAATGCCTTTGGGATTTTGATTGGCATTGCATTAAACCTATAGAAAACTTTTGGTAATTTTGCCATTTTGATGATGTTAGTTCTGCCTATCCAGGAACAGGGTATATTTTTCCATCTTCTAAGATCTTCTTCTACTTCCCTTTTTAGGGTTCTGTAGTTTTCATTGTATAAGTCTTTCACCTTTTTTGTTAGGTTGATTTTCAAGTATTTAATTTTTTTGACGATATTGTGAATGGAGTGTTTTTCCTCATTTCTATTTCAGAAGTTTTGTCGCTGATATACAGAAATGCCTTTGATTTATGCGTTTTGATTGTATATCCTGCCACTTTGCTGAATTCATTTATTAGTTCTAGTAGTTTTTTTGTAGACCCCTTTGGGTTTTCTATGTATAGAATCATGTCACCAGGAAATAGTGATAATTTACGTTCTTATTTTCCTATTTTTATGCCTTTGATTTCTTTCGTCTGTCTAATTGCTCTGGCCAGTGTTTCAAGAACTTTATTGAATAGAACTGGTGACAGAGGGCATCCCTGTCTTGTTCCAGATTTTAGAGGGAATGCCTTCAATTTTTCTCCATTCATAATGATGCTAGCCTGAGACTTAGCATAGATAGCTTTTACAATGTCGAGGTTAGTTCCTGTTATCCCTATTTTTCTAATGTTTTGAACATAAAGAGATGCTGTACTTGGTCAAATGCTTTCTGCGTCTATCGAGATGATCATATGGTTCTTATCTTTAAGTCTATTGATGTGATGAATAACATTTATTGATTTTCGTATATTGAACCATCCCAGGGATGAATCTTACTTGATCCTGGTGAAAAATTTTTTTGATGTGCCTTTGTATTCGATTAGGCAGATATTTATTGAGGATTTTTGCATCTAGGTTAATCAGATATATTGGTCTGTAGTTCTCTTTCTTTGAGTTGTCTTTTTCTGGTTTTGGAATTAGGGTGATGTTGGCCTCATAAAATGAATTTGGCAGAGCTCCCTCTTTTTCTATTTCCTGAAATAACTTGAAAAGTATTGGTATAAATTCTTCTTCAAAGGTTTTGTAAAGCTCCGCTGTATATCCATCCGTTCCTGGGCTTTTCTTGGTTGGTAGTCTTTTGATTGCTTCTTCTATTTCATCCATTGATATTGGTCGGTTTAAATTGTGTGTATCCTCCTGACTCACTTTGGGCAAATCATATGACTTAAGAAATTTATCGATGTCTTCACTATTTTCTATTTTATTGGAATAATGATTTTCAAAATAATTTCTAATTATTTGATGTGCCTTTGTATTCGATTCGCCAGAATTTTATTGAGGATTTTTGCATGTAGGTTCATCAGATATATTGGTCTGTAGTTTTCTTTCTTTGAGGTGTCTTTTTCTGATTTCGGAATCAGCGTGATGTTGGCCTCATAGAATGAATTTGGCAGAGCTCCCTCTTTTTCTCTATCCTGAAATAACTTGAAAAGTATTGGTATTAAATCTTCTTTAAATGTTTTGTAAAACTCCGCTGTATAGCCATCCGTTCCTGGGCTTTTCTTGGTTGGTAGTCTTTTGATTGCTTCTTCTGTTTCATCCATTGACATTGGTCTGTTTAAGTTGTGTGTATCCTCCTGACTCAGTCTGGGCAAATCATATGACTTAAGAAATTTGTTGATGTCTTCACTATATTCTATTTTATTGGAATATAGGTTTTCCAAATAATTTCTAATTGTCTTCTGTATTTCGGAAGCATCTGTTGTAATATAGCCTTTTTCATCCCATATGTTAGTAATTTGAGTTCTCTCTCTTCTTCTCTTCATTAGCATGGCTAAGGGTCTGTCAAACATATATATTTTTTCGAAGAACCACCTTTTAGTTTTGTTAATTTTTTCAATAGTTTCTTATGTTTCAATTTCGTTGATTTCTGCTCTGATTTTAATTATTTCTTGCCTTCTGCTACATTTTCTGTTGTTTTGCTCTTCCTTTTCTAGGGCTTTGAGTTAAAGTGTGAGCTCATTTATTTGTTCGGTTTTACTTTTTTTCAGGAATGACCTCCAGGCAATGAATTTCCCTCTTAAAACTGCTTTCATTGTGTCCCATAGATTCCGATATGTTGTGTCTGTATTTTCATGTATCTCTAAGAATTTTTTGATTTCCTCCTTTATATCTTCTGTAACCCACTGATCATTCAGTAACATATTGTTCATTTTCATTGTGATGTAGGATTTTTCCTTCCTTCTTTTATCATTGATTTCCAGTTTCATTCCATTATGATCAGATAAAATGCATGGTATTATCTCCACACCTTTATATTTACTGAGGGTTGCCCTATGGCATAATATATGGTGTATTTTTGAGAAGGATCCCCGTGCTACTGAGAAAAAAGTATATCCACTTGATGATGGTTGATATATTCTATATATGTCAGTTACATGTAGGTTATTGATTGTGATATTGAGTTCTATACTTTCTTTATTCAACTTTTGTTTGGAGGATCTGTCCAATGGTGAGAGAGGTGTGTTGAAGTCTCCCATAATTATTGTGTTGTGTTCTATTTCATTCTGGAACTTGAGGAGAATTTGTTTTTTGAACGTTGCAGCACCATTATTTGGTGCATAAATATTGATAATTTTTATGTTTTGTTGGTGAATGGTTCTTTTTAACAGTATATAATGTCCTTTCTTATCACTTTTGATTAAATTAGTCTTGAAGTCGATTTTATTCGATATGAGGATGGCCACCCCTGCTTGCTTACGAGGACCATTGCATGGTATATTTTTTCCAAAACTGCACCTTCAGCCTGTATGTCTTTTCAATTCAGATGTGTCTCCTGGAGGCAACATATTGTTGGATTTGTTTATTTAATCCAAGTTACCAGCCTATGTCGCTTTATTGGAGACTTTAAGCCATTTACATTCAGAGTTACTATTGATGTATGGTTTGTATGCCAGCCATGTTTGATTATTTATATATTTTTTTAATTTAGTTTGTTTCTCCATGACAAGCTTTCACCCTGCCTCTGTCATTACCAAGGTACTTCCCACTGATGGTTTTGGTTGTTGTTTTTCATTTCTTTCTTGTGTAGTGTTTTGCTCAAGACGCTTTGCAATGCTTGTTTTCTGGCTTCAAATTCTTTTAGCTTTTGTTTATCATGAAAGATTCTTATTTCGTTGTTGGACCTGATGGTTAATTATGCTGGATACTTAATTCTTGGTTGGCATCCATTGTCTTTCAGTGTTTGATATACATTTTTCCATGATCTTCTCGCTTTCAGCGTCTGTGATGAAATATCCATTGTTCACCTTATTTGTTTACCACTGAATGTATTCTGCCTCCATTCTCTTGTAGATTTATTATTTTCTCTTTGTTCTGTATATTGGATATCTTCATAACAATGTGTCTTGGCATTCGTCTACTGTGATTTTGTGTGCTCTTATCCTGTATGCATCTACAATTTGTATATCCATTTCCTTTTTTATTTCTGGAAAGTTTTCTGTAATTATTTCATTCAGCAGTTTTCTCATTCCCTTGGTTTGAGTCTCTGTACCTTCCTCTATCCTGATGACTCGTAAGTGTGTTTTTTTTTTTTTTATGTTATCCCAAATCTCTTGGATGTTTTTCTTGTGATTTTTTTGCCAGCCTTTCTGAGTTGGCTGGACTCGTTTCAAGATGATATATTTTGTCTTCATTATCTGACCTTTTGGCTTTTACTTGCTCCACTCTGTTAGTGATACTCTCAATGGAGTTCTTAATTTGGTTTATCATTTCCTTCATTTCTAGAATTATTGTTTGATTTTTTTATAATCTCTATCCTCTGATAAAGATGCTTAACTTTTTCTTTTATCTGTTTATGTAATTCATTTTCAATGTTTTCTTTTACTGTTTGGATTTTCTGTCTCGTATCCTCTTTAAGTTTCCATTCCATCTGTCTAAGGTATTCCTTGAGTTCTTTATATGACCATTTTTCTGATGACTCTAGGTCCTCCTGAATATTTAGGGTGTCCTTCGTGGTTTGTACTCCTTTTCTTCCTTGCTTGTTTATGCTGCTCATGTTACTTCTTGTTCTGTTTGACTGCTTAGTTACTGTTTACTCTTATAAATTTATTTGATGCTTGGGAGGAAAGATTTTAGAAGGGAAGGGAAAAAGTCACTAAAGAGAATGAGAGTAGGCAGGTAGAATGCAAGGAATGGGAAATAAGAAAATTGAAAAGAAATGAAAAGACAATAGAAAAAATAGAAAATAAAGAAAGAAAATGATTTTTTAAAAAAAATGATTATGATAATATAAAATTAAAATTAAAATTTAAAAAAATAATAATAACAAAAGAAAAAATTAAAAAAATTAAAAACATTTTAAAAAAGTTAAAGAACAGCAACAAAAAATGAAAATAAAAGAAAACAAAAAAAACAAAAACAAAAAAAACAAACTAATATAATAATAATAATAATAATAATAATAATAATAATAATAATAAATGCAGTCATAGATTGCAATAAACTTTTTTTCCATTAGGCAGAGATGTGCCCACTGGGCCAAGCTTCTCCTTTCAATAGGTGGGAACCAATCACTGTGCAGCAGCTATTCCTCCCTCACTGGGTGGGTGTCCAATCCTGAGTGCCTAGGGCCTTCTTTTGTGTTTCCTCAAGCCAGGCCCCACTCACCTGTGACACTCACCACAATACTGGCTACATGCCAGGTCTGCTGCTCCTAGGAGCCCTGTTTTCATGAACGCCTGGTCACAATCTCCCTGTTTGTCTCCCTCAGACCCTAAGTTTGTAGAGCTTAGGCCTGAGAACCCCCAGCGAATTTGCTTGCACTCCGGAAGCCATGCCCCCGGAAGCTGGAGCAAGAGACTTCAGTTTTCAGCACTGTTGGGAGCGGTGGCCTGGAGGTCTGCACCACGAGTCCCGTGCCACTCCTAATTCCCTTGGTCTGGATACCAATATAGGATTTCTTATATATTTTCAGATAAAAATTCAATCCATTATTTAAAGTGAAAAGAGTTATATTATTTATTCACAGTATGGTCTATTCATGCATTATCTCTATATTCATAGACGCAATGTACACTTCTTTATACCCCCAATACTAATTTATACGTCTTCAAAATATTGCTCCCTGAAATGGTGGAAGAAATACTCATGTCACCTGATCTACTTATACATTTAATCACAGAAATATTCGGAACACAAAATGCAAAGCTCACACTTATGTTTGTACCAAAGCCTAAAAGGAAAGTAAACATGGATTACTAAAAACATCCATGTCCATGTTGCCTAATGCTGTCAAATGTCAATCCTATTGGTGACTACATATTTTTTCCTTCTTAAGATTATATATTCAAACTCAACCCTACTGAAAATGTCTAATCCTATTCCTCACTTTTTACATTGCCTGATTTCATTATGGCTCTATTTCTATCTGTTTCCTACATATTTTCCCCAGTTCATCATTGTGACTGACTCTTCACATGTGCTGACATTTACATTCACACTCTAATCGATAACCTATTGCTAATAAACGTTTGTTCCTAATCCTATACTCATTCTTTTTGTAAACCTGCCGACTATCTTCCTAATCCGACCGACTATCCTTTTTTGACTGGTTGTTCTCTTCTACATTCAATCAAGCAAGGTACAAGGTCTTATGCCATTGTATATTGATCTATCTGAGACCTCTGTGCAGAATGCAATTCAATGCTAAGTATCACAATCAAGGGTCCAATGCCATTCTGGGCTTCAAATGTTACCTAGATTTCTGGTTTCACACTTATATTTCACATATATATTCTGGTAAATATCGCAGTTTCAAATACCATTATTCATTCTGCAGGATGATTCCTAAACTAAATCCAACATGTATTGACCCTAAACATACACTGTTCCCTCAATCTAACTTTACAGAAGAGCAGGGACAGAGTTGGTCTTACAATACAGGAATGTAGGGGATCTTCCACCTGCTGAGAACCTCAAAGGTCCATGCAGACATGATCCCTGGAAAAGAGATAGGCAGCTATGAAGGACCTGAGAGAGCAAAAGTCATCTTCCATGGCAAACAACCTTGTCAGGATGAAGGGGTGTGTCTGAATCAGCCACTTTCTTCTTAATGTAGAGAAGATGGACCAAACAAGGTCTGTGTGGAGAGCTGTTCCCGTGTGCCTATGGTTGATATGCCATTCTAACTTGTGACAGTGTCACAGGAAGTAGGGGCAGCCTCCATCTCATGGGACCCTTGGAAGCAACTATTAGGACAAAGTGTTTGCCAAGGCATTGACCTATTCAGTTCCTGAAGGAAGTGACCTACCTTACTTCTTTGGTGATGGAACTCTCTGAACTTGGGATCCAGGAAGCCAGGCATCCAGAGCCAGTCCCAGTCCCAGTCCCAGTGGGCTCACTTGTTTAGTTTTACTAATGACAGATTCTGTCTTTTTTGGTACCTACTGATGTGAGGATGGCCAAATGCCAGGAGAGCTCTGAAGACGGGCCTTTCCTTAGTAACTAGGTAGTGGCTCACTGCTGGCTCCTAACAACTTCACAGAGTTGGCCAAGGAGACCAGATCTGACACAGTACAGGCCATTTCGGGGGAACATAGTAGGGCCCGCCAGTCAGAGGACACTCTGGATATTCACAGACTTACTTGGGGAAGGAGGTGCCTTTGTGTTTGTGGGTGTGAGTTTGTGGTTTTGTCTCATTTTCTTAGAATAGGTAGAAAAGCTGGTATGTCTGGTTTGCAGTGGACTGTTTCTAGATAGTCGTTTGACAAGGCAGGTGTTTCTATGTCTGTGTATAACACTGTGTCCGTGGTTGTAGACATTAGAAAAGAGAATGCATCAATGAATGTGTCCTGTCTAGTAGAAAGCTTCCCAGCATTCATCCTGCCCAATTTATGACTGCACTGCAGGTTGCCTTATCGATGGGCAACACCTAATATCTTCCTAAGTTTCAGATTTCTTCCTGAATTCTGACCAATATGCAGAATAGTCTCGTGGTTTTGTGTCCAAGATAGGTACCACCCCAAGCTCTGTCACATGGCCATGTACTGAATAGCTGAAGGTAATGGCGAGCATCTTAGAAAACTCAGATATCAGTGTGACCAGGTAAGTCTCAGTGGAGAAACCATGTTTTGTGCCTTTTGCTTACCTATTTTTCTGTTTCACTGAATGACAGGAAGGTCTTTGCCTCAGGCCACCCATTTGTGAAGCATGAAAACAACAGTTTTCATATGGAAATGATTGGGCATCACCTGTGGCTCTTTGCTTAATTGCTTTGAAAGGGATGTGTCTGAATCAGCCTCTTGGCCCTGTGTGAGGCTGTGGCTTAGATTCTCAGCACCTGATGGATATAAAGAAAGATCCCATGTGTGCATCCGAAACCAAAATGGCAAAATTCAGTCATTGTGAATGATGTCTCTCTCCTTCCTCTATTATGTTGCAGACAATCATCAAGTGAGTATAGGGATCCTTTGGGTCAAATGAGTTTTTCAAAGCCATGCAGAGGTGCGTGGGTTTTCTCATGATTCCACTTCACATAAAGAATCTAAACCCCAGAGTCAGTAGGCCTCAAATTGGAGAAGCAGAGCAGTTGTAATGGCAGGCCTATTTGATCACTCCTGGTTCACAGGTATGGTGTCCAGGCCACCCTGACTTTAGGCAAATGAGGGCCAAGGGAGCTTATTTTGGACACTCTCTTGCGCTGTACCCCTCATGGAAATCTCCAGCCAGAGGTTATAATGAGGGTCTATGTGGAAGAAGATGAGGGCCATGTGGGAATGTTTTGGTTTTAATTTTGGTCATTTGTGTGGCAGTTGGAAGGGATGACTGGGTCCACCTCGGCTTGTACTCTGGTGTAATACTCCTTAGAGACTGAGTTGTAGAACTGACCTCAGAGAAGTATTGCCATGGATTGTGTGGGGATGTTAGGAGGCCATGCATGAGAGTCGCCCTTTGAAACTGAGATCTAGGCCAAGGGTGGCTTTCCACAGAACACTGAGAATCTCAGCCAGGATATCACATGATTTTATTCTGAAAAACTTGGCAGCCATAGTTGAGAGTCAAAACACACATGGACCTCACATTGTAGACCTCAATGGTCCTGGCTTCATGTGACCTTTTGGCCACTATTTGGGATGCCTTGCCTGTGATTGTTCTCCAGAGCTTTTATTGAAATGAGCTTCCTTAACATTTAATGGTTCCTGAATGAATTGAAACCCACAGTGACTACAACTTCTTCCTTGAATAATGGCTAGATAAATACCATGAAATTTTTGAAATTTCCATGATGAGGTGGCACTGGAAAACCTTTGGATGTCCTGATGCTGATCATAGTATTCCAGACAGTGCCTTGATTGGCAGGGTTTCATGAAAATGGTGAAGAACAGAGATGCCAGTTAGTTGTCGCTTGCTGATTAGTGGGCCTAGAGCAGTGGTGGACAGATGTGTGACAAAACATCTGTGGTGGGGCCACGTGGATCTGCCATTGGCTTCCAAATGGCTTGTGACTGATATGGTTACAGCCAACAGACCCAAAAGGTAAAGGCATCTTGTTATATGGAGAGGTTTCAGGGAAAAGTTCAGAATCAGGTTGCTATGATCAAGGGGGCAAGCTATGTGGGATAGAAGCCTGGTAATTGCATTCTCCTGCAAACCCTCACCCACCACACGTGACTAAACTCCCTCCAGCAATGTGTCCCAATTGAACTCCTTTATTTCGTGAAGCAAATACCAAACTCCCAATGCAGCAGCAAGAAACACCACTAAAAGTGGAGGATGAACAAATGTCTTCCCAGTTAACACAGGGAGAAACTTAGCCCCAGTGTCCACAGTTTAGCTACAAAAAAAGAATTCAGCACTGCTGCCACATGTTCAATGAAAAATAAGAAACCATGTGTTACAGGTCACATATATGCAGAACCAGCTTTGATGGTCTCTCTACAAAAGAACTAAATCTCCTGAAAACAACATATATTTCAAGTGACCAACCTCAGAGGCAGTTTCTCAAGAATTCTTTCGGCCAGCAGAGATCCATGTTTGAGGAGTGTTTACCTTTTGCCTTACTTTTTTGAACTCTGCTACCACCTCCAAGGTAGTGAACTCCTGAGCATATTCCATTCCAGATATGTATTCACAGATTTTCTAACTCTTCTCTTCTAACTGTGTCATACGTTGGTAAAAGATAATGTCAAGGCATTGTTCTGGATGAGAGTGGGAAGATTTTGGGTAGCACATATTTGCATAGGCATTGGATACATTTTTCAATTTCCCTTCAAAATACTGAATCTCTGACCCTAACCAATTCCCAACTAGACTCTGACTACTAATCCTAATATGATGGAGAAAAATAACAAAAAACAGAAAAGAAGTACAAGCAGTTCAGAGGAGGCAAGGTGTATACTAGGACTTGCCTTTTGCATAATATAGGGAAGGAGTTATAAATCTTGCAAATTTTTTTTTTGAAATAGTTCTCCATGAGTTTTTAAAGTTAACAAATATGTGAATTCCTTTCTCCCTTTCTCTGTAGCCTATTAAGCACATGTATTTTTATATGCACATATAGATTTCTACCTGGTACCACACGTACATTCTTGTGAGGTGTTTGACTTGGCAGATACAAATTGTGAGAAGAGATCACTCCTCGTAAATGCTGTTGGAACTGAAATTTCAAACTATGGGTGAACTTTCTAGTTGAACAACATTATACATAAATCCATGTTCAGTATAATGAATATTTTTGGATCTGTGTATGATATATATTTCATGATGAATTTTGATTGGCATATATATTGCTAGTTTTTAATGTCTCTCTCTCTCTCTCTGTATATATATATATATATATATATATATATATATATATATATATATATACTCTCCAGATTTTTCAAAATATGTAATATATGTGACTTATTATACACTCCCTAAATTCATTCATATTCATTTATGTGGATTTATAATCAACTTTTCACAAGATTATTTTCTAAATTATTCATCCACCTGAAATTCATATTTGTTTCCTATTACTGACAACTAACTTCAGTGAATGGTGTATACAAATCCTAATATTTCTACAGTAACTGACCCAGTTTAACATCAACGCAAGCAGATTCCTATGGGACATGATATATATTTTGACATTCATATTTATTCAACAATGGAACATTATTATTTCTTCAGTTTATGCACATCATAGTATATATATTTCATCCAAAATTTCAAAAATATATAGGAATTTGTTTCACTTTCAATCACTTCCTGCTTCTGAACACATGTATTCCTCCATGTTGCTTTACTGGTATTTTCATGAGACTTCTTTCCAAACACATTATTTTCGATTTCCAAAATCAATTTTGAAGCGAAACTCACACACTCTTCATGAAAATCCTAATACTAATATTATCATTGATGTATAACTGGTTGTAATGAATGTCTGTATATCAATATTTGATTTCCTGTATATTTTCAGATATCAATTCAATTCATTATTTATAGTGGAATGAGTATATGTTTTATTCACAGTATGTTCTATTCATGCATTATCTGTATATTCATAGAAACAGGGTACACCTCTTTTACCCCCAATACTAATTTATTCGTCTTCAAAATATTGCTCCCAGAAATGGTGGAAGATATACTCATGTCACCTGATCTACATATATATTTTTTCACAGTAATATTATGGACACAAAATGCAAAGGTCACACTTATGATTGTACCAAAGCCTAAATGGAAAGTGAGCATGGATTAGTAATAACATCCATGTCCAGGTTGCCTAATGCTCTCAAATGTCAATCCAATTTGTGACTACATATTTGTTTCTTGCTAAGATTATATATTCAACCTCAACCCTGTTGAAAATGTCTAATCCTATAACTCACATTATACTTTGCCTGATTTCCTTTTGTCTCAATTGATATTTACTTTCATACATATTTTCCCCAGTTCATCATTGTGAATGACTCTTCACATGTGCTGACATTTACATTCACTCTCTACCCGAAACCCTATTGCTAAAAAACTTTTGGTCCAAATCCTATACTCACTCTTCTTTCTAAACCTTCTGACTATCTTCCTAATCCTACCGATTATCCCTTTTTGACTGCATGTTCTCTTCAACATTCAATCATCCAAGGTAAAGGTCCTATGCCATTGTATAGCGATTAATCAGAGACATCTGTGCAGAACATAATTCAAAGCTAAGTATCCTACCCAAGGGCCCAATACACTTCTGGGCTTCAAAACTTACATAGATTTGGGTTTTCAAACTTATATTTCACCTTTATATTCTTTTAAATATCGCAGGTTCCCAATAACATTATTCATCCCGCAGAATGATTCCTAACCGAAATCGAACCTGTTATTAACCCTAACCATACGCTGTTCCCTCAATCTAACTTTACAGAGGAGCAGGGACAGAGTTGGTCTTACAATACAGGAATGTAGGGGATCTTCCACCTGCTGAGAACCTCAAAGGTCAATGCAGAAATCATCCTTGGAGAAGTTGTAGGCAGCTATGTAGTACCAAAGGGAGCAAAAGTCTTCTGAAATGGTAAAGAACCTGGACAGGATGAAAGGATGTGTCTGAATCAGCCTCTCTCTTCTTAATGTAGAGAAGATGGACCAAAGCATGCCTGTATGGAGAGAAGTTCCCCGGTGCATATGGTTGATATACCATTCTAACTTGTGACAGTGTCACAGAAAGTAGGAACAGCCTCCATCTCATGGGACCCTTGGCAGCAACTGCTAGGACAAAGTGGTTGCCAAGGCAGTGACCTCATTCATTTCATGAAGAAAGTGACTTCACCTAACTTACTTGGTGATGGAACTCTCTGAACTTGGGATCAAGGAAGCCAGGCATCCAGAGCCAGTCCCAGTCACAGTCGCAGTGGGATCACATGTTTGGTTTTACCAAGGGCAGAGAGTCTTTTTTTGGTACCTACTGATGTGAGAATGGCCAAATGCCAGGACAGCTCTGAAGAGGGTCCTTTCCTAAGAAAGCAGGTAGTTGGTCATCGCTGGTTCCTGACAACTTCACAGATTTGGCCACGGAGACCAGATCTGAGACAGGGCAGGCCAGTTCGGGGTAACAATATGGTCCACAGACAGAGGACACTCCGGATAATCACAGACATATTGGGGGAAGGAAGTGCCTTTGTGGGTGTGGGTGTGAGTTTGTGGTTTTGTCTCATGTTCTGAGAATAGGTAGGAAAGGCGGTTTGTTTGGTTTGGAGTGGACTGTTTCTAAAAAGTCGTTTGAAAAGGTGAGTGTTTCTATATCTGTGTATCTCACTGTGTCCGTGGTTGTAGACATGAGAAAAGAGAATGCATCAATGGATATGTTCTGTCTAGAAGAAAGTTTTCCAGCATTCATCCTACCCAATTTATGACTGGACTGCAGGTTGCCTTATGGATGGGCCACCCCTACTATCATCCTAAGTTCCTGTTTTCTTCCTAAATTTTGGCCACTACCCAGAATAGGCTCATGGTTTTGTGTCCAAGATATGTAACACCTCCAAGCTCTGTGACATGGCCATGTACTGGATAGCTGAATGGAATGGCGAGCATCTCAGGAAACTCAGATATCAGTGTGACCAGGAAAGTCTCAGTGGAGAAACACTGTTTTGGGCCTTCTGCTTACCTATTTTTCTGTTGCCCTGAATGTCAGGAAGGTCCTTACCTCAGGCCACTCCTTTATGAAGCCTGAAGTAAACAGTTTTTAAATGCAAATGAATGGGCATCACCTGTGGTGCTTTGCTTAATTGCTTTCGAAAGGGATGTGTCTGAATCAGCCGCTTGGCTCTGGGTCAGGCTATGTATTAGATTCTCAGCACCTGATGGATATAAAGAAAGTTCCCATGTGTGTATTGAAAACAAAAATGGTAAAAATATCAGTCATTGTGCATGAAGTTTCCTGCCTTCCTCTGTTAGGTTCCTGACCTCCATCAAGTGAGAATAGGATCCTCTGGGTCAAATGAGTTCTTTGAACTCCTGCACAAGTACTTGGGTTCTCCCATGATGCCAAATCACATAAAGAATCTATACCTGACAGTCAGTAGGGCTCAAATTGGAGAAGCAAAGCAGTATTAAAGGCAGGCCTATTTGATCACTCCTGGTTTACAGGAAGGGTGTCAAGGCCACGCTCACTTTAGGCAAATGACGGGCAAGGGTGCATATTTTGGACATTGTCTTGGGCTGCGCTCCTAATGAAAACCTCCAGCAAGAGTTAATGATGAGTGTCTATATGGAAGAAGATGAGGGTCATGTGGGAAAGTTTTGGTTTCAATTGTGGTCATTTGTGTGGCGGTTGGAAGAGATGACTGGGTCCACATGGACTTGAACTCTGGTGTGATTCTCCTTCGAGACTGAGTTCTGGAACTGACCTCAGAGAAGTATTGCCATTAATTGTGTTGGGATTGTAGGAGGACACGCATGAGAGTCACCCTTGAAACCTGAGATTGGGCCCTGGGTGGCTTTCCACAGAGCACTGAGAATCTCAGCCAGGATATCACATGATTTTATTCTGAAAGACTAGGCAGCTATAGTTAAGAGTCAAAACACACAAGGACCTCACATTTTAGACCTCAATGGGCCTGTCTGCATGTGACATTTTGACCACTCTTTGGGAAGCCTTGCCTGTGAGAGATCTCCAGAGCTTTCATTGAAATGAGCTTCCTCACCATTTCATGGTTCTTGGATGAATGGAAACCCCAAAGTGCCTCCAACTTCATTCTTGAACAATGGATAGATAAATACCATGAAATTTTTGAAATTCCCAATGACCTGGTGGCACTGGAGAACCATTGGATGTCCTATTGCTGCTCATGAGTGTACAAGACAGTGCCTTGATTGACTGGATTTCTTGACAATGGTGTAGAACAGAGATGCCAGTAAGTTGGAGCCTGCTGAGTAGTGAGCCTAGAGCAGTGGTGTGCAGTTGTCTGATAATATATTTGTGGTGTGGCCATGTGGGTGTGTCATTGGCTTCCAAATGGCTTGTGACTGATTTGGTGCAGCCAGCAGAAAATTATATGAAAAGGCATCTGGTTATATGGACAGGTTTCAGGGCAATGTTCAGAATCAGGTTGCTATGGTCAAGGGAGCAAGCAATGTGGGATAGAAGCCTGGTTGGTGCATTCTCCTGAAGACCCTGACCCACCACACCTTACAGGACTCCCACCAGCACTGTGACCCATTTGAAATCCTTGTATGTTGTGAAGCAAATACAAAACACCCAGTGCAGCTGCAAGAAACACCACGAAAATTGGAGGATGACCAAATGGCTTCAAAGTCCACACAGGGAGACACTTAGCCCCCAGTGGCCACAGTTTATCTACAAAGAGAGAATTCATCACTGATTCCTCATGTTCATTAGAAAATAAGAAACCATATCCTCCAGGTCACATAGATGCAGACCTAGCTTTGATGGTCTCCGTACACAGGGAGCTAAAGCTCCTGACAACAACATATACTTCAAGTGCCCAACCTCAGAGGCAGTTTCTCAAGAAGTCTTAATGCCAGCATAGCTCCATGTTTGTGGAGTGTTTACACTGTCCCTTACATTTGGAAACTCCTCTACCACCTCCTGAACATTTTCCATTCCAGGTATGCATTCACAGATTTTCTAACTCTTCTTCTCTAATTGTGTCTTACTAGGGGCGAAGATATTGTCAAGGCATTGTTCTGGATGAAAGTGGAAATTTTTTGTAGCACATATTTGCATACACATTGGATTCATTTTCCTGTTTTCCATTTGAAATACTTAATAACTGACACTAACCCATACCCTAATAGACTCTTACTACTAATCCTAATATGATGGAGTAAAATAACCCAAACAGAATAGAAATACAAACATTTCAGAGGAGGCATGGTGTATAGTTAGACTTGGCTTTTGCATGATAAAGTGTAGGTGTTATAAATCTAGTTAATTTTTAATTGAAATAGTTCCATGTGTACTTAAAGTTAACAAATATGTGAATTCCTGTCACCCTTTCTCTGTAGCCTATTCAGCACATGTATTTTTATATGCACATATAGAATTCTACCTGGTACCACAGGTACATTCTTGTGAGGTGGCTGACTTGGCAGATAGAAATTGTGAGAATAGATCACTCCACCTAAACGCTGTTGAAACTGAAATTTCAAACTATGGGTGAGCTTCCTAGTTGAACAACATTATACATAAATCCATGTTCAGTAAAATGAATATTTTTGGATCTGTGGATGATATATATTTCATGGTGAATTTTGATTGGCATATGTATTGCTAATTTTTAATGTCTGTGTGTGTGTGTGTGTGTGTGTGTGTGTGTATATATATATATATATATATATATATATATATATATATATATACACTCTAAATTTTTTTTAAATATAAAATATATGTGTTTTATTATAAACTCCCTAAATTCATTCATATTCATATATGTGGATTTAGAGTTAACATTTCACAAGATTATTCACAGAAATATTTATCCACCTGAAATACATATTTTTTTCCTAGAAATGAAAACTAACTTCAGTGAATGGTGGATACAAATCCTAATATTTCTACAATAATTAATCCAGTTTCTCATCAATGCAAGTAGATTCCTATGGGACATGATGTGTATTTTGATGTTCATTCTTATTCACCACTGGTATGTTACAATTTCTTCAGTTTATGCACATTATAGGATATATATTTCATCCATATGTTAGCAAAATTATAGGCATTTGTTTCACTTTCAATCATTTTCTGCTTAAACCACATGTAATCCTCCATGTTTCTTGACTGGTTTGTTTATGAGACTTCATTCCAAACATATTATTTTCGATTTCCATAATCATATTTGAAGCAAAACTCACACACCGTTTATGATAAACTATAACCCTAATATTACTATTAGATGTATAACTGGTTGGAATGAATGATTGTATATCAATATAAGATTTCTTATATATTTTCAGATATGAAATAAATCCATTATTTAAAGTGGAACCAGTTATATTATTTATTCACACTATTGTCTATTCATGCATTGTCTCTATATTCATAGACACAGGGTACACCTCTTTGTAAACCCAATACTAATTTATACGTCTTCAAAATTTTGCTCCCAGTAATGGTGGAAGAAATACTCATGATATCTGATCTACATATACATTTTATCACAGTAATATTCTGGACAGAAAAAGAAAAGGTCACACTTATGTTTGCACCAAAGCCTAAATGTAAAGTGAACATGGATTACTAAAACCATCCATGTCAAGTTTGGCTAATGCTCTCAAAAGTCAATCCTATTTGTGACAACATATTTGTTTCTTGCTAAGTTTATATATTCAAACTCAACCCTGTTGAAAATATCTAATCCTATCTCTCACTTTATACTTTTCCTGGTTTCATAATGTCTCTATTTATATCAGCTTTCCTACATACTTTCCACAGTTCATCATTGTGACTGACTCTTCAATTGTGCTGACATTTACATTCACACTCTAATCCAAACCCTATTGCTAAGGAACTTTTTTTCCAAATCCTATACTCACTCTTCTTCTTAAACCTACTGACTATCTTCCTAATCCTACCCATTATCCCTTTTTGACTGGATGTTCTCTTATACATTCAATAATACAAGGTACAGTGTCTAATGCCATTGTATATCGATCTATCTCAGACATCTGTGCAGAACATAATTCAACGCTAAGTATCACAATCAAGGGCCCATCCCCATTCTGAGCTTCAAATCTTATTTAGATTTCTGTTTTCATACATATATTTCACCTATATATACTTATAAATGTCGCAGGTTCCCAGTACCATTATTCATCCAGCAGAATGATTCCTAATTCAAATTGAACATATTATTAACCCTAACCATACACTGTTCCCTCAATCTAACTTTACAGAAGAGCAGGGACAGAGTTGGTCTTACAATACAGGAATATAGGGGATCTTCCACCTCCTGAGAACCTCAAGGTCCATGCAGAAATGATCCCTGGAGAAGATGTAAACAACTATGAAGGACCTGAGAGAGCAAAAGTCAGCATCCATGGCAAACAACCTGGTCAGGATGAAAGGTTGTTTATGAATCAGCCTCTCTCTTCTTATTGTAGAGAAGATGGACCAAACCAGGTTGGTGTGGAGAGCTGTTCCTAGGTGCCTATGGTTGATATACCATTCTACCTTGTGAAAGTGTCACAGAAAGTGGGGGCAGCCTCCATCTCATGGTCGTCTTGGAAGCAACTGTTAGGACAAAGTGGTTACCAAGGCAGTGATCTGATTCAGTTCCTTAAGGAAGTGACCTCACCTCACTTCTTTGTTGATGGAACTCTCTGAACTTGGTATCCAAGAAGCCAGGCACCAAGAGGCAGTCCCAATCCCAGTGGTCTCACTTGTATGGATTTACCAAGGACAGAGTCAGTCATTCTTGGTACCTACTGATGTGAGGACAGCCAAAACCAGGAAAGCTCTGAAGAGGGGCTTTTCCTGAGAAAGTAGGTAGTGGCTCACTGCTGGCTCCTGACAACTTCACAGAGTTGGCCAAGGAGACCAGATCTGAGACAGGACAGGCCATTTCATTGGAACATAGTATGGCCCACCAGTCAGAGGACACTCCGGATAGTCACAGACCTACTTGGGGGAAGGATGTGTCTTTGTGGGAGTGGGTGTGGGTTTGTGGTTTTGTCTCATATTCTGAGAATAGGTAGGAATGGCCGTTTGTTTGGTTTGGAGGGAACTGTTTCTAGTAAGTCATTTGACAAGGCGAGTGTTTCTATGTCTGTTTATACCACTGTGTCCCTGGTTGTAGACATTAGAAAAGAAAATGCATCAATGGGTGAGTCCTGTCTAGTAGAAAGCTTCTCAGCTTTCATCCTGCCCAATTCATGAATGGACTGCGGCTTGACTTATCAATGGGGAACACCTGCTAACTTCTTAAGTTCCTGTTTTCTTCCTGAATTGTGTGCACTCTCCATAATAGGCTCATGGTTTTGTGTCCATGATATGTACCTCCTCAAATCTCTGTGACATGGCCATGTACTGGATAGCTGAAGGGAATGGCGAGCATCTCAGAAAGCTCAGATATCAGTCTGACCAGGAATGCCTCAGTGGAAAAACCCTGGTTTGGACATTTTGCTTACCTATTCTTCTGTTGCCCTGAAAGTCAGGAAGGTCTTTGCATCAGGTGTGTCATGTGGGAGTGTTTTGGTTTTAATTGTGGTCATTTTTGTGGCCGTTGGAAGAGATGACTATGTCCACCTGGGCTTGAACACTTATGTGATTCCCCTTAGAGACTGAGTTCTGGAACTGACCTCAAAGAAGGATTGCCATGTATTGTGTTGGGATTTTAGGAGGCCACGCATGAGAGTCGCACTTGGAAACTGAGATCTAGGCCCCGGGAGGCTTTTGGAAGAGCACTGGAAATTTCAGGAAGGACATCACATGATTTTATTCTTAAAGACTTGGCAGCCATCGTTGCAAGTCAAAACACACATGGACCTCACATTGTAGACCTCAAATGCCTGGCTTAATGTGACCTTTTAGCCTGTCTTTGGGAAGCCTTGCCTGTTAGAATTCTCCAGAGCTTTCATTGAAATGAGCTTCTTCTCCATTTTATGGTTCCTGAATGAATTGAAACCCACAGTGCCTTCAACTTCATCCATGAAAAATGCCTAGATAAATATCATTAAAGTTTGGAAATTCCCATCACCTGGTGGCACTGGAGAACCTTTGGGTGTCCTATTGCTGATCATGAGTGTACCAGACAGTGCCTTGATTGACTGGGTTTCATGAAAATGGTATAGAACAGAGATGCCAGTAACTTGGAGCCTGATGAGTAGTCGGCCTAGAGCAGTGGTGTGCAGGTGTGTGTTAAAATATCTGTGGTGGGGTGATGTGGATATGCCATTGGCTTCCAAATGCCTTGTGACTGATATGGAGCAGCCCCCATACCCTTGTATGTTAAGGCATCTTGTTATATGGAGAGGTTGCAGGGCAATGTTTAGAATCAGATTGCTATGGTCAAGGGGGCAAGCTATGTGGGATATAAGCCAGGTTGGTGCATTCTCCTGCAGACCCTTACCCACCACACGTGACAGAACTCCCTCCATCACTGTGTCCCAGTTGAACTTCTCGTATTTTTTGAAGCAAATACCAAACTCCCAGTGCAGCTGCAAGAAACACCACGAAAATTGGAGGATGACCAAATGGCTTCACAGTCCACACTAGAAGACACTTAGCCCCCAGTGGCAACAGTTTACCTATAAAGAGAGAATTCAGCCCTGCTGCCTCATGTTCATAGGAAAAAAAGAAACCATGTCCTCCAGGTCATATAGATGCAGACCCAGCTTTGATGGTCTCACTACAAAGGAAGCTAAAGCTCCTGTCATCAACATATATTTCAGGTGCCCAACCTCAGAGGCAGTTTTTCAAAAAGTCTTTAGGCCAGCAGAGCTCCATGTTTTTGGAGTTTTTACCCTGTCCCTTACTTTTTGAAACTTCTCTACAACCTCGAAGGTTGTGAACTCCTGAGCATTTTCCATTACCGATATGTATTCACAGATTTTCTAACTCTTCTCCTCTAATTGTGTCTTACTTGGGGTGAAGGAAATGTCAAGGCATTGTTCTGAATGAGAGTTGGAAGATTTTTGGGTAGCACATATTTGCCTACACATTGGATTCATTTTCCAATTTTCCATTCGAAATACTGAATCCCTGACTGTCAAGGGTAGAAGGAATTCTTTTTCAAAGAACAGCCTGACACTTACAAGAAACAACCACCAGGAGACATCCTGTCTGGAAGACATCCTGTAGCCATATGTGTCCCTGAGACATCCTGTGGCCATCTTTCTTCCAGAAACATCCTGAAGTTATCTCACCTTGTGAAGACATCCAGGAACTGCCGATAAGAGAGTTTTCCCAAATCCAGCATTTTAATACCCATGTGTGAACAATAAAAATTTGCAGCTTGATCAGAACTCCTGTGTTGCTCTCATCTCTCGTGTCTCTTGTCCCTTCATTCCTCCCCATCTAGGTTCGCTGCCCATGTTGATGTGTCCTGCCGGCCGGGACATCTGGCGCCCACCGACTGGGGCTCAAGCCATTGACTGAGGGGGAACCCCTTCCTCCTGGAAGACTTGGTCAAGAGGAGCCTGCGATCGTCTCAGCAGACACCACCCGAAGACATATCCAGGAGGAGGGTGGGAATGATGCACGGTGAGTGACCCACCATGTGACAAGCAGTATCGTCACATGATTTGTTTATTTCAGGCCTCAAGGAGTTCTTCAAGACATGGGGGGCACATGTTAAGAAAAAGGACTTAAAATTTTTCTTTTCACACATAGGAGCATTGTGTCCATGGTTTCCTCTTGAAGGGACCATTGATGGCAAAAATGGCTTAGAGTAGGAGACTGTTTAAAAGATTATTATGAATCCTTTGGCCCAGAAAAAAATGCCAGTTCCCACCTTTTCTTACTGGAACTTAATTAATGAAATTCTTAAAAGTTTTCGCTTTGACAATGGTACCTTACAACTTGTCAGGATTGGGGAAGAGATTATGCAAAAGACCTCTCGTCCCTCCTCTGCATGCCCATCATTAGTATAGACATAGACCCTTCTCAGTCTTCCCAGGACCCTGAGAACCTTCCTGGTCCCCCTAAAAATACGACCCTAATTAATAAGGCTCCAATGATTAAAAACCACCTTTATCCAGTTTTACATCCCAGAGACACATTGACCCCTGGGAAGGACGCTATCTTGGAGAAGGAAGCAGCTCTCTACCATTCAGAAGACCCGCAACCTCTCAGGACCCTGCCACAGCCTACAGGATTTACACATCCACCTCCCTCCTATATCCCTCCTGCCTTTTGTGCTCTGGCCCTTCAGGGGCCAAGTGCCTCCCCAGATATTTTTTCCCTACTTCCCCTACCTAACCTCGCTCCCTTGCCAGCATCCTTCCAACATAGACGGGAAGAGATGCAACTTTTAAAATAATTAAATTCCCTTGACTCTGAGCTCTCTTCATTAGCCTTAGCTATGGAGTCAATGCAAGCTGGCCCACAGCGGTCTAATACAAAGTCGAAGCCACTCCATCGGCCTGTTCTCACCTTCCCAGTCACCACCAGTCAGAAAGATAAGCCTGCCCAGGCTGCGGTCAAAGACTTCGATGAGGAACAAGAGGAGGAAGCGGGGGAAATGGATCAAGGAGATCAGGACTCAGAGGATGAGGAGTTCACCCCTGGGCAGGAAGGAACCCAGAGTCTACAAAAAATTAAGCCTATGTTTTCTTGAAAAACTTAATAAGGCTTGTGCTCACTATGGCCCCACTGTGCCCTACACGTTGGCTTTATTAGAAATCCACAGCGCACAATGGCTTACTCCCAATGATTGGAAATTTTTAGACCAAGCTACCTTCAGTGCCGGAGACTTCCTGTTATGGAATGCAGATTTCGAAGACAATGTCGGGAAACTGCTCAAATAATTTTAACTAAGGCCTCCTCTGAATCTGGGACTTAAGTTTAGCTAGTGGGCAATGCGCCTTTTGACACTAAAAATAACAGGCACGTTTCCCTCCTGGACTCTTGGCGCAGACTCAGATGGCTGGTTTTCCTGCTTGGTGACACCTCCCTCAAAAGGCCTCGGCTACCAATTCCCTGGCAAAAATTTGACAAGTGCCCCATGAGCCTTATAGGTAGTTTGTTCCCCGGCTTAACCTAGCTGCGGAATGCTTGCATGAACCAAGCGAAGGTGAAAGCACCTATGTAAAACATCTTGCCTTTGAAAATGCCAACCCAGCATGTCAGGATGTTCTTCAACCACATAAGGATAGAGGGAAACTTTCTGAATTTATTAGACTCTGTGCAGGCGTGGGTGCAGCCCATGCCATGCGTCTCGCTTTAGGGGCCGCCTTTACCAAGGCGTTTCACAATCCTGGCTCACGTACTTGCTTTACTTGTAAACAACCTGGCCATTTTGCATGTGGGTGTCCGACAGGCAAACAAAGCCTAGGAATAGCGTCTCCTCAAACTGGGGCTTAACCGCCCCCAGCTACCCTTTTCCATAGAAGTTTTAAAGGTCATCACTGGGGCAGTGAGTGTAGATCTAAGACAAATGCTCTCAGACAGCCTATTTCTTCCTGCTTCTCGGGAAACTCCCTGCGGGGCCAGCCCCTGGCCACCACATCCCCCAGGACAAACACAGGAGCAATAAGGTTTGTTCCCTCCCAAACTCCCAACCTACCACAAAATCCTTCTCCACAATTGCCTCCCTCCAACTAGCCACCCCAGGCAGCGCAAAATTGGACCTCTGTGCCACCACAGTTACAATATTAGACTCAATGCAAGGGCCCCAGATAATACCCACTGGAATTATGGGTCCCCCTCCATCTCATACATGTGCCCTTATTCTTGAAAGAGCCTCCACTACCATACAAGGTGTTCAGGTCTTCGCTGGCATTAATGATAATGATTTCACTGAAGAAATAAAAATACTGGCAACTGCTATTAATGGAGTTGCCGCCATCCCAGCAGGAACAAGACTTGCACAATTAATTCTCCTTCCCTTGGATTCAGGAGGCATTTCCACCACCCAAACCTACCTCGGGGGGCTGCCTTCTTAGGCTTCTCTGATGTGTATTGGGTTCAACCCATTTCTCACAATAGACCCACCCTTACCTTACTTACTGAAAGAAAGGAATTCCAAGGAGTTCTAGATATTGGAGCTGATGCCACAATTATTTCTCAAAAATACTAGCCATCAGGTTGGCCCCTCACTCCATCCTTGACTGACCTTAAAGGGATAGGAAAATAAAAAAATCCTCTGGTCAGCTCAAGGTCTATTAGCTGCACTGATAAAGATGGTAATAAGTCAACTGTCACTCCTTTCGTTGATTCTGACCTCCCTGTTAACGTATAGGGTGGAGATATTTTGAGTCATTGGAAGTTATTCTCGCCAGTCCCAATTCCATGGTGACTCATCAAATGCTTCCTATGAATTTTGTTCCTGGTACAGGCCTGGGGATACTGAAACAAGGACTGGTGGAGCCTATACAACCCATAAAAAAAACAAATACATGTGGACTTGTGTATTCAGATTTTTAGTGTCGGTCCCTGACCCTCCTGTACCCCATGCAGATAAAATTATTTGGGAGACTCAGACTCCTGTGTTGGTGGATCAGTGGCCCCTTACCCAAGAAAAATTGGAGGCTGCCTCCACGTTAGTGCTGGAACAGCTGGCAGCCGGCCATGTAAAGCCCTCAACCTCACCATGGATTACTCCTATTTTAATTATCAAGAAAAAATCAGGCAAGTGGCGCCTTTTACAATATTTGTGTGCCATTAATAAAGTTATGTGCCCGATGGGAGCACTACAGCCAGGCATTCCCACACCAGTGGCGATTCCAAAAACCTATTGTAAAATGGTTATTGACTTAAAAGATTGGTTTTTTACCATTGCTTTACATCCTGAGGATAGACCCTATTTTGCCTTTAGTCTCCCTCCCATTAATTTTCTGGGCCCTATGCAGAGATTTCAATGGAAGGTTCTTCCCCAAGGTATGGCCAACAGCCCTAGTCTTTGCCAAAAATACGTTGCTCAAGCAGTAGACCCTGTGAGAGAGCGATGACCACAAAATTATATTTTACATTATATGGATGATTTGTTAATTGCTGCACCTAATACCCATGACCTTAATAATTGTTACTTGGACTTTTACAAAACCTCACTACCTTGGGACTACAGATAGCTCCAGATAAGTTTCAAACACAGGACCCTTATACCTATTTGGGCCTTAAACTTCAAGATAATCAGATCCAAATTCCTAAAATACAACTATGTGTGGACCATATTCACACACTTAATGATTTTCAAATATTACTGGGGGATATTCAATTGCTAGGAACATATTTAAAATTACCCACTTGTGTACTTTTGCCCCTTAATGATATTTTGATAGGTGATTCCCAACCCTCCTCCCCTCAAAAGCTTACTCCCGAGGCATGACATGCATTAAACCAAGCCACAGAAGCCATTGCCCAAAAGTTTGTTACACAAATTTCTTATAACCTTCCTCTGGTTCTGGTTATTTTCCACACTCCTCATACACCCACAGGAATATTTTGGCAGCGAGATCCACATTTTAAAAATAAAGGCTGCCCCTTGCTTTTGGTCCTTGTACCCACCACATCCTCCAAGGTTATTACTGTTTATCTTGCTCAGGTAGCTTCTCTTATTTTTAAAGGTCTTTTGCTTTCTCGACAACATTTTGGCAAAGACCCTGATAATATTTTAATTCCATATACTAAGGACCAAACCCTTACTAGAATTTTTACTACAGACATGGATGAATGGGATATTGCCCTATCAGGCTTTTTGGGAACAATTCATAACCACATCCCCAATGACCCCCTTTTAAATTTTGTCCAGTTACATCCATTTATTTTTCCCAAAATTACTCAAAAGGCTCCCATTCCTCAAGCCCTTACCTTTTTTACAGACGGTTCCAGTAATGGCCGTGCAGTCTTTGTTGTCAATAACAAGCCTACCACCTTTGATACTGTCTATCAGTCAGCTCAGTTTGTGGAATTGTTCGCCATAACACAAGTTTTTATAAAGTTTTTTGATAATCTTGTTAATATTTATACAGACAGTGCCTACATTGCTCATTCTGTGCCCCTTCTGGAGATTTCACCCACCATTAAGGCTTCTTCCAATTCCCCCTTTCTGTTTCACCAGCTTCAGCAGCTAATTCAGGCCAGAAAACATCAATTTTCCTTAGGACACATCATGACACACTCTGATCTTCTGAGCCCTCTAACACAAGGTAATGCCCAAGCTGATGCAGCAACACGTTCCATCTTTCCAATTTTTGTTGGCTCCATTCAAAAGGCCATGGAGTTACACAATCTTCACCATCTAAATTCCCAGAGCCATCGATTACTTTGGAAAATTACCAGGCAACATGCATGAGAAATAGTAAAAGCATGCCCTGCTTGCACTGTCTCCCTCCCCATTCAACACTTGGGAGTTAACCCCCGAGGATTACTGCCCAATCAGATTTAGCAAATGGATGTTATTCATTTTCCTGAATTTTGAAAAACCAAATATATATACGTTTCTATAGATACCTTCAGCGGCTTTATTTTTGAATCACCACATTCTTGAGAGGCTACCAAAGATGTCCTTTCTCATCTTGTTTCAGCCTTTTTCATAATGTGTAAACCAATACATATTAAAACAGATAAATGTCCTGCATATACCAGTGCCAAGTTTAAACAATTTTGTGCTACCTTGCAATTTTGTCATACTACTGAAATTCCATACAACACTCAGGGCCAAGGCATGTGGAACTTGCCCAGCTTACCTTAAAGACTTGGCTATCCCGTCTTAAGGCTTCCGCCCTTGTATTTACCACTCCCAGGGATTGCCTTAACCATGCATTATTTGCCCTTATTTTTCTTACCCTAGACAGTGAAGGCCATTTGGCCACAGACAGACACTGGCATCCTTCATCCAATTCTGTTCGCACACCTGTTATGTGGTGCAATCCCATTACAAATAAATGAAAACGCCCACATCCTATCCTCATCAGGGGATGAGGCTCAGCTTGTGTTTTGGACCAAGAGCAAGCATCCCCAAGATGGTTACCAGAATGCCTGGTTAAACAGGTAAATTACTTACCTCAACCCAGGGACGGAGGCCCTCCCCCTGAGGACAAATTTTCCTCCATTTCAGATACAGCCAACAATCTGTGCGAGGATCCTGCTTAAGGCACTTCTGCTGAACAGGTTTGAACACAGAGGCCTTGGACCTCTAATTTCCAACATCATGGGGTACCTTTTTGCCCCCCCCCCGTGAATGCAAAGGAGGATTTTGGACTGAGGCTCCCACTAGTTGGACCCAGACTGCTGACTGCATGACTAAGGTGACTTACCTCCATGCCAATGTTGACCATAATCTCGGAGGAGTTCATCAGCCTAAATGGGTATGTGTTAACAAGCCAAAGATTATTCCCCCTAGTACAAGTAAAGCTCTCCAAAATTGTTCTGCAACTTGTACGCATACCCAGGCGATGCATGTCTCTTGTAATGCGTCGGCTTCACTTTGTGTTAATAAACAGGGAGAACAATTTTTTGAAGCCTCCCTAACAAAAACTCATGCAGCAGGGTGACCACTATTCATTATACACCCATTCTCTTTGACCATGGAGGAGATGGCAAATACACCAAGCTACAGTCAGCTGGGTGCCAAGGCACTGTCGGAAAACCTTCCTACTGGCCCATTAAGGCCCCTACAGGGGTCTCTGATGGTGGAGGACCCACTTATTCTGTCAAGCATCCTCACATAATCAAACTTTTGAAACCCAAATCCCTGAGCTCACATATCATCCCTTAATGTAGCCTAAATCCCAGTTCCCAGGTTTAGATACCAATACATTAGATATTTTGCAAACTACATTCTCCTAGCTTAATAATTCGAACCCCACCCTTGCTGGTGATTGCTGGCTCTGCATGACAACAGGGGCAATAATGCCTAGGGCAGTTCCTATTAATTCTATCATGGACAATGATAATACATGCCAACCCGGATTTCCCTTTAAAGTACAGCATATAGGCACTTTTACATTATTTCTTTTAGGCGCGATGCAGAATAATACCTATGATATTGATGTTCGACTTACTTCCTTTGGAAATTGCTCAACAGTATAAAATTATTCCTCACCCACCCCATCTCTTTGTCCCTCCAATGGCACAGTTTTTATGTGTGGAGGAAACTCGGCCTTCCCACGCTTCCAGCGAATTGGACCATTGGTTGTGTTCTTGCTTTATTACTCCCTGATATAACTATTGTCCCAGGAGATGAACCTCTACCAATTTCTAGCCTAGACCCTTTAGTCAAAAGACATAGGTGGGCAATACAGGCTTTACCACTCATTGCCAGCCTTGGAATAACAGCTGCTGTGGGCACAGGTACAGTGGCTTAGGCACGGCTATTCACTCTTACCATCGCCTGTCTCAACAACTTATAAATTATGTACAAACTTTATCAGGAACCATTAAAGATTTGCAGGACCAAATAAATTCCCTGGCAGAAGTGTTCCTTCAAAACAGACGAGGCTTAGATTTGCTGACAGCTAACCAGGGAGGTATTTGCTTAGCCTTAGGGGAACGATGCTGCTTTTATGCAAATAAATCAGGCATAGTACGCATTAAAATTAAGCAGCTTCAAGAAGATCCAGAAAAGAGACAAAGGGAACTATTTGAAAATCCCCTCTGGATTGGGCATAATGGATTTCTACCCTACCTTCTTCCCCTATTAGTCCCTTTGTTGGGTTTACTTTTAATGGTGTCCATAGGCCGCTGCATTATAAAGAGGCTGGTACAATTTATTAAAGAACAGATTAATATTTTGGTTTCTAAGCCCATACAGGTCCACTATCATGGTCTGGAGATGGAAGACAGCACTGCCAACATTTAAAAGAATGTTCAACCCTTCTCACAGGCTTATTAAGTTTACATCCCCACAGATCTCTCTTTCTTACAGAAAACTATAAGTAACAGCTCTGAGCAACCATCTTCTACCCTTGCAATAAGGGTTCGTTCTCCATGGGCCCCTCCTCTTGGGGGAGGACACACCCTTGGAATGAGCACGTTAGGCCATAATAATGGAGGGTGCAGGAAGGACTGCAGGAGGATGGATCCACGGATCCCCAAACACAAGACCTCTGAATGACACGCTCTGGTGCATGGCGGTTGGCATGCTATCCCCTAAAAGACGTCTCCTCCAAAAACATGCCAAAGCCAACACGAAATCTCCTAGGAAAGATGCTCGCTCAAATCAGGAGATATTCTAAGGCATCCTAGAGAAACAGAGCCACTATCACCCCCTAAATCCATGGCCTGTAATGTATGGTCGAATATTTTATATAACAAAAGGGGAGATGTCAGGGGCTAGAAGGAAGTTCTCCTTCAAAAAATAGACTGACACAAGAAACAGCCCCCTGGGACACAACCTGCCTGGGAGACATTCCACAGCCATCTATCTCCTTTTGACATCCGGCTACCATCTGTCTACCTGAAACATCCTGAGGTTATCTCACCCTGTGAAGACATCCAGCAACTGCCGATAAGAGAGCTTTCCCATCCGCAGCATATAAATACCCTCTGAGAATAATAAAAGTTTGCAGCATGATCAGAACTCCTGTCTTGCTGTCATCTCTCGTGTCTCTTGTCCCTTCATTCCTCCCCAACTAGGATCGACACCCAAGTTGATGTGTCCTGCCAGCCGGGCCATCTGACACTAACCCATACCCTCCTAGGCTCTGATGACAAATCCTAATATGATGGAGAAAAATAACCCAAACAGAATAGAAATACAAGCAGTTCAGAGGATGCATGGTGTATAGTTGCACTTTCCTTTTGCATGATATAGGGTAGGTGTTATAAATCTAGTTAATTTTTAATTGAAATAGTTCTCCATGTGTTTTTAAAGTTAACAAATATGTGAATTCCTGTCTCCCTTTCTCTGTAGCCGATTCAGCACATGTATTTTTATATGCACATATAGAATCCTACCTGGTATCAGATGTACATTCTTGTGAGGTGGCTGACTTGGAAGATACAAATTGTGAGAAGAGATCACTCCTCCTAAACGCTGTTGGAACAGAAAATTCAACCCATGGGTGAGCCTCCTAGTAGAACAACATTATACATAAATCCATGTTCAGTAAATTAAATATTTTTGCCTCTGTGGATGATATATACTTCATGATGAATTTCGATTGGCATATATATTGCTACATTTTATTGTCTGGGTGTGTGTGTTGTGTGTGTGTGTGTGTGTGGGATATATATATATATATATATATATATATATATATATATATATATATACACTCTCCAAATATTTCAAAATATGAAATATATGTGTCTTACATATACTACCTAAATTCATTCATGTTCATGTATGTGGATTTATAATCAACTTTTCACAATATTATTCTCAGAAATATTCATCCACCTGAATTACATATTTGTTTTCTAGTACTGAAAACTAACTTCAGTGAGTGGTGCATACAATCCTAATATTTCTACAGTAACTGACCCAGTTTAACATCAATGCAACTAGATTCCTCTTGGATATGATGTCTATGTTGAAGTTCATTTTATTCAACACTGGTACATTACTATTTGTTCAGTTTATACACATCATAGGATATATATTTCATCAACAACTTCAATAATTTATAGGATTCTGATTCACTTTCAATCATTTCCTGATTCAGAACACATGTATTCCTCCAGGTTACTTGATTGTTTTTTCATGAGACTTCTTTCCAAACGCTTTTTTTTTTTCGATTTCCATAATCATTTTGAAGAAAAACTGACACACTCTTAATGATAAACCATAACCCTAATATTACCATTAGATGTATTTCTGGTTGGAATGAATGATTGCATATAAATATACGATTTTCTGTTTATTTTCAGATATCAATTCAATCGAATATTTAAAGTTGGAACAAGTTATATTATTTAATCACAGTATCGTCTATTCATAAATTATCTCTATGTTCATAGACACAGAGTAAATCTATTTGTAACCCCAATACTAATTTTTTCATCTTCAAAATGTTGCTCCCAGAAATGGTGGAAGAAATACTCATGTCACCTAATTTACATATACATTTTATCACAGTAATATTCTGGACACAAAAAGAAGAGGTCACACTTATGATTGTATCAAAGCCTAAATGAAAGTGAGCATAGATTACTGAAAACATTCATGTCCAGTGTGCCTAATGCTCTCAAATGTCAATCCTATTGGTGACTACGTATTTGTTTCTTCTTAAGACTATATTTTGAACCTCAACCCTGTTGCAAATGTCTAATCCTATCACTCAATTTATACTTTGCTGATTTCCTAATGTCTCTATTGATGTCTGCTTACCTAAATATTTTCCCCAGTTCACCATTGTGACTGACCCTTCACGTGTGCTGACATTTACATTCACTCTCTACCCGATACACTATTGCTAAAGAACTTTTGGTCCAAATTCTGTACTCAGTCTTCTTCTGAAACTTATCGAATATCTTCCTAATCCTACCGACTATCCCTGTTCTAGTGGATGTTCACTTCTACATTCAATCATCCAAGGTACAAGGTCCTATGCCATTGATTATCGTTTTATCTGAAACACCTGTGCAGAACGTATATCAAAGCTAAGTATCCCAATCAATAGCGCAATGCCATTCTGGGCTTCAAATCTTACCTAGATTTTTGTTTTCATACTTATATTTCACCTATATATTCTTATAAATTTCACAGGTTCCCAATACCATTATTCATCAATTAGAATAATTCCTAACCCAAATCAAACCTGTTATTAACCGTAACCATACACTGTTCCCTCAATCTAACTTTACAGAAGAGGAGGGACCAAGTTGGTCTTACAATACAGGAATGTAGAAAATCTTCCACCTGTTGTAAAACTCAAAGGTCCATGAAGAAGTGATCCCTGGAGAAGATGTAGGCAGCCATGAAGGACCTGAGAGAGCAAACGTCATCTTCCATTGCAAACAACCTGGTCAGGATGAAGGGTTGTGTCTGAATCAGCCTCTCTGTTCATAATGTAGAGACGATGGACACAAACAGTCCTGTTTGGAGAGCTGTTGCTGGGTGCCTATGGTTCATATACCATTCTAACTTGTGAAAGTGTCACAGGAAGTAGGAGAAGCCTCGATCTCATGGGACCCTTGGAAGCAACTGTTAGGACAAAGTGGTTGCCAAAGCAGTGACCTCATTCAGTTCCTGAAGGAAGTGACCTCACCTCACTTCCTTGGTCATGGAACTCTTGGTACTTGGGATCCAGGAAGCAAGGTACCAAGAGCCTGTCCCAGTCCCAGTCCCAGTGGGCTCACTTGTTTGGATTTAACAAGGACAGAGTCAGTCTTTCATGGTACCTACAGATATGAGGATGGCCAACTGCCAGGAAAACTCAGAAGAGGGGCCTTTTCTGAGAAACAGATAGTGGCTCACCGCTGGCTCCTGACAAGTTCACAGAGTTGGTGATTTCCGGGGATCATAAGTTGGCCCACCAGTCAGAAGACACTCTGGATAGTCACAGACATACTTTGTAGAAGGTGGTGCCTCTGTGGTTGTCGGTGTGGGTTTGTGGTTTTGTCTCATGTTCTGAGAATAGGTAGAAAAGGCGGTTTGTTTGATTTGGAGTGAACTGTTTATAGTAAGTCGTTTGGCAAGCAAGAGTTCCTATGTCTGTGTATCCCACTGTGTCCATGGTTTTAGACATTAGAAAACAGAATGCATCAATTGTTGTGTCCTGTCTAGTAGAAAGCTTCCCAGCATTCATCCTGCCGAATTTATGAATGGATTTCAGCTTGCCTTATCGATGAGCAACATGTGGTATCTTCCAAAATTCCTGCATTCTTCATGAATTCTGGCTACTCTCCAGAATAGGCTCATGGTTTTGTGTCCAAGATATGTAGCAGTTCCAAGCCCTGTGACATGGCCATGTACTGGATAGCTGAAGGGAATGTCGAGCATCTCAAAAAACTCAGATATAAGTGTGACCATGATAGTCTATGTGGAGAAACCCTGCTTTGGGCCTTTTGCTTACCTATTGTTCTGTTGCCCTGAATGTCAGGAAGGTCTTTGCCTCAAGACATTCGTTTGTGAAGCCTGAAGAAAACAGGTTCAAATGGAAATGAATGGACATCACCTGTGGATCTTTGCTTAATTCCTTTGGAAATGGAAGTGTCTGAATCAGCCTCTTGGCCCTGTGTGAGGCCGTGGCTTAGATTCTCAACCCCTGAAGAATCTAAAGAAACATCACATGTGTGCATCCAAAACAAAAATGGCCAAAAGTGCAGTTATTGTGGATGAAGTCTCTCCCCATTCTCTGTGAGGTTCCTGACCTCCATCAAGTTAGAATAGGGATCCTTTGGGCCAAATCATTTCTTCAAAGCCCTAAAGAGGCTTGCCCATAATTGCTTGAATTTTCCCGTGACTACAATTCACATAAAGAATCCAAACTGCACAGTCAATACGCCTCAAATTGGAGAAACAGAGAAGTATTAACAGCAGGCCTATATTAACACTCCTGGTTCACAGGAGTGGTGTCCAGGCCACCCTGAATTTAGGCAAATTAGGGGCAAGAGAGATTATTTAGGAGACTGTCTTGAGCTTCGCCCCTCGTGGAAAATTCCAGCGATAGGTTATGATGAGTGTCTATTTAAAAGAACATGAGGGCCATGTGGGAGTGTTTTGGTTTTAATTGTGGTTGTTAGTGTGGTGGTTGGAAGAGATGACTGAGTCCACCTTGACATGAACTCTGGTGTTTTTCCCCTTAGAGACTGAGTTCTGGAACTGACCTCAGAAAAGTATTGTCATTAATTGTGTTGGGATTTTAGGAGGCTATGCATGAGAGTCACCCTTGGAAACTGAGATCAAGGCCCAGGGTGGCTTTCAACAGAGCACTGGGAATCACAGCCAAGATCTCACATAATTTTCTTCTGAAAGACTTGGCAGCCATAGTTGAGAGTCAAAAGACACATGGACCTCACATTGTAGAACTCAATGGGCCTGGCTTCATTTGACCTTTTGGCCATTCTTTGGGAAGCATTACCTGTGAGATTTCTCCAGAGCTTTCATTGAAATGAGCTTCGTCATGATTAATGGTTCTGGAATGAACTGAAACTCACAGTGCCTCCAACGTCATTGTTGAAATATGGCTAGAAAAATAGCATGAAATTTTTGAAATTTCCATGAGCAGCTGGCACAGGAGAACCTTTGGATGTCCTGTTGCTGATCATGAGTATAACAGACAGTGCCTTGATTGACTGGTTTTAATAAAAATTGTGTAAAACAGAGATGCCAATAAGTTGGAGCCTGATGATTAGTGGGCCTACAGCATTGGTAGGCAGGTGTGTGATAAAACATCTGTAGTGGGGCCATGTGGATCTGCCATTGGCTTCCAAATGGCGTGTGACTGACATGATGCAGCCAGCAGTCCCTTCTAAGTAAAGGCATGTTGTTATATGGAGAGGTTTCAGGACAATGTTCAGAATCGATTTGCTATGGTCAATGGGGTAAGCTATGTGATATAGAAGCATGGTTGGTGCATTCTCCTGCAGAAATTGAAATACCACATGTGACAGAACTCCCTCCTGCACTGTGTCCCAGTTGAACTCCGTGTATTTCATGAAGCAAATACCAAACTCCCATTGTAGCAGCAAGAAACACCATGAAAATTGGAGGATGAACAAATGGCTTCACAGTCCACACAGGGAGACACTTAGAACCCAGTGGCCACAGTTTACCTACAAAGATCAAATTCAGGACTGGTGTCTCATGTTAATTGGAAAATAAGAAACTATATTTTACAGGTTACATAGGTGCAGACCCAGCTTTGATGATCTCAGTACAAAGGAAGCTAAAGCTCCTGATAACAACATATGTTTCAAGTACCCAACCTCAGAGGCAATTTCTCAAGAAGTCTTTAGGCCAGCAGAGCTCCATGTTTATGGAGTGTTCACCCTGTCCCTTACTTTTGGAAACTCCTGTACCACCTTCAAGGTAGTGAACTCCTTAGCATATTCCATTCCAGATAAGTATTCACTGATTTTCTAATTTTTCTCCTCTAATTATGTCTTACTTGGGGCGAAGATAATGTCAAGCCATTGTTCTGGAGGAGTGGGAAGATTTTGTGTGGCACATATTTGCATACACATTGGATACATTTCCCAATTTTCCATTCGAAATACTGAATCCCTGACTCTAACCCCTACCATACTAGACTCTGACTACTAATCGTAATATGATAGAGAATAATAACCAAAACAGAATAGGAATACAAGCAGTTCAGAGGAGGCATGGTGTATAGTTGGAATTGCCTTTTGCATTATATAGGGTAGGAGTTATAAATCTAGTCATTTTTTTGTTGAAATAGTTCTCCGTGTGTTTTGAAAGTTAACAAATATGTGAATTCCTGTCTCCTTTTCTCTGTAGCCTATTCAGCACATGTAATTTTATATGCACATATAGAATTGTACCTGGTATCACACGTACATTTTTGTGAGGTGACTGACTTGGCAAATACAAATTGTGAGAAGAGATCACTCCTCCTAAATGCTGTTGGAACTGAAAATTCAACCTATGGGTAAGCCTCCTAGTTGAACAACATTATACATAAATCCATGTTCAGTATATGAATATTTTTGGGTCTGTGGATGATATGTATTTCATGATGAATTTTGATTGGCATATATATTGCTAGTTTTTAATGTCTGTGTGTGTGTGTGTGTATATATATATATATATATATATATATATATATATATACTCTCCAGATTTTTCAAAATATGAAACATTTGTGTCTTATTTTGCACTCCCTAAATTCATTCATATTCATGTATGTGGATTTATAGTCCACTTTTTAAAAAATTATTCTCAGAAATATTCATCCACCTGAAATACATATTTTTTCCTAGTACTGAAACAGTTTTCAGTAAATGGTGCATCCAAATCCTAATATTTCGGCATTGCAAGATGGCTGTGAAGACAGTGTATCACACCCAGTGTACCCTGCCACTGCGCAAGTGAATAACGAGTTAGAGGGATGAAAAACTATCTTGTTAGGATCTTACAGGAAAATGGGTGTTTACCGAAACCTAGAAGAATGATTTCCACCACCGAGGTCAGGTAATTGAGTCTCAAACACAAGCCACTTGTGCAACTGGAGATCCATTCTGATTGATCCGCGTGACCTGCCCTGTGTCTACAAATGGTGAGGCACCACCGAGAAGCGACCAGCAAGCAGGGAGAAACGTTGCTGCGGATTCTGTGGAATCATGCTGGCTGAGCATCCACTGAGCCCCCAGCTGAATTCGGGATTTCAGACGGGGAAGTTAGCAGTACATTTCTATGCCCCAAAGCGGAAACTCCACAAAAGAAACCAACAGCCACCATCTTGGAGAGCTGAAGTAACCACCACCACTCCCTGACAGATTGCAAGAATAAAACAGGTGTGTGTTTCTCAGCTCATCTCACATACAGAGGGGAATTCGCATAAAATATCTCCTAGGCTTTTGGGGGCGGGATAATCAGAGCAAGTCTGCATAAAGACTGGGGGAAAACTAGAGGCACCTGACCTTCATCTCCCCTTCCCATCAGCGGCAAAAATGAAACTTGTCTATCCAGTGCGGGGCGATGGCCAAGCGAAAAAAATTAAAACAATAGAGTTCCAGGGTTCCCAATAGACACCCTAACCACCCAACAAACGGCAGACCCAGAGAACAGTTTGAGCTGCCGAGAAGCATCACTCAGGAGAAATCTGGTCTAGGAGGAGAAATCAGGACTAGCAGGATAAACCAGGGGACAAGAGGCCAGGCCCTCCTGACTGGTTGGCTGGAGAACGCCGGCCCACTGCCAGTGTGACTGGGCAACTGGAGACCACCTTCCTGCTGGCGCCAGCCCACCTGCTGACGCTATGTCTTGACGGCTGGAGAACGCGCGCCTGCCGGCGACCGAACGCGCAACTGTGTGGCTAGAGATCACCCACCAGCCGAAGACAGACCACAAGCTGCCCGCGCTACTGGGTGGCTGGAGACTGCCGGCCTGCCAGCGACCGGGAGCTGAAACCAACCAGAGACAATCCAGTCCACCCACCCAATTCGGACACTCCGGCAAGGAGCCTGGGGCCCACCACAGCAGAGAGGTGACATCACTGGAGCTCGGCCGTCAGAATTCCTTAACAGTGGAATCCACTTAAGCAGGCATAGTCTACCAACACAAAGGAGAGAAAACAGAGATATATAAACCCATAACAAATCTATAGAAGAGAGCAGAAACACAGCAATCAAATAGAGCTGGAAAATGACGTGAACATCATGAAAAAACAAGGGAAAAGAAGGTGTACAAACAATGAAGGACAACTTAATACTACAGGAGAACCTAGAAGCATCAGAAACAGGGATAGGGAAAAAACTTAAGTCATACCTAACACAGATGGAAAGGAATAAGAGAGAAGACATGAGGCAGCAAGTCTAAGCAATAAAAGTATATTTTGAAAATGAATTAAACAAACAAATTCAAATGGCAAAGAACAAGCTTTACAAGGAGATAGAGATCTTTTAAAAAATCATACAGTAATTCTAGAAATGCAGGAAACTATAAACCAAATTAAAAACTCAAACAAGAATATTACAAATAGACTAGATCAAGTAGAAGTCAGAACATCAGATAATGAAGACAAAGTTTGTCAACTTGAAAAGAATATAGTCAACACAGAAAACATGATTAAATCCCATGAGCAACTATTCAAGAGATATGGGATGTCATAAAAAAAACAAAATTGGGAGTCATCGGGATAGAAGAAGGCATAGAAATTCAAACCGAATGAATGAACAACATATTAAATGAAATAATTCAAGAAAACTTCCCAGAGATGAAAGATGGAATGGATTGCCATATCCTGGAAGCCTACAGGACCTCAAACATTCAAAACCATAATAGACAAACTCCAAGACATATAATTATGAAGATAGCCAACATACAGAACAAGGAGAGAATATTAAAAGCTACGAAAGAAAGTAGGCAGATAACATTCAGGGGTAAACCAATAAGGTTAACAATTGATTTTTCATCACAGACTTTGAAAGCGAGAAGATCTTTGAACAACGTATTTCAAACACTGAAAAATAATGGATTCCAACCAAGAATACTGTATCCAACAAAATTAAGCTTCAGATTTGACAATGAAATTAAGTCCTTCCTGATAAATAAAAGCTAAAAGAATTCGCAGACAGAATACCAGCACTGCAAAGCATTTTGAGCAAAATACTACAAGAAGAGGAATTGAAAAATAGTGCCCAAAACTAACAGCGGGAGGTATCTCAGTAAAGGGGTAAGAAAAAAACCAAAAAGTAAAAACTACCCAAATTAAAATAAATAAATAAATAAACATGACTGGAAGTACAAATCATATTTCAATTGTAACCTTAAATGTTAAAAATCTAAACTCACCAATCAAGAGACATAGGCTAGTAACCTGGATCAAAAAAATAAATCCAACAATATGCTGCCTTCGGGAGACTCATATGAAAGGTAAAGACATACACAGGCTGAAAGTGAAAGGTTGGGAAAAATCATACCACTCCTATGGCCCTCGGAAGCAAGCAGGAGTGGCCATACTCATATCATATAAAATCAACTTCAAACCTACGTTAATCAAAAGGGATAAAGTAGGACACTATATATTGTTAAAAGGAACCATCCACCAACAAGACATAACAATTATCAATTGGTATGCACCAAACAATTGAGCTGCAACGCTCATAAAACAAACTCGCCTCAAGTTCAAGAGTCAAATAGACTACAACACAATAATTATGGGTGACTTCAACACACCGCTCTCGCCATTAGACAGATCCTCTATAAAAAACTGAATAAAGAAACTATAGAATTCAACAGCACAATCAATAACCTTGACGTAACCGACATATATAGAATACATCAACCATCATCAAGTGGATACACTTTATTCTCAGCAGCACATGGATCCTACTCCAAGTTAGACCATATATTATGCCATTGGGCAACTCTTAGTAAATATAAAGGCGTGGAGAAAATACCATGCACCATATCTGATCATAATGGAATGAAACTGGAAATCAATGATAAAAGAAGGAAGGAAAAATCCTACATCACATGGAAAATGAACAATATTCTACTGAATGATCAATGGGTTACAGAAGACATAAAGGAGGAGATAGAAATATTTTTAGAATCAAATGACAATACAGACACATCATACTGGAATCTATGGGACACAAAGAAGGCAGTTTTAAGAGGGAAATTCATTTCTTGGAGTTCTTTCCTCAAAAAAAGAATAAAACAACAAATAAATAAACTCACAGTACACATCAAAAACCTAGAAAAGGAAGAGCAAAACAACAGCAAATGTAGTAGAAGACAAGAAACAATTAAAATTAGAGCAGAAATCAACGAAATTGAAACAAAAAAAAAACATTGAAAAAATTGATAAAACTAAAAGTTGGTTCTTTGAAAAAATAAATAAGATTTACAGGCCCTTAGCCATACTAAGGATGAGAAGAAGAGAGACAACTGAAATTACTAACATACGGAATGAAAAAGACAATATCACAACAGACAGTACACAAATACAGAAGATAATTAGAAAGTATTTTGAAACCCTATATTCCAATAAAATAGAAGATAGTTAAAATATCGATAAATTTCTTAAGTCATACGATCTGCCCAGATTCAGTCAGGAAGACACACACAATTTAAACAGACCAAAAACAAAGGAAGAAATAGAAGAAGCCATCAAAATACTACCAACCAAAAAAAGCCCTGGACCTGATGGGTATAGAGCAGAGTTCAAAAAAACCTTCAAAGAAGAATTAATACCAATACTTTTCAAGCTATATCAAGAAATAGAAAAATAAGGAGCTCTTCCAAATTCATTCTCGGAGTCCAAAATCACCCTGATCCCAAAACCAGACAAAGACACTTCAAAAAAGAAAACTACAACCAATATCTCTAATGAACTTGGATGCAAAAATTCTCAATGAAATCCGTGTGAATTGAATCCAAAAGCATATCAAAATAGTTGTGCACCATGATCAAGTAGGATTCTTCCCTGGAATGCAAGGCTGGTTCAATATACGGAAATCAATAAATGCTATTCACCACATCAATAGACTTAAGGACAAGAACCATATGATCATCTCGATAGATGTAGTAAAAACATTCGACACAGTTCAGCATCCCTTTATGTTCAAAACACTAGAAAAACTAGAAATAACAGGAACTTACCTCAACATTGTAAAAGCTATATATGCTAAACCTCAGGCTAGGATCATCCTAAATGGAGAAAACTGAAGGCATTCCCTCTGAAATCTGGAACAAGACAGGGATGCCCTCTATCACCACTTCTATTCAATTTAGTTTTTGAAATACTAGCCAGAGAAATTAGACAGACAAAAGAAATTAAAGGCATAAAAATAGGAAAAGAAGAACTTGAATTATCGCTATTTGTGGATGACATGGTAATATATTTAACAGACCCAAAAGGGTCTACAAAGAAACTGCTAGAGTTAATAAATGAAGGATATAAAACCAACACGCATAAATCAAAGGCATTCCTGTATATCAGAAACAAAACTTCTGAAATGGAAATGAGGAAAACCACTCCATTCACAATATCCTCAAAGAAAATAAGATAATTGGAAATCAACATAACAAAAGAGGTGAAAACCACAGAACCCTAAAGAGAGAGATAGAAAAAGATCTTAGAAAATGGAAAAATGTACCCTGTTCATGGATAGGCAGAACTAAATTCATCAAAATGGCGAAATTACCCAAAGTTCTATACAGGTTTAACGCAATGCCAATCAAAATCCCAATGGCATTTCTTGTAGAAATGATAAAGCAATCATGAAATTCATATAGAAAAACAAAAGACACAGAATAGCAAAAGAAATTCTAAGCAGGAAGTGTGAATCGGGAGGTATAGCGATACCAGAGTTCAAACTTTACTACAAAGCAATAATAACAAAAACAGTGTGGTACTGGTACGAAAACAGGCAGGTGGACCAATGGTATAGAATGGAGGACAGAGAAACCAATCCACAAAATTACAACTTTCTTATATTTGATAAAGTGGCTATAAACATGCAATGGATGAAGGATAGCATCTTCAACAAATGGTGCAGGGAAAATTAGAAATCCATATGCAACAAAATGAAACTGAATCCCGTTCTCTCACCATGCACAAAAGTTAAATCAAAATAGATCAAGGAGCTAGATATCAAATCAGAGACACTGCGTCTCATAGAAGAAAAAGTTGGCTACGATCTATATACTGTTGGGTCAGGCTCCAAATTCTTTAATAAGACATCAATAGCCCAAGAGTTAATAACAAGAAAAAAATAAATGGGACTTACTTAAACTAAAATGTTTTTTTCTCAAGAAGAGAAACAATAAGAGAGGTAAATAGAGAGCCTACATCCTGGGAACAAATTTTTACCCCTCACACTTCAGATAGAGCCCTAATATGCAGAATATACAAAGAACTCAAAATATTAAACAATAAGATAACAAATAACCCAATCAACAAATGGGCCGAGGACCTAATCAGACACTTCACAGAGGAGGACATACAATCAATCAACAAGTACATGAAAAAATGCTCACCATCTCTAGCAGTCTGAGAAATGCAAATCAAAACCACCTTAAGATACCATCTTACTCCAGTAAGATGAGCAGCCATTATGAAGTCAAACAACAATAAGTGTTGGCGAGGATGTGGGGAAAAGTGTACACTTGTACACTGCTGGTGGGACTGCAAATTGGTGAGGCCAATTTTGAAAGAAGTATGGATATTCCTGGGAAAGCTGGAAATGGATCCACCATTTGACCCAGCTATCACCCTTCTTGGACTGTTCCCTGAGGATCTTAAAAGAGCGTACTATAGGGATACTGCCACATCAATGATCATAGCGGCAAAATTCACAATAGCTAGACTGTGGAACCAACTTAGATGCCCTTCAATAGATTAATGGATAAAAAAAATGTGGCATCTATACACAATGGAGTATTACACAGCACAAAAATGACAAAATCATAGAATTTGCAGGGAAATGGATGGCATTAGAGCATATTATGTTAAGCGAAGCTAACCAGTCCTTAAAAAACAAATGCCAAATGTCTTCTCTGATATAAAGAGAGCAAATAAGAGCAGAACAGGGAGGAAGAGCATGAGGAAAATATTAACATTAAACAAAGACGAATGGGGGGAGAGAAAGGGAGAGAGAAGGGAAAGCTTATGAAAATTGTAGGAGACCCTCAATGTTACACAAAATCGCATATAAAATGTTGTGAGGGGAAGTGGGGGGGAAACAATGGAGAGAATTGAACAATAGCAGATGAGGTAGAGAGGGAAGATGGGAGGGGAGGAGAGGGTGGATAGTAGGGGATAGGAAAGGTAGCAGAATACAACAGTCACTAATATGCCATTATGTAAAAGTGTGAATGTGTAACCGATGTGATTCTACAATTCGTATTTGGGGAAAAAATGGGAGTTCATAACCCAATTGAGTCAAATGTATGAAAGATGAAATATCTTGAGCTTTGTAATGTTTTGAACAACCAATAAAAATAAATAAATAAATAAAGGTTTAAAATTTAGTGGGAAGAAATCAGCTAAAAATGGGTTCAGATGTATTCATTTTGCTATGCAGAAACTTTGTTTTGTGTAGTTGTAAATATCACAAATTTATTTTACCAGAAAATGCACATAAATTGAGATGAAAGGATAATTCACCTATCTTCATGAAAAATTCATAGCATTTTCTACACTTTTCATACTTCATTTTTTTCGTGAATATTTTGACATGGACAAGGTCTAGTCTTAGGCTATTCTTCCAGAATACTACCTCATCTGACAAGTTCGTACAATGTGTTGGATTGTTCTTTTCATCTTTTATTTAATAGTTTCTAGCTGATAATGTGTATTTTTCTTATCTTTATTTGGACATTATCTTTGCATTTTATATTTTACTGGGGAAGAGACTCATCAAAAGCTCTTTATTATATGTATCAACAATCAAACATTTAGAGCATGCAATTATTCTTAATTTTGCATGAAAATAAATTTGTACCATTTTTCTTATAAAGATGTAGTATTATTAATAATGTCCCTACTGTAATAAGTAACTACTTACAAGAAGAATTAAACAATTGACTTTATATCAATTATGAACATGAAAAGTACTAAAATAAGTATTTGGCAATTAATACACAATTGATAGAAATAGAAATCACAAGAACGCCATTTAAAATGTCAGTGCATATGGTCCTTAAATAATAGGTTGTTCAAATAAAATTTCTCTAATTCATAAGAGTTAATATGCCATATTACAGCTTAATGTGATATAAAACCTTAAATTATCAGTATTGATAAATAAGAATGATACCTTTTTACTTAAATATGTTTATTTGATTTTCACTGTAAGATGTTAATTATGGAAGAATTGAGAATTAAGAAAGACTTGGTCTATATTATTTCTAACAGGAAAATCAAAGTACTTTTAAATATATATGTATATATATATATATATATATATATATATATATATATATATATATATATAATATATGTAATGCATATGCATGAATATAGATACATATGTGTAATAAATGTATTGTAATATATCTATCAGGTGATTATAATTTTTAGATTTTCTCAAGAAAAAGAATGACTATAAAAAACAGTCTTAAACTTAAATTTCATAGCATACTACTGTTTGTAATGACATGAGAGAAAAATAGATATGGAGGGGAAACGAAAAAGGAAGGGAGAGAAGGGGGAAAATGGGGAAGAAAGTGAGTAAAGAAGAGGGACATGAGTGTATGATGTTAAGATAAAAGTGGAGGGGCTGGGTTTGTGGCTCAGTGGTAACATGCTTTTCTAGCATGTGTAAGGCACATGGTTCTATTCTCAGCACCACATACAAATAAACAAAATGAAGGTCAATCAACAACTGAAAAAATAAAAAAGAAAAAAGAAGAAATATTACGAAAATTCCAAGCTTTGATGAATGTTAAATAAAAAAAAATTATGTTACATAGCCTTATGTAATTTTAGACTATCCAAAATAGTCACTAAATGTTAGATTATTAGTGCTATAACTAAAAATCCATTGATCTTTCCTCTACATTCTGTGGCATGCTAGTGCTAAAATAAATTGTATTATTAATCCCCCCCAAAATCCTAATATTTCTACAGTAACTGACCCAGTTGAACATCAATGCAAGTAGACATGATGTGCATTTTGACGTTCATTTTTATTCAACACTGGTACATTACTATTTCTTCAGTTTATGCACATCATAGCATATATGTCTCATCAAAATTTCGCAAATTTATAGGCATTTGTTTCACTTTCAATCACTTCCTGCTTGAGAACACATGTATTCCTCCATGTTTCTTGACTGCTCTTTTCATGAGACTTCTTTCCAAACACATTATTTTCGATTTCCATTATCACATTTGAAGCAAAACTCACAAACCCGTCACAATAAACCATAACACTAATATTACCATTAGATGTGTAACTGGTTGGAATGAATGGTTCTACATCAATATAAGATTTCTTACTTAGTTTCAGATATCAATTCAATCCATTATTTAAAGTGGAACCAGTTATATTATTTATTCACAGTACAGTCTATTCACGAATTATCTCTATATTCATAGACACAGGTACACCTCTTTGTACCCCCAATACTAATTTATACGTCCTCAAAATATAGCTCCCAGAAATGGTGGAAGAAATACTCATGTCACCTGATCTACATATACATTTTATCACAGTAATATTCTGGACACAAAAAGCAAAGGTCACACTTATGATTATACAAAACCTAAATGGAAAGTGAACATGGATTACTAAAAACATCCATGTCCAGGTTGCCTAATGCTCTCAAATGAAAATCCTATTGGTGAATACATATTTGTTTCTTCCAAAGATTATATATTCAAACTCAAACATGTTGAAAATGTCTAATCCTGTCACTCACTTTATACTTTGCCTGATTTTGTAATGTCTCTATTGATATCTGCTTTCCTACATATTTTCCCCAGTTAATCATTGTGACTTCCTCGTCACATGTGCTGATATTTACATTCACTCTCTTAGCGATACCCTACTTCTAAAGAACTTTTGTTCCAAATCCTACACTCATTCTTCTTCCTAAATTTACCGAATATCTTTCTAATCCTACCGACTATCACTTTTTGACTGGATGTTCTCTTCTACATTCAATCATCCAAGGTGAAAGGTCCTATGCCATTGTATATCGATTTATCTGAAACATCTGTGCAGAATGTAATTCAACGCTAAGTATCCCAATCAAGGGACAAATGACCTTCTGGGCTTCAAATCTTACTTAGATTTCTGTTTTCGTACATATAATTCACCTCTATATTCTTGTAAATATCACAGGTTCCCAATACCATTATTCATGCAGCAGAATGGTTCCTAACCCATATCGAACATGTTAATAACACTAATCATACACTGTTCCCTCAATCTAACTTTGCTGAAGAGCAGCGACAGTGTTGGTCTTACAATACAAGAATGTATGGGATCTTCCACCTGCTGAGAACATCAAAGGTACGTGCAGAAATGATCTCTGGAGAAGATGTAGGCAGCTATGAAGGACCTGAGAGAGCAAAAGACATCTCCATGGCAAACAACCTGGAAGGATGAAGGAATGTGTCTGAATCAGCCTCACTCTTCTTAAGGTAGAGTAGACCAAACCAGGCCTGTGTGGAAAGCTCTTCCCAGGTGCGTATGGTTGATATACCATTCTAACATATGAAATTGTCACAGGAAGTAGGGGCAGCCTCCATCTCATGGAACCCTTGGAAGCAACTGTTAGGACAAAGTGGTAGCCAAGGCAGTGACCTCATTCAGTTCCTGAAAGAAGTGACCACACCTCACTTCCTTGGTGATGAAAGTCTCTGAACTTGGGATCCAGGAAGCCAGGCACCCAGAGCCATTACCAATCCCATTCCCAGTGGTCTCACTTGTTTGAATTTACCAAAGACAGAGTCAGTCTTTCTTCTTACCTGTTAAGGTCTGTAAACAAGTCAGATTGGCACCTGTTATTTTGCTGGAGAAATGTTAGAGTCTGTAAACAAGTCTGGATGGCGCCTGGCAAAATGCCAGAGGGAGTGGTTTGTGAAGCAACAAAAGCGAGCCATTAAGTGTGAAGATTCCTTATTGGTTGACTGCTGTATCTATTTTATGCTAATGAGATAGGCTGTGTAAAATGTATAAATATCGCTCAGATCTTACAATAAACGGCTCTCATTCCTGCTGCATCAATATACACAAGTTATTCGTCACCCCCCAGGTTATTCTGCTGCAGCGGGACTGCGGCAGATGGTGGCCCGTTACGGGGATCCCTGGGACACTCACGGGTAAGGGTCGAAAAAAGCTTTCTGTCCATAGATAGGACGGGAGCAATCTGCTCGTCCCTAGGCAGATAGGGCGATAGGAAAAATGACCATTTCGAGAAAATGGAGAAGATTGATGCAGTATGTTTGTGTCTTGTTTTGTCTTGAAATGTTGTATTGTCTTTGTGATGAAAATATGGAAGGGGTGAGAAGTAAATTGATAAGAGAAAAAGGCACCCCAGTGGAACAAAGAATAGTTAGGGCATGTGTTGATAAAAGCCCAGAAACTCTAGTCAGAAAGAAAAAGAAAGTTCAGAAGAAGAAGGATTATCAGGAAAAAAGTTGCAGCAAAAGGCTCTTACTGAATACTTTTCGATACTGGAGGGTGCGTGAAATGACAAGGCGGCTGCCACCTGCCCAAGCCGATCATGGCGCAGTAAGAATTTTCCAAGAGGCAGTTGAGGACTCTTCCCCGCCCCCCTGCCCGGGGGAGCGGATCACCACTGTGAGCCCAAATCTAGACCTGACCTGGAGGCACAGTCTCGCAGGCTTTTGCTCCCTGTGCCCGGAAGAAGTTTGAGCCCAGGACTCTCCCTGGGGCCATCTGGGGCTGCCCAGGATGCTACAGCTGGCAGAAGATGCCACTGGCATCCCTGAAGTTTGATCATTTCCAAGGCCAGTAACTACAATGGGTCTCCCACACCTGCAGGCAGATGAGTAAATGAGTACTATTAAGGCTTATTTTAAATGTAAAAAACCTTGAGATAATGTACTAAAATTGTTCAGAAGGTTGTTTTCTTAGTGAAATGCTACAGGATTTTCTTTAGCCATCCGGAGTTCCTGCCTTCGTCCAAGTGCCGGTGAAAACAAAGGTGGAAGAATTTACAATGTTGCTGAGAACTGGAGGAAACTTTGGCTGAGAACCCGAGGAGACTTCGGAGCTATCGCTGTTTCTGCTACTACAACTTAAGCTAGCTGCCTGGAGAACTTACCTGGACTGTGATTTACCTGAACTCTGAGTTAATCTATTGAGACACTGCTTTATCTGGACTGAGACAACAGACTGTAATCTACAACAACTTGTAACTCGGTATCTTTGCTAACGGTGTCATTGCTGGTATAAGTTTTCCAAGGGCTTCTTGCATGGAGCCATCAATTGGATTGGTATTGTAACATTTTGTATCCTCCCTTTCTGTTTCTAGCAGGTTATTTATGGTGTTTCTGTAAAAAACACTATGGTCCTTATTTAAATTAAACAAAAGGGGGAAATGTTAACGTCTGTAAACAAGTCAGATTGGCACCTGTTATTTTGCCAGAGAAATGTTAGAGCCTGTAAAGAAGTCTGGATGGCGCCTGGCAAAATGCCAGAGGGAGTGGTTTGTGAAGTAACAAAAGCGAGCCATTAAGTGTGGAGATTCCTTATTGTTTGACTGCTGTATCTATTTCATGCTAATTAGATAGGCTGTGTAAAATGTATAAATACCGCTCTTATTCAACAATAAACGGCTTCCAGTCCTGCTGCATCAGTCTACACAAGTTGTTCGTCACCCCCCCGGTTATTTTGCCCAGCCAGCCGGGCTACGGCACTTACCTACTGATGTGAGGATGGCCAAATGCCAGGGAAGCTCTGAAGATGGTTCTTTCCTGATAAAGCAGGTATTGGCTCACCGCTGACTCCTGACTACTTCAAGAGTTGGCAAAGGAAAGCAGACTTGAGACAGAACAAGCAATTTTGGGGAACATAGTATGGCCCACCAGTCAGAGGACACTCTGGATAGTCACAGACCAACTTGGAGGAAAGAGTTGCCTTTGTGGGTGTGGTTGTGGGTTTGTGTATCCCACTGTGTCTGTGGTTATAGACATTAGAAAAGAGAATGCATCAATGGATGTGTTCTGTCTAGTAGAAAGCTTCTCAGCATTCATCCTGCCAAATTTATGAATGGACTACGACTTTCCTTATGAATGGGCAATACCTGCTATCTTCCTAAGTTCCTGTTTTCTTCCTGAATTCTGGCCACTCTCAAGAATAGGCTCATGGTTTTGTGTAAAAGATATGTACCACCTCCAAACTCTGTAACATGGCCTTGTACTGGATAGATGAAGGGAATGGAGAGGAACTCATTAAACTCAGATATCAGTGTGACCAGTAAAGTGTCAGTGGAGAAACACTGATTTGGGCCTTTTGTTTACCTATTGTTCCGTTGCCCTGAATGTCTGGAAGGTCTTTGCCTCAGTCCACCCCTTTGTGAAGCCTGAAGAAAACAGTTTTCTAATGGAAAATAATGAGCATCACCTGTGGCTCTTTGCTTAATTGCCATGGAAAGGGATGTGTCTGAATCAGCCTCTTGGCCCTGTGTGAGGCTGTGACTTAGATTCTCACCACCTGATGAATCTAAGGAAAGATCTCATGTGTGCATCCCAAACCAAAATGGAAAAAGAGCAGTCTTGTGGATGAAGTCTCTCACCTTCCTCTGTAAGGTTTCTGATTTCAATCAAGTGAGAATAGGTATCCTTTGGTTCAAAAAGTTTTTCAAAGCCCTGCAGAGGCAAGCCCATAGGTGCTTGGTTTTTCTCATGACTCCAATTCACATAAAGAACCTAAACCCCACAGACATCAGGCTCAAATTGGAGAAGCAGCGCAGTATTAATGGCAGGCCTATTTGATCACTCCTTGTTCACAGATAGGTTGTCAAGCCACCCTGACTTTAGACAAATGAGGGTAGGGAGCATATTTTGGATACTGTCTTAAGCTGCGCCCCTCATGGAAACTTCCAGCCAGAGGTAATGATGAGTGTCTATGTGGAAGTAGTTGAGAGCCATGTGGGAGTATTTTGGTTTTAATTGTGGTCATTTGTTTGGCTGATGGAAGAGATGACTGGGTCCACCTTGGCTTGAACTCTGGTGTGAGTCTTCTTAGAGACTGAGTTTGGAAATTACTGCAGAGATGTATTGCCATGAATTGTGTTGGGATTTTTGGAGGCCACACATGGTAGTGGCCTTTGGAAACTGAGATCTAGGTCCAGGGGGCTTCCCACAGAGCACTGGAAATCTGAGCCAGAATATCACATGATTTTATTCTTTAAGACTTGACAGCCATAGTTGAGAGTAAAAACACACATGGACCTCACATTGTAGACCTCAATGGGCCTGGCTTCATTTGATCTTTTGGCCACTCTTTGGGAAGTCTTGCCTGTGAGAGTTCTCCAGATGTTTCATTGAAATGGGCTTTCTCACCATTTGATGTTTCCAGAATGAATTAAATCCCACAGTGCCTCCAACCTCATCCTTGAAAAATGGCTAGATAAACATCATAAAAATTTGAAATTCCCATCACCAGGTGACACTGGATACACTTTGGATTTCCTGTTGCTGATCATGAGTGTACCAGACAGTGCCTTGATTGACTGGGTTTCATGAAAATGGTGTAGAACAGTGATGCAAATTAGTTAAAGTCTGTTGAGTAGTGGGCCTAGAGGAGTGTTTTGCAGGTCTGTGATAAAACTTCTCTGTTGGGATTATGTGGATATGCCAAAAGGCTTGTAACTGACATGGTGCAGCCAGCAGACCCTTGTATGTAAAGGCATCTTGTTGAATGGAGCAGTTTCAGGTCAATGTTCAGAATCAGGTTGCTATGGTCAAGGGGGCAAGCTATGTGGGATAGAAGCCTGGTTGGTGCATTCTCCTGCAGACCCTGACGCACAACACGTGACAGATCTCCCTCCAGCACTGTGACCCAGTTGAATTTCTTGTATTTCCTGAAGCCAATACCAAACTCCCAGTGCAGCAGCAAGAACACCATGAAAAGTGTAGGATGACCAAATGGCTTCACAGTCCACACGGGGCCACACTTAGCCTTCAGTGGCAAGAGTTTACTTACAAAGAGAGAATTCAGCCTTGCTGCCTCACTTTCTTTGGAAAATAAGAAACCATGTTCTGCAGGTCACATAGATGGAGACCCAGCTTTGGTGGTCTCACTAGAAAGGAAGCCATAGGTCCTGACAACAACATATACTTCAAGTGGCCAACCTCAGAGGCAGGTTCTCCAGAAGTCTTTAGGCTGGCACATCTCCATATTTGTGCAATATTTACCCTGTCCCTTACTTTTGGAAACTCCTCTACCACCTCCAAGATTGTGAACTCGTAATCATGTTCCATTCCTGATATGTATTCACAGATTTTCTAACTCTTCTTCTTTTATTTTGTCTTACTTGGGGCAAAGATAGTGTCAAGGTATTGTTGTGAATGAGAGTAGGAAGATTTTGTGTAGCACATATTTGCATACACATTTGATTCATTTTCCTATTTTACATTCAAAATACTGAATCCCTGACACTAACCCATACCCTACTAGACTCTGACCACTAATCCTAATATGGTGGAGAGAAATAATGCAAACAGAATTGAAATACAAACAGTTCAGAGGAGGCATGGTGTATAGTTGGATTTGCCTTTTGCATGATAAAGTGTAGGTGTTATAAATCTAGTCAATTTTTAATTAAAATAGTTCACCATGGGTTTTTGTAGTTAACAAATACGTGAATTCCTGTCTCCCTTTCTCTGTAGCCTATTCAGCACATGTATTTTTATATGCACATATAGAATCCTACCTGGTATCACACGTACATTTTTGTGACCTGGCTGACTTGGAGATACAAATTGTGAGAAAAGATCACTCCTCCTAAACGCTGTTGGAACTGAAAATTCAACCTATATGTGAGCTTCCTAGGAGAACAACATTGTACATAAATCCATGCTCAGTACAATAAATAATTTTGCATCTGTGGATGTTATATATTTCATGATGAATATTGATTGGCTTATATATTGGTACTTTTTAATATCTCTGTGTGTGTTTTGGGTATATATATATATATATATATATATATATATATATATATATACACTCTCAAGATTTTTCAAAATATGAAATATATGTGTCTTATATACACTACCGAAATTCATTCATGTTCATGTATGTGGATTTATAATAAAAATTTCACAAGATTATTCTCAGAAATATTCATTCACCTGAACTACATATTTGTTTCCTAGTACTTAAAACTAACTTCAGTGAATGGTGCATACAAATCCTAATATTTCTACAGTAATTGACCCAGTTTAACATCAATGCAATTAGATTCCTATGGGACATAGTGTGTATTTTGATGTTCATTTTTATTCAACACTGGTTCGTTAATATTTCTTCAGTTTATGCACATCATAGGATATATATTTCATCCACAAATTCACAAATTTATAGGCATTTGTTTCACTTTCAATCACTTCCTGCTTCAGAACACATGTATTCCTCCAGGTTTCTTGACTGGTCTTTTAATGAGACTTCTTTCCAAACACATTATTTTTGATTTCCATAATCACGTTTGAAGCAAATCTCACACAGTCTTTATAATAAAACATAACGTAATTATACAATTAGATGTGTAACTGGTTGGAATGAATGATTGTATATCAATATAAGTTTTTGTGTATATTTTCACATATCAATTCAATCCATTATTTAAAGTGGAAACAGTTATATTCTTTATTCACAGTATTGTCAATTCATGCATTAATTCTATATTCATAGACACAGGGTACAAATCTTTGTACCGCCAATAATAATTTATACATCTTCAAAATATTGCTCCCAGAAATGGTATAAGAAATACTTATGTCACCCGATCTACATATACATTTTATCATAGTAATATTCGAGACACAAAATGCAAAGGTCAAACTTATGATTGTACCAAAGCCTAAATTGAAAGTGAGCATGGATTACTAAAAACATCCATGTTGCCTAATGTTCTCAAATGTCAATCCTATTTATGACAACATATTTTTTTCTTCCTAAGATTATATATTCAAACTCAACCCTGTTGAAAATATCTAATCCTATCACTCACTTTATACTTTTCCTGATTTCTTAATGTCTCTATTGATATCGGCCTTCCGACATATTTTCCCCAGTTCATCATTGTGGCTGACTCTTCACATGTGCTCACATTTAAATTCACTCTCTATCCGAAACCCTATTGCTAGAGAACTTTTTGTCAAAAACCTATACTCACTCTTCTTTCTGAAACTGAATATCTTTCTAATAATTCCAACTATCCTTTTTTGACTAGAAGTTCTCTTAAACATTCCATCATCCAACGTACAAGGTCCTATGCCATTGTACATCGATTTATCTGAGACATCTCTGCAGAAAATAATTCAAATCTACGTATCCCAATCAAGGGCCCAATGCCCTTCTGGGCTTCAAATATTACCTACATTTCTGTTTTCATACTAATATTTCACGTATATTTTCTTGTAAATATTGCAGGTTCCCAAACATTCCTGCAAAATGATTCCTAACTCATATCGAACATGTTATTAATCCTAACCATACACTGTTCCCTCAATCTAACTTTACAGAAGATTAGGGACAGAGTTGGTCTTTCAATACAGGAATGTAGCAGATCTTCCACCTGCTAAGATCCTCAAAGGTCCATACAGAAATGATCCCTGGAGAAGATGTAGGCAGCTATGAAGGACGTGAGAGAGAAAAAGTCATCTCCATATAATGGCTCACCGCTGGCTCCTAATAACCTCACAGAGTTGGCCAAGGAGTCCAGATCTGAGACAGGACAGGCCATTTCTGGGAACATAGTATGGCCCACCAGTCAGAGGACACTCCGGATAGTCACAGACCTACTTGGGGAAAGGAGGTGCCTTTGTGGGTTGGGTGTGAGTTTGTGGTCTTTTCTCATTTTCTGAGAATAGGTAGAAAAGGCAGTTTGTTCATTTTGGAGTGGATGGTTTCTAGAAAGTCGTTTGACAAAGAGTGTGTTTCTATGTCTGGGTATCCCAATGTGTTCGTGGATGAAGACATTAGAAAGAGCATGCATCAATGGATGTTTTCTGTCTAGTAGAAAGCTTCCCAGCATTCATCCTTCCCAATTTATAGATGGACTTGGCTTGCCTTCTGGATGGGCAACACCTACTGTCTTCCTAAGTTCCTGTTTTCTGCCTGAATTCTGGCCACTAACCATAATAGGCTCATGGTTATGTGTCCAAGATATGTACCACCTCCAAGCTCTGGGACATGGCCATGTACAGGATAGCTGAAGGGAATTGGAGCATCTCAGAAAACTCAGATATCAATGTGACCAGTAAAGTCTCTGTGGAGAAACACTGCTTTGGGCCTTTTGCATACCTATTCTTCTGTTGCACTGAATAACAGGAAGGTCTTTGATTAGGCCACGCCTTTGTGAAGCCTGAAGAAAACAGTTTTCAAATGGAAATGAATGGGCATCACCTGGGGCTCTTTGCTTAATTGTTTGGAAAGGGATGTGTCTGAATTGGCCACTTGGCCCTGTGTGAGGCTGTGGCTTAGATACTTAGCACCTAATGGACCTAAAGAAACATCCCATGTGTGCACCCAAATCCAAAATGTCCAAAAAGCATTCATTGTGGACTACGCCTCTCGCCTTCCTCTGTAAGGTTCCTGATCTCCATCAAGTGAGAATAGGGATCCTTTGCATCAAATGAGTACTTCAAAGCCCTGCAGAGTCTAGCCCATTGGTGCTTGTGATTACGCATGACTCCAGTTCACATAAAGAATCTAAATCCCACAGTCAGTAAGCCTCAAATTGGAATTGTGGAGCAGTATTAAAGGCAGGGCTCTATGATCATTCCGTGTTCAAAGGAAGGGTGTCCAGGAAACCCTGACTTGTGACAAATGAGGTGCGAGGGTGCTTATTTTGAACACTGTGTTGGTCTGTGCCCCTCATGGAAACCTCCAGCCAGAGGTTATTATTAGTGTCTATATGGAAGAAGATGAGTGCCATGTGGGAGTCTTTTGTTTTTAATTGTGGTCATTTGTGTGGCGGTTGGAAGAGATATCTGGTTCCTCCTGGGCTTGAACTCTGGTGTGATTTCCCTTAGAGACTGAGTTGTGGAACTGTTTTCAGAGAAGTATTGCCATGAACTGTGTTGGGATTTTAGGAGGCCACACATGAGATTCGCCCTTGGAAACTGAGATCTAGGCCCAGGGTGGCTTTCCACAGAGCACAAGTAATCTCAGCCAGGATATCACAAGATTTTATTATTAAAGACTTGGCAGCCATAGTTGACAGGCAAAACACACATGGAGCTCACATTGTAGACCTCAATGAGCCTGGCTTCATCTGACCTTTTGGCCACACTTTGGGAAGCTTTGCCTGTGATAGTTCTCCATTTCTTTTGTTCAAATGAGTTTCCTCGCCATTTAATGGTTCCTGAATGATTGGAAACCCACAGTGCCTCCAACTTCATCCTTAAAAAATAGCTAGATAAATACCACCAACTTTTTGAAATTCCCTTGACCAGGTGGCACTGGAGAACCTTTGGATTCCTGTTGCTGATCATGAGTATACCAGACAGTGCCTTGATTGACTTGGTTTCATGAAAATGGTGTAGAACAGAGATGCCAGTAAGTTGGAGCCTGCTGAGTAGTTGGCCTAGGGCAGTGGTGGGGAGGTGTCTGATATAACATCTGTGGTGAGGCCATGTTTATCTGCCATTGGCTTCCAAATGGCTTGTGACTGACATTGTGCATCCAGCAGACCCTTGTATGTAAAAGCATCTTGTTATATGGAATGGTTTCAGGGCAATGTTCAGAATCAGGTTGCTATGGTCAATGGGGCAAGCTCTGTGGGAAAGAAGCTTGCTTCTTGCATTCTCCTGCAGACCCTGACCCACCACATGTGACAGAATTCCCTCCAGCACTTTGTCCCAGTGGAACTCCTTGTATTCCAAGAAACAAATACCAAACTTCCAAGGAAGCAGCAAGAAACACCACAAAAAGTGGAGGATGAAAAAACGGCTTTACAGTAAACATGAGGAGACACTTAGCGCGCAGTGGCTACAGTTTACCTACAAAGAGAAAATTCAGCACTGCTGCCTCATGTTCATTGGGAAATAAGAAACAATGTCCTCCAGGTCACATAGATGCAGACCCAGTTATGATGGTCTAACTAGACGGAAGCTAAATCTCCTGACAACAACATATATTTCAAGTGCCCAAACTCAGAGGCAGTTTCTCAAAAGTCTTTAGGCCAGCAGAGCTCCATGTTTGTGCAGTGTTTACCCTGTCCCTTACTTTTGAAAACTCCTATACCACCTCCAAGGATATGAACTCCTGAGCATATTCCATTCCAGATATGTATTCACAGATTTTTGTAACTCATCTCCTCTAATTGTGTCTTACTTTAAGCGAAGGTGATGTCAAGGCATTGTTCTGGATGAGAGTGGGAAGATTTTTTTGTAGCACATATTTGCATAAATATTGAATTTATTTTTCTATTTTCAATTCGAAATACTGAATCCCTGAAACTAACCCATAACCTACTAGACTCTGACTACTAATCCTAATATGATGGAGTAAAATAACCCACACAGAATAGAAATACAACCAGTTCAGAAGAGGCATGGTGTATAGTTGGACATGCCTTTTGCATGATAAAGGGTTGGTGTTATAAATCTTGTCAATTTGTAGTTAAAATAGTCCTCTATGTGTTTTTAAAGTTAACAGATATGTGAATTCCTGTCTCCCTTTCTCTGTAGCCTATTCAGCACATGCATTTTCATATGCACATATAGAATACTACATGGTATCACACGTACATATTTGTGAGGTAACTGACTTTGCAAATACAAATTGTTAGAAGAAAACACTTCTTCTAAATGCTGTTGGAACTGAAAATTCAACCTATAGGTGAGCTTCCTAGTTGAACAACATAAATCCATATTTAGTAAAATCAATATTTTGGGATCTGTGGATGATATATATTTCATGGTGAATTTCGATTGGCATACATAATGCTACTTTGTAACGTCTGTATTTACGTGTGTATGTGTGTGTGTGTGTGTGTGTGTGTGTGTGTGTATTATATATATATTATATATATATATATTAATATATATATATATATATATATATTCACTCTGCTGATTATTCAAAATATAAAATATATGTGTCTTATTATACACTAACTAAATTCATTCATATTCATGTATTTGGATTTATAATCAACGTTTGAGAAGATTATTCTCAGAAATATTTATCCACCTGAAATACATGTTTGTTTCCTAGTACTGAAAACTAACTTCAGGGGATCATATTATGGCGGTGATGGGAGTTAATTACCCCCGTGTACCGCCTCACATTGCAGGAGAAGGACAAGTTAGAACGGCTAAAATCTATCTTGTTAGAAATTTCCAGGAAAATTGGTGTGCTCCAAAACCTACAGGAAGGATTTCCATTGCACAAGGACCAGCTACGGGGGCTCAAACGCCAGCGATTTGTCCTCACGGAGGGTCACGCTGCTTATTCAGCAAATCACCCCACAGCTAGTGTCTGCAATGCGCGCTGGGAAACGACGAGAGAGCAACGCAAAGATATAGCCCTGTGGATTATGCGGGCTCCTGCCAGCTGTGCAATCACTGTGCTCAGTGTTGAGTTGTGGGTTTGAAACGGGGGAAGGAAGCGGTCCAATTCGGTTTTCCACACCGGTGAGACCACAGAGGAAGATAGCGGTCACCATCTTGGAGAGCTGACGTCACCATCCCTGTTTTCGACTGATCACAGCTCATTCAGATACAGAATAGGTAATTTCAGGCTGCCATTCGCCTTCATCTTGCAGACAAATTACTCAGGGTCAGTGCTGAAGAACCCACGAAAATTGCTTCTTGGATCCTGCTCCTATCAGAACATACACCGAGCCCGGAGCGGCTGAATTCCGGGTCCCAGAACTGCTCTGGCCCAGGGCTAAAGAACCTGCAGAAACTGTTTCTTGGTCTGGGTCCTGCTGAATACTGTAAAGGTAAATGCCAACTGAGCCTTCATAGACAGTGGCAACAGGATTGAGACGGGGCTTTTGAGGGCCGGTCAGGACTCACTCGTTGCTTTGGTCACCCGGCAAAGGGAAAGAAATGCTGCCATTCACATGGGATACCAACATGGCAGAGATCTGATGTGATCACAAAGCGGTGGAGGAGATAACTTCATCTATACCAGCGGCGAGAGAAATAGTTGGTCTCCTGGTAAAGAAAGTGAGTCACAAACATCCGAGTCTCTCTCACTTAGTCATCAAGCCAGAGGTGCAGAGCAGAGCTGCCGCCTGTGCCTGGAACAGGCCCAGCGACCCACTGGCATGGTAGTCACGTCACCCCAATTGGAGTAGGGGCAGAGCACACCCATGCCTGCAAGGTAGGCAGAAGTACGACCGACCGGCAGAACAGGCCCAGGGGCCGGTCAGAATGGTAGACAGATCACCCCAATTGGAGGAGCATCACAGCCGCCAACCACACCTGCAATGGAGACTTTTCCACTATACAAGAGCAATATAAATATATAGGGGGAAAATTTCAAAAACACAACAGTTTCACCAAGCAGAAAGAAACGCAAGCTGTATGAAAAGACAAGAAAAGAAAGGACCACAAGCAATGCAGGTCAACTCAACTTTAGAAGAGGTAATAGATGCAGCATATGGAATGTCAGATAAAGAATTCAGGATATACATGCTTCATGTGATCTGGAATCTCAAGGAAGACATTAGACAGCAAAAATCAGACAATGAAAGATCACTTCGACAATGAATTACATAAAAAAATCCAAGTAGCAAAGATCAACTATACAGTGAGATAGAGGTTATAAAAAACAAACAAACTGAAATCTTAGAAATGCAGGAAGTAATGAACCATCTTAAAAACTCAATTGAGAATACTACCATTAGAGCAGAATACTTGGAAGATAGAACATCAGACAATGAAGACAAAGTATTTCAACTCAAAAAGAACATATACAGCTCAGCAAGACTGTTAAGAAACCATGAGCAAAAGTGCAAGAAATATGGGATAACATAAAGAGACCAAACATAAGAGTCATTGGGATACAGGAAAGTATAGAGGTCCAAACCAAAGGAGTGAGCAATCTATTCAATGAAATAATAGGAGAAAAATTCCTAGACTTGAAGAATGAGACAAAATCCCAAATCCTAAAAGTCTACAGGACGCCGAACATGCAATATCATAAGAGATCCACACCTAGACACATGATAATGAAGATACCCAACATACAGAATAAGGAGAGAATTTTAAAAGCTACAAGAGAAAGGAAGCAGATTATAGTTAGTGGTCAACCAACCAGGATAACAGCTGATCTTTCAACACAGACTCTGAAAGCTAGAAGATCCTTTAATAACATATTTCAAACACTGAAAGAAAATGGGTTCCAACCAATAATCATGTATCCAGTGAAATTAAGCTTCAGATGGAAGATGAAATTAAAACCTTCCACAATAAACAAAAGTGAAAAGAATTTGCAGCTAGAAAACCATCTCTTCAAAACATCCTCGGCAAAACATTACAGGAAGTGGAAATGGAAAATATCAATGAAAACCAACAGTGGAAGGTAGGACATTAAAGGGGGGAAAATAATCAAAGAGGAAAACAAACTATGTTTAGTAACATAAATAAACAAATATGGCTGGAAGAACAACCCATATCTAAATAATAACCAAAAATCTTAATGGCTTAAACTCACCAATTAAGAGACACAGGCTAGTAGAATGGATCACAAAACAAGAACCAACAAAATGCTGCCTACAGGAGACGCATTTTACAGGAAAAGACATACATAGACTCAAGGTGATACTTGGAAAAATCATATCACTCTTATGAACGTTGGAAACAAGCAGGAGTGTCCATACTCATATCAAATAAAATAGATTTCAAGCCAAAGTTAATCAAAAGGAATAAAGAAGGACACTACATACTACTCAAGAAAACCATAGGCCAACAAGACGTAACAATCATAAATATATATGCCCCAAACAATGGTGCAGCTTTGTTCATCAAACAAACTCTTCTCAATTTCAAGAGTCTAATAGACCACAATACAATAATCATGAGAGACATGAACACACCTCTCTCACCACTGGACAGATCTTCCAAACAAAAGTTGAATAAGAAAACTATAGAACTCAATAACACAATTAATTACCTAGACTTAATTGACATATATAGAATGTACAACCCATCATCAAGAAGTTACACTTTTTTCTCAGCAGAACATGGATCCTTCTCAAAAATACATCATATATTATGTCACATGGCAACTCTTAGACAATAAAAAGGAGTAGAGATAATACCATGCATTTTATCTGATCATAATGGAGTGAAACTAAAAATCAATGATATAAGAAGGAAGGAAAAATCATTCATCACTTGGAGAATGAACAATAGGTTTCTGAATGATCAATGGGTTATTGAAGACATCAAAGAGGAAATTAAAAAATTCTTAGAGGTAAATGAAAACACAGACACAATATATTGGAATCTATGAGACACATTGAAAGCAGTTCTAAGAGGAAAATTCATTGCTTGGAGTTCATTTCTTAGAAAAAGAAAAAACCAACAAATAAATGATCTCATACGTCATCTCAAAATCTTAGAAAAACAAGAGCAAATAACAGCAAAAGAAGTAGAAGGCAAGAAATAATTAAAATCAGAGCAGAAATTAATGAAATCGAAACAAAAGAAACAATTGAAAAAATTGACAAAACAATACATTGGTTTTTTGAAAAAATAAATAAAATCGACAGACCCTTAGCCATGCTAACAAAGAGAAGAAGAGAGAGAACTCAAATTACTACCATATGAAATGAAAAAGGAAATATAACAAGAGACACTTCAGAAATACAGAAGAAAATCAGAAATTATTTTGAATTAATATACTCCAATAAAATAGAATATAGTGAAGGCATTGATAAATTTCTTAAGTCATATGATGTGCCCAGATTGAATCAGGAGGATATAGACAACCTAAACAGTCTAATATCAATTGAGGAAATAGAAGAAACCATCAAAATACTACCAACTAAGAAAAGCCCAGGACCCGATGGGTATAGAGCATAGTTTTAAAAAACCTTTAAAGAAAAACAAAAACCAATACTTTTCAAGCTATTTCAGGAAAAATGCAAAAATCCTCAAAAAAATTCTGGCGAATCAGACACAAAATCATATATTAAAAAAAAAATGTGCACCATGATCAAGTAGGATTCATTCCTGGGATGCAAGGCTGGTACAATATACAGAAATCAATAAATGTTATTCATCACATCAATAGACTTAAAAATAAGAACCATATGATCATCTCGAGAGATGCGGAAAAAGCATTCGACAAGGTACAGCATCACTTTACGTTCAAAACTCTAGAAAAACTAGGGATAACAGGATCATACCTCAATATTGTAAAAGCAATCTATGCTAAGCCTCAGGCTAGCATCATTCTGAATGGAGAACAATTGAAGGCATTCCCCCTAAAATCTGGAGGAAAACAATGATGCCCTCTCTCACCCCTTCTGTTCAACATAGTTCTCGAAACACTGGCCAGAGCAATTAGAAAGGCTAAAGAAATTAAAGGCATAAAAATAGGAAGAGAAGAACTCAAATTATCGCTATTTGCAAAAGACATGATTCTATACCTAGCAGACCCAACAGGGTCTACAAAGAAACTATTAGAGGTAATAAATGAATTCAGCAAAGTGGCAGGATATTAAATCACCACGCATAAATCAAAGGCATTTTTGTATATCAGCGACAAATCCTCTGAAATGGAAATGAGGACAATCACTCCATTCACAATATCCTCAAAAAAATAAATAAAATACTTGGGAGTCAACCTAACAAAAGAGGTGAAAGACTTATACAATGAAAACTACAGAACCCTAGAGAGAAATAGAAGAAAATCTTAGAAGATGGAAAAATATACCCTGTTCATGGATAAGCATAACTAACATCATCAAAATGACAATATTACCAAAAGTTCTCTATAGGTTTAATGCAATGCCAATTAAAATCCCAAGGTCATTTCTTGTAGAAATAGATAAAACAATTATGAAATTCATATGGAAAAATAAAAGACCCAGAATAGCAAAAACAGCTCTAAGCAGGAAGTGTGAATCAGGCAGTATACGGATACCAGACCTCAAACTATACTACAGATCAATAGTAACAAAAATAGCATGGTACTGGTGCCAAAACAGGTGGGTGGACCAGTGGTACAGAATAGAGGACACAGAAACCAATCCACAAAACTACAACTATCTTATATTTGATAAAGGGGCTAAAAGCATGCAGTGGAGGAAGGATAGCATCTTCAACAAATGGTGCTGGGAAAACTGGAATTCCATATGTAACAAAATGAAACTGAATCCCCTCCTCTCGCCATGCACAAGAGTTAACTCAAAATAGATCTAGGAGGTTGATATCAAATCAGAGACACTGCATCTGGTAGAAGAAAACTTTTGCCACAATCTACATACTGTGGGGTCGGGCTCCAAATTTCTCAATAGGACACCCATAGCACAAGAGTTAATCACTAGAATCAACAAATTGGACTTACGCAAACTAAATAGATTTTTCTCAGCAAAAGAAAAAATAAGAGAGGTAAATAGGGAGCCTACATCCTTGGAACAAATCTTTACTCCTCACACTTCAGATAGAGCCCTAATATCAAGAGTATACAAAGAACTCAAAAAAATTAAACAATAAGAAAATGAATAACCCAATCAACAAATGGGCCAATGACCTGAACAGACACTTCTCAGAGGAGGACATACAATCAATCAATAGGTACATGAAAAAATGCTCACCATCTCTAGCAGTCAGAGAAAAGCAAAACAAACCCACCCTAAGATACCATCTCACTGCAGTAAGATTGGCAGCCATTATGAAGTCAAACGAAAACATGTGCTGTCGAGGATGTGGGGAAAAGGGCACACCTGTACATTGCTGGTGGGACTGCAAATTAGTGCAGCCAATTTGGAAAGCAGTATGGAGATTTCTTGGAAAGCTGGGAATGGAACCACCATTTGACCTATTCCCCTTCTCGGTCTATTCCCTAAACACCTAAAAAGAGCATCCTACAGAGATACTGATAAATCGATGTTCATAGCAGCACAATTCACAATGGCAAGACTGTGGAACCAACCTAGATTCCCTTCAATAGATGAATGGATTAAAAATGTGGCATTTATATAGAATGGCTTTTGACTCACAAGGTGCAGCCAGCAGACCCTTATATGTAAAGGCAAATTGTTATATGGTTTGGTTTCAGGTAAATGTTCAGAATCAGGTTGCTATGGACACGGGGGCAAACTATGAGAGATAGAAGATTGGATGGTGCATTCTCCTGCAGACCCTGACCATACACACGTGACAGAACTCTCTCCAGCACTGTGTCCCAGTTGAACTCCTTGTATTTCGTGATGCAAATACCAAACTCCCAGTGCAGCAGCAAGAAACCCATGAAAAGTGGAGGATGACCAAATGGCTTGACAGTTCAAACGGGGAGACACTTAGGTTCCAGTGTCCACAGTTTACTTAGGAAGAGAGAATTCAGCACTGTGGTCTCATGTTCATTGGAAAATAAGAAACCATGTCCTCCAGGTCACATAGATGCAGACCCATCTTTGAAGGTCTCACTACAAAGGAAGCTAAAGCTCCTTACAACAAAATATATTTCAAGTGCCCAACCTCAGAGAGACTTTCTCAAGAAGTCTTTAGGCCAGCAGAGCTCCATGTGTGTGGACTGTTTAACCTTTCCCTTACTTTTGGAAACTCCTTTAACACCTCCAATTTTTTGAACTACTGAGCATATTTTATTCCACATATGAATTCACAGATTTTCTAACTCTTCTCCTCTAATTGTGTTTTACTAGGGTCGAAGGTAATGACAAGGCATTGTTCTTGATGAGAGTTGGAAGATTTTTGCGTAGCATATGTTTGCGTACACATTGGATTCATTTTCCTATTTTCCATTCAAAATACTGAATCCCTGACACTAACCCATACCCTACTAGACTTTGACGATTAATCCTAATATGGTGAAGAAAAATGACCCAAAGAGTATAGAAATACAAGCAGTTCAGAGGAGGCATGGTGTATACTATGTCTTGCCTTTTGCATGATAAAGGGTAGGTATTATAAAAATAGTCAATTTTTAATTGAAATAGTTCTACATGTATTTTTAAAGGTAACAAATATGTGACTTCCTGTCTCCTTTTCTCTGTAGCCTATTCAGCACATGTATTTTTATACGCACATATAGAATCCTACCTGGTATCACACATAATTTCTTTTGAGGATACTGACTTGGAAGATAAAAATTGTGAGAAGAGATCATTCCTCCTAAACGCTGTTGGAACTGAAAATTCAACCTATGTCAGCTTCCTAGTAGAACAACATTATACATGAATCCATGTTAAGCAAAATGAATATTTTTCGATATGTGGATTATATATATTTCATGATGAAATGCGATTGGCATATATATTGCTACTTTTTAATGTCTGTGCGTGTGTGTGTGTGTGTGTGTGTGTGTGTGTGACTCTCCAAGTTTTTTAAAATATGAAATATATGTGTATTATATACACTCCCTAAATTCATTCATGTTCATGTATGTGGATTTCTAAACAACTTTTCAGAAGATTATTCTCAGAAATATTCCTCCACCTGGAATACATATTTGTTTCCCATTACTGAAATCTGACTTCAGTTAATGGTTCATACAAATCCTAACATTTCTACATTAACTGACCCAGTTTAACATCAATGCAAGTAGATTACTATGGGACAAGATGTCTATTTTGAACTTCATTTCTATTCAACACTGCTACATTACTATTTCTTCACGTTTAGCCCATCATAGCATACATATTTCATCCACAAGTTCACAAATTTAGAGGCATTTGGTTCACTTTAAATCCCTTCCTGCTTTAGAACACATGTATTCATCCAGGTTTCTTGACTGGAATTTTTTGAGACTTCTTTCCAAACACATTATTTTCGATTTCCATAATCCTTTTGAAGAAAATCTCACACACCCTTCATGATAAACCATAACCTAATATTACCATTAGATGTATAACTGGTTGGAATGAATGATTGTATATCAATATTAGATTTCCTGTATATTTTCAGATATCAATTAAATGAATTATTTAAAGTGGAACCAGTTATATTATTTATTCACAGTATGGTCTACTCATGCATTATCTCTATATTCACAGACACAGCGTACACCTCTTTGTACCCCCAATACTAATTTATACGTCTTCTCAATATTACTCCCGGAAATGGTTGAAGAAATACTCATGTCACCTGATCTACATATACATTTTATCACAGTAATATTCTGGACAAAACTGCAAAGGTCACACTTATGATTTTACAAAGCCTAAATGGAAAGTGAACACGGATTACTAAAAACATCCATGTCCAGGTTGCCTAATGCTCTCAAATGTCATTCTTTGGTGACTACATATTTGTTTCTTCCTAAGATTATATATTCAAACTCAATCCTGTTGAAAATGTCTAATCCTAACACTCACTTTGTACTTTGCCTAATTTCCTATTGTCTTCCTTGATATTTGCTTTCCTACATTTTTTCCCTAGTTCATCTTTGTGACTGACTCTTCACATGTGCTGACATTGGCATTCACTCTCTAATCGAAACCCTGTTGCTAAAGATTTTTTTTTCCAAATTCTATACTCACACTTCTTCCGAAAACTACTGATTATCTTCCTAATCTTACCGACTATCCCTTTTGGAGTTGATGTTCCCTTCTAAATTCAATCATCCAAGATACAAAGTCTTATGCCATTGTATATTGATTTATCAAAGAAAACTCTGCTGAAGGTAATTCAATGCTAAGTATCCCAATCAAGGGCCCAATTCCCTTCTTGGCTTCAAATCTTACCTAGATTTCTGTTTTCATACATATATTTCACCTCTATGTTCTTATAAATATAGCAGATTCCCAATATCATTATTCATCCCTCAGAATAATTCCTAACCCAAATTGAACAAGTTATTAATGCTAACTATACACTGTTCCCTCAATCTAACTTTACAGAAGAGCGGGACAGAGTTGGTCTTACAATACAGGAATATAGGGGATCTTCCACCTGCTGAGAACCTCAAAGGTCCATGCAGATATGACCCCTGGAGAAGATGTAGGCAGATATGAAGGACCAAACAAGGCCTGTGTGGAGAGCTGTTCCTGGGTGCCTATGGTTGATATACCATTCTAACTTGTAAAAGTGTCACATGAAGTAGGGGTAGCCACCAGCACTTGTCCCCGTTGAACTCCTTGTATTTCGTTAAGCAAATACCAAACTCCCAGTGCAGCAGCAAGAAACACCACGAAAATGGAGGATGAACAAATGGCTTCACAGTCCACATGGGGAGACACTTTGCCCCCAGTGGCCACAGATTACCTACAAACAGGGAATTCAGTACTGCTGCCATATGTTCATTATTAAATAAGATACCATGTCCTCCAGGTCACATAGATGCACACCCAGCTTTGATGGTCTCACTACAAAGAAGCTATAGCTCCGGACAACAATATAAATTTAAGTGCCCAACCTCAAAGCCAGTTTCTCAAGAAGTCTTTAGGCCAGCAGAGCTCCATGTTTGGGTTGTGTTTACAATGTCCCTTACTTTGTGAAACTCCTCCACCACATCCAAGGTTGTGAACTCCTGAGAATTTCCCATTCCAGATTGGATTTATTTTCCAATTTTCACTTCTACAGTAACTGACCTAGTTTTACATCAATGCAAGTAGATTCCTATGGAATATGATGTGTATTTTGAAGTTCATTTTTATTCAACACTGTTACATTACTATTTCTTCAGTTTATGCACATAATAGGATATATATTTATTCCACAAGTTAGGAAGTTTATAGGCATTTGTTTCACTTTCAATCACTTTCTGCTTCAGAACACATGTATTCCTCCATGTTTCTTGACGTTTCTTCTCATGAGACTTCTTTCCAAACACATTATTTTCTATTTCCGTAATCACTTTTGAAACAAAACTCACACACCCTTCATTATAAACCATAACTCTAAGATTACCATTAGATGTATAACTCTTTGGAATGAATGATTGTATATCAATATAAGATTTCCTATATATTTTCAGATATCAATTCAATCCATTATTTAAGTGGAACCAGTTATATTTTTTCCCAGTATGATCTATTTATGCATTATCTCTATATTCATAGACACAGCGTACACCTCTTTGTACCCCCAATACTAATTTATTCGTCTTCACAATATTGCTCCCGGAAATGGTGGAAGAAATACTCATTTCACCTGATCTACATATACATTTTATTACAGTAATATTCTGGACACCAAATGCAAAGGTCACACTTATTATTGTACCAAAGCCTAAATGGAAAGTGAGCATGGATTACTAAAAACATCCATGTCCACATTGCCTAATTCTCTCAAATGTCAATCCTATTCCTGACTACATATGTGTTTCTTTCTAAGATTATATATTCAACCTGAACCCTTTGAAAATGTCTAATCCTATCACTTTATAGTTTGCCTGATTTTGTAATGTCTCTATCGATATCTGCTTTCCTACATATTTCCCAAGTTCATCATTGTGATTGACTCTTCACATGTGCTGACAAACATATTCACTCTCTAACCAAAACCCTATTGCTAAAGAACTTTTGTTCCAAATACTATACTCACTCTTCTTCCTATACCTACCGACTATCTTCCTAATCCTACCGACTATCCCTGTTTGACTGGATGTTCTCTTGTACATTCAATCATCCAAGGTAGAAGATCCTATGCCATTGATTATAGATTTATTTTAGACATCTGTGCAGAAAGTAATTCAATGCTAATTATCCCAGTCAAGGTCCCAATGTCATTCTGGGCTTCGAATCTTACCTAGATTTCTGTTTTTATAATTATATTTCACCTCTATATTCTTTTAAATATTTTAGGTTCCAAATACCATCATTCATCCAGCAGAATGATTTCTAACCCAAATCAAACATGTTGTTAACCTTAACCATTCACTGTTCCATCAATCTAACTTTGCAGAAGAGCAGGGATAGAGTTGGTCTTAAAACACAGGGATGTATGAGATATTTCACCTGATGAAAACCTCAAAGGTACATGCATAAATGATCCCTGAAGAACATGAAGGCAGCTATAAAGGACCTGAGAGAGCAAAAGTCATCTTCAATGGCAAACAACCTGGTCAGGATGAAGGGTTCTGTCTGAATCAGCCTCTCTCTTCTTAATGTAGAGAAAATGGACCAAACCCAGCCTGTGTGGGTAGCTGTTCCAGGGCGCCTATTATTGATATACCATTCTAACTTGTGAAAGTGTAACAGGAAGTAGGGGCAGCCTCCTTCTCAAGTGACACTTGGAAGCCATTGGTAGGACAAAGTGATTGCCAAGGCAGTAACCTCATTCAGTTCCTGAAGGAAGTGACCTCACCTCACTTCCTTGGTGATTAAAATCTCTGAACTTGGGATTCATGAAGCCAGTCACCCATAGCCAGTCTCAGTCCCAGTCCCAGTGGTCACACTTGTTTGGATTTACCAAAGACAGAGTCAGTCTTTCTTGGTAACTACTGATGTGAGGATGGCCAAATGCCAGGAAAGCTCTGAAGAGGAGCCGTTTCTGAGAAAGCAGGTAGTGGCTCACCTCTGGCTCCTGACACCTTCACTGAGTTAGCCAAGGAGACCAGATCTGACACAGGTCAGGCCATTTCAGGGGATTATAGTATGGTCCACCAGTCAGAGGACACTCTGGATATTCACAGACCTACTTGAGTTAAGGAGGTGCCTTTGTTGGTGTGGGTGTGAGTTTGTGGTTTTGTCTAATGTTTTGAGAATAGGTAGGAAAGGCGGTTTGTTTGGATTGGAGTGGACTGTTTCTAGTAAGTCGTTTGACAAGGCGAGTGCTTCTATGTCTGTGTTTCCCACTCTGTCCGTGGTTGTAGACATTAGAAAAGACAATGCATCAAGGATGTGTCCTGTCTAGTAGAATGCTTCCCAGCATTCTTCCTGCCCGATTTAGGAATGGACTGTGGCTCGCCTTATGCATGGGAAACACCTACTAACTTTCTAAGTTCCTGTTTTCTTTCTGAATTCCGGTAAATCTCAAGAATAGGCCCATGGTTTTGAGTCCAAGATATGTACCACCTCCAAGCTCTGTGACATGGCCATGTACTTGATAGCTGTAGGGAATGGGAACATCTTAGAAAACTCAAATAAATGTGTGACCAGTAAACTCTCAGTGGAGAGACCCTGCTTTGGTTTATTTGCATACTTATGGTTATGTTGCCCTGAATGTCAAGAAGGTCTTTGCCTCAGGCCACCCCTTTGTGAAGCCTGAAGAAAACTGTTTTCAAATGGAAATAAATGGGCATAACATGTTGCTCTTTGCTTAATTGCTTTGGAAAGGGATGTGTCCGAATCAGCCTCTTGGGCCTCTGTGAGGTTGTGGCTTAGATTCTCAGCACATGATAGATCTAAAGATAGATTCCATGTGTGCAATCAAAACCAAAATGGCAAAAAAATTAGTCATTGTGGATGAGTCTCTTGCATTCCTCTGTTAGGTTCTTTACCTCCATCAAGTGTGAATAGGAATCCTTTAGGTCAAATGAGTTCTTTAAAGCCCTGCAGAGGTGCTTGTGTTTTCTCAAGACTCCAAATCACATAAAGAATCTATACCTGAGAGTCAGTAGGCCTGAAATTGGAGAAGGAGAGCAGTATTAATGGCAGGCCTGTTTGATCACTCCTGGTTCACAGGAAGGGTGTCCATGTCACCCTGACTTTAGGCAAATGAGGGGCAAGCAACATTATTTTGGACACTCTCTTGGGATGCATTCCGCATGGTAACCTCCAGCCAGAGGTTATGATGAATGTCTATATTTAAGAAGATGAGGGCCATGTGGGTGTATTTTGGTTTTAATTGTGGTCATTCTTGTGGCAGTTGGAAGAGATGACTGGATCCACCTGGGCTTGAACTCTGGTGTCATTCCCCTTAGAGACTGAGTTCTGGAACACACATCAAGGAAGAATTGCCATAAATTGTGTGGGGATTTTAAGAGGCCACGCATGAGAGTCACCCTTGGAAACTGAGATCTATGCCCACGGTGGCTTTCCACAGAGCACTGGGAATCTCAGACAGGATATCACATGATTTAATTCTGAAAGACTTGGCAGCCATATTTGATAGTCACAACACACATGGACCTCAATTGTAGACCTCAATGGGCGTGGCTTCATGTGACCTTTTTGCCATGCTCTGGGAAGCCTTGCCTGTGAGAGTTCTCCAGAGCTTTCATTGAAATGATCTTCCTCAACATTGAATAATTCCTGAATGAATTGAAATAAACAGTGCCTCCAACTTTATCCTTGAAAATTGGCTAGATAAATACCATGAAATTTTTAAAATTCCAATGACCAGGTGGCACTGAAGAACCTTTGGATGTCCTGTTGCTGATCATGAGTGTACCAGACAGTGCCTTGATTAACTGGTTTTCATGAATACGGTGTAGAACAGAGATGCCAGTAATTTGGAGCCTGCAGAATAGTGGGCCTAGAGCAGAGGTGATTAAGTGTGTGATAAAACATCTGTGGTGGGGTCATGTGGATCTGCCATTGTCTTCCAAATGGCTTGTGACTGACATGGTGCAGCCAGCAGAACATTGTATGTAAACGCATCATGTTATATGGAGAGGTTTAAGGGCAATGTTCAGAATCAGGTTGCTATGGTCACGGAGGCAACCTATGTGGTATACAAGCCCTGTTGGTGCATTCTCCTGCAGACCCTGACCCACCACATGTGACAGAACTCCCTCCAGCACTGTGGTCAAGTTTAACTCCTTGTATTTCATGAAACAAATACAAAACTCTGAGTGCAGCAGGAGACATTATAAAAAGTGGAGGATGATGAAATGGCTTCACAGTCCACATGGGGAGACACATAGACCCCAGTGGCCATAGTTTACCTACAAAGAGAGAATTCAGCACTGCTGCTTCATGTTCATTGGAAAATTATAAACCATGTGCTCAAGGTCACAGAGATGCATAAACAGCTTTGATGGTCTTACTAGAAAAAAAGCTAAAGCTCCTGAAAACAACATGTATTTCAACTCTCCATCTTAGAGGCAGTTTCTGCAGAGTCTTTAGGCTGGCAAATCTTCATGTTTGTGGAGTATTTACATAGTCCCTTACTTTTGGAAACTCCTCTACCATCTCCAAGGTTGTGAAATCCGGAGCAGTTTTCATTTCAGGTATGAATTCAAAGATTTTCTAACTCTTTTCCTCTAATTGTGTCTTACTTGGGGTGAAAATAATGTAAAGTTATTGTTCTAAATGAGAGTGGGAAAATTTTTGTGTAACACTAATTTGCATACACATTGATCCATTTTCCAATTTTCCATTTGAAATACTGAATCCCTGACAGTAACTCATACCCTACTATACTCTGACTACTAATCCTAATATGATGGAGAATAATACCCAAACAGAATGAAAATACAAGCAGTTCAGTGGAGACATGGTGTACAGTTGGACTTCCCTTTTGCATGATTAAGGGTAGGTGTTATAAATCTACTCAATTTTTAATTGAAATAGTCCTCCATGTGTTTTTAAAGTTCACAAATATGTTAATATGTCTCCCTTTCTCTGTAGCCTACTCAGCACATGTATTTTTATATGCACATAGAATCCTACCTGGTATCACACGTACATTTTCATGAGTTGGCTGAATTGGCAGATACAAATTGTGAGAAGAGATCAGTCCTCCTAAACCCTGTGGGAACTGAAAATTCAAACAATGTGTGAGCTTCCCAGTAGAACAATATTATACATAAATCCATGTTCAGTATAATAAATATTTTTGCATCTGTGGATGATGTATATTACATGATGAATTATGACTAGCATGTATTTATTGATACTTTTTAATGTATATTTGTGTTTATTTAAAATATATATATATATATATATATATATCTCCAGATTTCTCAAAATATGAAATATATGTGTCTTATACACACTCTGTAAATTCATTCATGTTCATGTATATGGATTTATAATCAACTTTTCAGAAGATAATTCTCAGAAATATTCATCCACCTGAAATACATATTTGTTTCCCAGTACTGAAAACTAACTTCAATCAATGGTGTTTACAAATCCTAATATTTCTACAGTAACTGACCCAGATTAACATCAATGCCAGTAGATTCCAATGGGACATGATGTCTATATTGACCTTCATTTTAATCCAACACTGGTACATTACTATTTCTTCAGTTTTTGCACATAATAGGATATGTATTTCATCCACAAGTTCACAAATATATAGGAATTTGTTTCACTTTCAAACACTTCTTGCTTCAGAACACATGTATTCCTCCATGTTACTTGACTCGTCTTTTCATGAGACTTCTTTCCAAATACATTATTTTCAATTTCCATAATCAATTTCGAAGCTAAACTCACACACTCTTCATGATGAACCATGACATTAATATTAACATTAGATGTATAACTGGTTGGAATGAAAAATTGTATATCAATATAAGATTTCCTCTATATGTTCACGATTCAATTCAATCCATTATTTAAAGTTGGAACCAGTTATGTTTTTTATTCACAGTATTGTCTATTAATGCATTATCTCTATATTCATAGATACAGTGTACTCCTCTTTGTCCCTTCAATACTAATTTATACGTCTTCAAAATATTGCTCCCAGAAATGGTGGAAGAAATACTTATGTCACCTTATCTATATATAGATTTCATCACAGGAATATTCTGGACACAAAAAGCGAAGGTCACACTCATGATTGTATCAAAGCCTAAATGCCAAGGGAGCGTGGATTACTAAAAAGAACCATGTCCAGGTTGCCTAATGCTCTCAAATGTAAATCCAATTGGTGACTACATATTTGTTTCTTCCTAAGATTATATATTCAACCTCAAACATGTTGAAAATGTCTAATCCTATCACTCACTTCATACTTTGCCTGATTTCGTAATATCTTTATTGATACCTGCTTTCATACATATTTCCCCCAGTTCATCATTGTGACTGATACTTCACATATGCTGACATTTACATTCACTCTCTACCCGAAACTCTATTGCTAAAGAACTTTTGGTCCAAATCCTATACTCACTCTTCTTTCTAAACCTACTGACTATCTTCCTAATGCTACTGACTATAGTTTTTTGACTCGATGTTCTCTTCGACAATCAATTATCCAAGGTATAAGGTCCTCTGCCATTGTATATCAATTTATCTGAGACACATGTGCAGAACATAATTCAAACCTAAGTATCCCACTCAAGGGCCCAGTTCCCTTCTGGCTTCCAATCTTACCTAGATTTCTGTTTTTATACTTATATTTTACCTATATATTTTTGTAAATATCACAGGCTCCCAATACCATTATTCATCCGGCAGAAAGATTCCTAACGCAAATCAAACATGTTATTAACCCTAAACATACACTTTTCCCTCAATCTAACTTTACAGAAGAGGAGGGACAGAGTTGGTCTTACAATACAGGAATGTAGGGGATCTTCCACCTGCTGAGAACATCAAAGGTATATGCAGAAATGATCCCCTGAGATGATGAAGGAAGCAATGAAGGACCTGAGAGAGCAAAAGACATCTTCCATGGCAAACTATCTGGTCAGGATGAAGGGATGTGTCTCAATCAGCCTCTACCTTCTTAATGTAGAGAAGATGGACCAAACCAGGCCTGTGTGGAGAGCTGTTCCCAGGTACCTATGGTTGGTATACCATTCTAACTGTGAAAGTGTGACAGGAAGTAGGGACAGCCTCCATCTCATGGGACTTTTAGAAGTAACTTTTAGGACAAAGTGGTTGCAAAGTCAGTGACCTCATTCAGTTCCTGAAGGAAATGACCTCACCTCACTGCCTTGGTGATGGAACTCTCTGGACGTTTCATCCTGGAAGACAGGCACCAAGAGCCAGTCACAGTCCCAGTCCCAGTGGTCTCACTTGTTTTGATTTATCAAGAACAGAGTCAGTCTTTCTTAGTACCTACTGATGTGACGATGGCCAAATGACAGGAGAGCTCTGAAGAGGAGCTTTTCCTGGGAAATCAGGTAGTGGCTCACCCATGGCTCCTAACAACTTCAAAGTGTTGGCCAAGGAGACTAGATCTGATACAGGACAGGCCATTTTGGGGGAACATAAAATGGCCCACCATTCCGAGGACACTCTGGATAGTCACAGACTTACTTGAGCAAAGGAGGTGCCTTTGAGTGTGTGTGTGTGGGTTTGTGGTTTTGTCTCATGTTCTGAGAATAGGAAGAAAAGGCTCTTTGTTTGGATTGGTGTGGACTGTTTCCAGTAAGTCGTTTGACAAGGCGAGTGCTTCTATGTCTGTGCATCCCACTCTGTCCGTGGTTGTAGACATTAGAAAAGAGAATGCATCAATGGATGTGTCCTTTCTAGTAGAAAGCTTCCAAACATTCATCCTGCCCAATTTACAAATGGACTGCAGCTTGTCTTATTGAAGGGCAACATCTGCTCTCTTACTAAGTTTCTGTTTTCTTCCTGAATTCTGGAAACTCTCCAGAATAGCCTCATGGTTTTGTGTCCAAGATATGTACCACCTCCAAGCTCTGTGATATGGTGATGTACTGGATAGCTGAAGGGAATGGCAAGCATCTAAGAAAACTCAGATATCAGTGGGACCAGGAAAGTCTCAGTGGAGAAACCCTTCTTTCGGGCTTTTGCTTACCTATTGTTCTGCTGCCCTGAATTTCAGGAAGGTTTTTACCTCAGGACACTCATTTGTGAAGCCTGAAGAAAACAGTTTTCAAATGGAAATGAATGGGCATCACCTGTGGCTCTTTGCTTAATTTCATTGGAAATGGATGTTTCTGAAACAGCCTCTTGGCCCTGTGTGAGGCTGTGGTTAGATACTCAGCACCTTATACATCCCACGTGTTCATCCAAAACCAAAATGGCCAAAAGAGCAGTCCTTGTGGATGAAGTCTCTCCCTACCTCTGTAAGGTTCCTGACCTCTGTCAAGTGAGAATAGGGTGCCTTTGGGTCAAATGAGTTCTTCAAAGCCCTTCAGAGGCTAGCCCATAGGTTATTCCAATTATTCCAATTCACATGAAGATTCTAAACCCCACAGTCAGTAGTCCTCAAATTGGAGAAGCAGAGCAGTATTAACGGCAGGCCTATTTGATCAGTCATGGTTCACAGAAAGGTGTTCAGGCCACCCCAACTTTAAGCAAATGAGGGGCAAGGGAGCTTATTTTGGACACTGTCTTGGGCTGTGACCCTCATGGAAACCTCCATCCAGAGGTTAAAATGAGTGTCTATATGGAAGAAGATGATGGCCATGTGGAAGTGTTCTGGTTTTAATTGTGGTTATTAGTGTGGTTGTTGAAAAATATGACTGGCTCCACCTGGTCTTGAACTCTGGTGTGATTCCCCTTAGAGACTGAGTTCTGGAACTGATCTCAGAGAAGTATTGCCATGAGTTTTGTTGGGATTTTAGAAGGCCATGCATGAGAGTCACCCTTGGAATCTGAGATCTGTGCCCAGGAAGGCTTTCCACAGAGCACAGGGAATCTCAGCCAGGTTATCACATAATTTTTTTCTGAAAGAATTAGCAGCCATAGTTGAGAGGCAAAACAGGCAAGGATTTTACATTGTAGACCTCAATGGGCCTGGCTTCATGTGACCATTTGGCAACACTTTGGGAAGCCTTGCCTGTGAGAGTTATCCAGAGCGTTCATTGAAATGGGCTTCCTCACCATTTAATGGTTACTGAATTAAATGAAACCCTCAGTGCCTACAACTTCATCCTTGAAAAATGGGCTCGATAAATACCATGAAATTTTTGAAATTCCCATGACCAGGTGGCACTGGAAAACCATTGGAGATCCTGTTGCTGATCATGAGTGTACCAGAAAGTGCCTTGATTGACTGGGTTTCACAAAAAAATTGTGTAGAACAGAGATGCCAGTAAGTTGGAACCTGCTGAGTAGTGGGCCTAAAGCAAAGGTGGGTAGGTGTGAGATAAAACATCTCTGGTGGTTTCATGTGGACCGGCCATTGGCTTTCAAATGGCTTGTGACTGACATGATGCAGCCAGCAGACCCTTATATGAAAAGGCATCTTGTTATATGAATAGGTTTCTGGGCAATGTTCAGAATCAGGTTGATATGGTCAAGGGGGCAAGCTATGTTGGACATAAGTATGGTTGGTGCATTCTCCTGCAGACTCTGTCCCACCACATGTGACAGAACTCCCTATAGCACTGGGTCCCAGTTGAACTCCTTGTATTTTATGAAGCAAATACCAAACTCCCAGTGCAGCAGCAAGAATCACCACGAAAAGTAGAGTATGACCAAATGGCTTCACAGTCCACACGAAGAGACACTTATCCCCCAGTTGCCACAGTTTACCTACAAAGTGAGAATTCAGCACTGCTGCCTCATTTTCATTGGAAAATAAGATACCATGTCCTCCAGGTCACATAGATGTTGACCCAGTTTTGATGCTCTCACTACATAGGATGCTAAAGCTACCGACAACAACATACATTTCAAGTGTCCCAACTCAGAGGCAGTATCTCAAGAAGTCTTTAGGCCTGCAGAGCTCCATGTTTGTGGAGTGTTTACCTTGTCTTTTATTTTTGGAAAGTCATCTACCACCTCCAAGGTTGTGAACTCCTGAGCATATTCCATTCCGGGTATGTATTCACAGATTTTCTAACTCTTATCCTCTAATTGTGTATTTCTTCCAGTGAGGGTAATATCAAGGGATTGTTCTTAATGTGAGTGGGAAGATGTTTGTGTAGCACATATTTGCAAACACATTGGGTTTACTTTCCTATTTTCCATTCGAAATACTGAATCTCTGACAGTAACCCATACCCTACTAGACTCTGACTACTAATCCTTATATGATGGAGAATAGTAACCCAAACAGAATACAAATACCAGCAATTCAGAGGAGGCATGATATGTAGTTGGACATCCCTTTTGCATAATATTGTGTAGGAGTTAAAATATATATTTAATGTTTATTGACATAGTTCTCCATGTGTTTTTAAAATTAACAAATATGTGAATTCCTCTCTCCCTTTTCTGTAGCCTATTAAGCACATGTATTTTTATATGCACAAATAGAATCCTACCTGGTATCACATGTACATTCTTCTGAGGTGGCTGACATGGCAGATAAAAATTGTGAGAAGAGATCACTCCTCCTAACCTCTGTTGGAACCGAAAATTTAACCTATGGGTGAGCTTCCTAGTTGACCAACATTATGCATAAATCCATTTTCAGTAAAATGTATATTTTTGGATAAGTGGATGTTATATATTTAATGATGAATTTCGATTGGCATATATATTGCTACTTTTTAATGTCTCTGTGTGTGTGTTTGTGTGTGTGTGTGTGTGTATATATACAAAAAAATCAAAACAATAAAGTGTCTGGGTTCCCAAAAGACACCCTCCACACCCAACAAACGGCAGGCACAGAGTACAGTTTGAACTGCCGAGAGGCATCACTCAGGGGAAATCTGGTCTAGAAAAAGAAACCAGGACAAGCAGGAGAAACCAAAGGACTAGGAGGCAGGCCCTTGTGACTGGGCGGCTGGAGACCGCAGGCCTGCATGTGACATTCCACCCACTGCCTGAGTGACTGGGGGGCTGAGGAATGCCCGCCCGCCGGCAACCGAGCGTGAGACTGCGTGGCTAGAGATTGCCAACCCAACGGCGACAGCCCACCTGCTGCCCGCGTGACTGGGCGGCTGGAGACCGCCTGCCCACTGGCGACCAACCGCGCAATTGGGCGGCTGGAGACCACCCGCCTGCCAGTGACCCAGAGCTGAAACAAACCAGAGACAGTCAAGTCCCACCCCCCAATTCGGACACCTCGGCAAGGAGCCTGGGGCCCGCCAAAGCAGAGAGGTGACATCACTGGAGCTCGGCCTTCGGAATTACTTCCAAGCGGAATCCACTTTAGCAGGCATTGTTTACCAACACAAAGGAGAGACAACAGAGATATACAACACCAAAACAAATCTAAAGAATAAAGCAGAAACACAGCAATCAAATAGAGCTGGAAAGTAACGTGAACATCATGAAAAAACAAGGGCAAAAAAGGAGTACAAACAATGCAGGACAACTTAATTCTACAGGAGGAACTTGAAGCATCAGAAACAGGGATAGGGAAAGAACTCAAGGCATACCGAACTCAGATGGAAAGGAATATTAGAGAAGACATGAGGCAGCAAGTCCAAGCAATAAAAGTATATTTTGAAAATGAATTAAACAAACAAATTCAAATGGCAAAGAATGAGCATTACCAGGAGATAGAGATCTTAAAAAAGATATTAAACAGTAATCCTAGAAATGCAGGAAAATATAAACCAAATTAAAAACTCAAACGAGAATATTACAAATAGACTAGATCAAGTAGAAGTCAGAACATCAGATAATGAAGACAAAGTTTATCAACTTGAAAAGAATTGAGTAAACACAGAAAAGATGCTTAAATCCCACCAGGAATTTATTCAAAAGATATGGGATGTCATAAAAAAACAAAAAACAAATTTAAGAGTCATCAGGATAGAAGAAGGAATAGAGATTCAAACCAAAGGAATGGACAACATATAAAATGAAATAATTCTATAAAACTTCCCAGAGATGAATGATGGCTTGGATTGCCAATTCCTGGAAGCCTACAGGACCCCAAACATTCAAAACCAAAATAGACCAACTCCAAGACATATAATTATGAAGATAGCCAACATACAGAACAAGGAGAGAATATTAAAAGCTACAAGAGAAAGGAGGCAGATTACATTCAGGGGTAAACCAATTAGGTCAACAACTGATTTTTCATCACATTCGTTGAAAGTGAGAAGATCCTGGAACAATGTAATTCAAATGCTGAAAAAAAAAAGAATTCCAACCAAGAATACCATATAAAGCAAAGTTAAGCTTCAGATTTGACAATGAAATTAAAGTCTTTCACGATAAACAAAAGCTAAAACAATTCTCAGCCAGAAAACCAGCACTGCAAAGCATTTTGTGCAAAATACTACAAGAAGAAGAGTTAAAAAATAGTGCCCAAAACTAACAGTGGGAAGTATCTCAGTAAAGCGGGAGGAAAGTAACCAAAAAAGTAAAAACTATCCAAACTAAAATATAATAAATAAATAAACATGACTGGAAGTACAAATCATATTTCAATTGTAACCTTAAATGTTAATGGCCTAATTTCACCAATCAAGAGACATGTGCTAGTGACCTGGATAAAAAAAACAAATCCAACAATATTCTGCGTTCAGAAGACTCATATGATAGGAAAAGACATACACAGGCTGAAGGTAAAAGGTTGGGACAAATCATAACACTCACACGGCCCTCGGAAGCAAGAAGGATTTGCCATACTCATATGGAATAAAATCAACTTCAAACCTAAGTTAATCAAAAGGGATAAAGAATGACACTATATTCTGTTAAAAGGAATCATCCACCAACAAGAAAAAAACAATTATCAATTTGTATGCACCAAGCAATGGAGGTGCAACGTTCATAAAACAAACTCCCTCAAGTTCAAGAGTCAAATAGACTACAACACAATAATTATAAGTGACTTCAACATACCACTCTCGGCATTAGAGAGATCCTCTAGACAAAAACTGAATAAAGAAACTATAGAACTCAACAGCACAATCAATAACCTAGACTTAACCGACATATATAGAATATATCAACCATCATCAAGTGGATACATGTTCTTCTCAGCAGCACATGGATACTACTCAGACATACACCATATATTATGCCATAGGGCAATTCTTAGTAAATATAAAGGCATGGAGATTATACCGTGCACCATATATGATCATAATGGAATGAAACTGGAAATCAATGAGAAAAGAAAGAAGGAAAAATCCTACATCACATGGAAAATGAACAACATGCTACTGAATGATCAATGGGTTACAGAAGACATAAAGAAGGAGATAAAAAAATTCTTAGAGACAAATGACAATACAGACACAACATACCGGAATCTATGGGACACAATGACAGCAGTTTTAAGAGGGAAATTCATTTCTTGGAGTTCTTTCCTCAAAAAAAGAAAAATACAACAAATAAATGAACTTAAACTACACCTCAAAAACCTAGAAAAGGAAGAGCAAAACAACAGCAAATGTAGTAGAAGACAAGAAATAATTAAATTTAGAGCAGAAATCAATGAAATTGAAACAAAAAAAAGTTGAAAAAATTGAAAAAACTAAAAGTTGGTTCTTTGAAAAAATAAATAAGATCGACAGGCCCTTAGCCATGCTAAGGAAAAGAAGAAGAAAGAGAATTCAAATTACTAACATATGGGATGAAAAAGGCAATATCACAACAGACACTACAGAAATACAGAAGATAATTAGAAAGTATTTTGAAACACTATATTCCAACAAAATAGAATATTGTGAAGATATTGATAAATTTCTTAAGTCATACGATCTGCCCAGATTGAGTCAGGAAGACACAAACAATTTAAACAGGCCAATAACAAAGGAAGAAATAGAAGAGGCAATCAAAAGACTACCAACCAAAAAAAAGCCCTGGACCGGATGGGTATACAGCAGATTTCTACAAAACCTTCAAAGAAGAATTAAAACCAATATTTTTTCAAGCGTTTTCAAGAAATAGAAAAAGAAGGAGCTCTTCCAAATTCATTCTATGAGGCCAACATCACCCTGATCCTGAAACCAGACAAAGACACTTCAAAGAAAGAATACTACAGACCAATATCTCTAATGAACTTGGATGCAAAAATTCTCAATAAAATCCTGACGAATCAAATACAAAAGCATATCAAAATAATTGTGCACCATCATCAAGAAGGATTCATCCCCGTGATGCAAGGATGGTTCAATATACGAAAATCAATAAATGCCATTCACCACATCAATAGAATTAAAGGCAAGAACCATATGATCATATCGATAGATGCAGAAAAAGCACTTGACAAAGTTCTGCATCCCTTTATGTTCAAAACACTATAAATACTAGGGATAACAGGAACTTACCTCAAAATTGTAAAAGCTATATATGCTAAACCTCAGGCTAGCATCATCCTAAATGGAGAAAAACTGAAGGCATTCCTTCTAAAATCTGGAACAACACAGGGATGCCCTTTATCACCACTTCTATTCAATTTAGTTTTGAAATACTAGCCAGAGCAATTAAACAGACCAAAGAAATTAAAGGCATAAAAATAGGAAAAGAAGAATTTAAAGTGTCACTATTTGCAGATGACATGATAATATATTTAACAGACACAAAAGGGTCTACAAAGAAATGGCTAGAGTTAATAAATGAATTCAGAAATGTGGCAGGATATATAATTAACACGCATAAATCAAAGGCATTCCTGTATAACAGCAACAAAACTTCTGAAATGGAAATGAGGAAAACCACTCTATTCACAATATCCTCAAATAAAATAAGATACTTGGGAATCAACCTAACAAAAGAGGTGAAAGATTTATATAATGAAAACTACAGAACTCTAAAGAGAGAGATAGAAGAAGATCTCAGAAGATGGAAACATGTGCCCTGTTCATGAATAGGCAGATCTAACAACATAAAAATGGCAATATTACACAAAGTTCTCTACAGGTTTAATGCAATGCCAATCAAAATCCCAACGGCATTTCTTGTAGAAATAGATAAATCAATCATGAAATTCATATGGAAAAACAAAAGACCCAGAATAGCAAAAGCAACTCTAAGCAGGAAGTGTGAATCTGGAGGTATAGCGATACCAGAGTTCAAACTGTACTACAAAGCAATAGTAACAAAAACAGCATGGTACTGGTACCGAAAAAAGCAGGTGGACCAGTGGTACAGAAGAGAGGACACAGAAACCAATCCACAAAATTACAACTTTCTTATATTTGATAAAGGGGCTAAAAGCATGCAATGGAGGAAGGGTAGCATCTTCAACAAATGGTGCTGAGAAAATTGGAAATCCATATGCAACAAAATGAAACTGAATTCCCTTCTCTAGCCATGCACAAAATTTAACTCAAAATGGATCAAGGATCTAGATATAAAATCAGAGACACTGCATTTCATAGAAGAAAAAGTTGGCTACGATCTACATACTGTGGGGTCTGGCTCCAAATTTCTTAATAGGACGCGCATAGCCCAAGAGTTATTAACAAGAATAAAAAAAATGAGACTTACTTAAACTAAAAAGTTTTTTTCTCTGCCAGAGAAACAATAAGAGAGGTAAATAGAGAGCCTACATCCTGGGAACAAATTTTTACCCCTCACACTTCAGATAGAGCCCTAATATCCTGAATATACAAAGAATTCAAAAAAAACTATCAATAAGATAACAAATAACCTAATCAACAAATGGGGCAAGGACCTGAAATGACACTTCACCGAGGAGGACATACAATCAATCAACAAGTACATGAAAAAATGCTCACCACATCTAGCAGTCAGAGAAATGAAAATCAAACCCACCCTAAGATACCATCTCACTCCAGTATGATTGGCAACCATTATGAAGTCAAACAACAAGTGTTTACGAGGATGTGGGGAAAAGGGGACACTTGTACACTGCTGGTGGGACTGCAAATTGGTGAGGCCAACATGGAAAGCAGTATGGGAATTCCTGGGAAAGCTAGGAATGGATCCACCATTTGAACCAGCTATCGCCCTTCTCGGACTATTCCCTGAGGATCTTAAAAGAGTGTACTAAAGGGATACTGCCACATCAATGATCATAGTGGCACAATTCACAATAACTAGACTGTGGAACCAACCTAGATGCAATTCAATAGATGAATGGATAAAAAAATGTGGCATCTATACACGATGGATGCAGCACTAAAAAATTACAAAATCATAGAATTTGCAGGGAAATGGATGGCATTAAAGCAGATTATGCTAAGAGAAGCTAGCCAATCCTTAAAAAAAATGGCAAATATCTTCTTTGATAAAAAGAGAGTACTAAGAATAGAACAGTGAGGAAGAGCATGAGGAAAAGATTAATATTAAACAAAGATGAGTGGGAGAGAGAAAGGGAGAGAGAAGGGAAAGCATATGGAAATGGTAGTAGACCCTCATTGTTACATAAAATTACATATAAGACGTTGTGAGGGGAAAGGCGGGAACAAGAGAGAGAAGTGAAGAATAGCAGATGAGGAAGAGAGGGAAGATAGGATGGGAGGGGAGGGGGGATAGTAGGGGATAATAAAGGTAGCAGAGGACAACAGTCACTAATATGACATTATGTAAAAATGTGAATGTGTAACTGATGTGATTCTGCAATTCGTATTTGGGGAAAATTGGGAGTTCATAACCCATTTGAGTCAAATGTATGAAAGATGATATATCATGAGCTTTGTAATGTTTTGAAAAACCAATAAAAATAAATAAACAAAGGTTTAAAATTGAGTGGGAAGAAATCAGCTAAAAAAGAGTTGACATGCATTCATTTTGATAAGCAGAAAGTTTGTTTTGTGTAGTTGTAAATATCACAAATTTATTTTACCAGAAAACTGGCTTTTAAAAATGAACATATATTGAGATTAAAGGATAATCCACCTACCTTCATGAAAAATTCATATCATTTCCTATATTTTTCATATTTCATTTTTTTCGTGAATATTTTGTCATGGACCAGGTCTAGTCTTAGGCTACCTCTTCTGACAAGTTCGTACAATATGTTGGATTGTTCTTTTCATCTTTTATTTGATAGTTTCTAGCTGATAATGTGTATTTTTCCTTATCTTTATTTGGAAATACATACCCAACTACATCTTTGCATTTTATGTTTTACTGGGGAAGAGACTCATCAAAAGCTCTTTATTATATGTATCAACAATCAAACATTTAGAGCATGCAATTATTCTTAATTTTGCATGAAAATATCTTTGTACCATTTTTCTTATAAAGATGTAGAATTATTAATACTGTTCCTACTGTAATAAGTAACTACTTACAAGAAGAATTAAACAATTGACTTTATATCAATCATGAATATGAAAATTAATAATATAAGTATTTGGCAATAAATATGCAATTGATAGTAATTAAAATCACGAGAAAGCCATTTAAAATGTCAGTGCATATGGTCCTTAAATAATAGGTTGTTCAAATGAAATTTCTTTAATTCATAAGAGTTAATATGCCATATTACAGCTTAATGTAATATAAAAACTTAAATGATAAGTATTGATAAATAAGAATGATACCTGTTTACTTAAATATGTTTATTTGATTTTCACTGTAAGATTTTAATTCTGGAAGACTTGAAAATTAAGAAAGACTTGGTCTATATTATTTCTAACTGGCTAATCAAAGTACTTTTAAATATATATGTATATATATAACATATGTAATACATATGCATGAATATAGATACATATGTATAATAAATGTATTGTAATATATCTATAGGTTATTATAATTATTAAATTTTCTCAAGAAAAAAGAATGACTATAAAAAACATTCTTAAATGTAAATTTCATAGCATATTACTGTTTGTAATGACATGAGAGAAAAACTCCTATGGAGGGAAAATGAAAAAGGAAGAGAGAGATGGGGGAAAATGAGGAAGAAAGTGAGTAAAGAAGAGGGAGAGGAGTGTTTGATTATAAGATAAAAGTGGAGGGTCTGGGTGTCTGGCTCAATGGTAACATGCTTGGCTAGCATGTGTGAGGCACTGGGTTTTATTCTCATCACAACATATAAATAAATAAAATGAGGTCGATCAACAACTGAAAAAATTAAAATAAAAGTAGAAATATTACCAAAATTCCAAGTTTTTATGAATGCTAAATAAAAAAAATTGTTGCATAGCCTTATGTAATTTCTAGACTCCCAAAAATAGTCATTTAATGATAGATTACTAGTGCAATAACTAAAAATCCATTGCTCTTTCCTCGACATTCTGTGACATGCTAGTGCTTAAATAAATTGTATTATAACACAAAAAAATTCTAATATTTCTACAGTAACTGACCCAGTTTAACATAAATGCAAGAAGATTCCCATGGGATATAATTGTATTTTGAGGTTCATTTTTATTCAACACTGGTACATTACTATTTCTCCAGTTTATGCACATAATAGGATGCATATTTCATCCACAATTTAGATAATTTATACGCATTTGTTTTACTTTCAATCACTTCCTGCTTCAGAACACATGTATTCCTCCACGTTTCTTGACTGCTCCTTTCATGAGACTTTTTCCAAAGACATTATTTTTGATTTCCATTATCATTTTTGAAGCAAAACTCACACACCCGTCATGATAAACCATAACCCTAATATTACCAATAGACGTAAAACTGGTGGGAATGAATGATTGTATATCGATATAAGATTTCTTGCATACTTTCAAATATCAATTCAATCCATTATTTAAAGTGGAACCAGTTATATTATTTAATCACAGTATGGTCTATTCATGCATTAACTCTATGTTGATAGACACAGGGTACACCTCTGTGTACCCCCAATAATAATTTGTATATCTTCAAAATTTTGCTCCCAGAAATGGTGGAAGAAATACTCATGTCAACTGATCTACATATACATTTTATCACAGTAATATTCTGGACACAAAATTCAAAGGTCACACTTAGGATTGTCCCAAAGCCTAAATGGAAAGTGAACATGGATTACTAAAAACATTCATGTCTTGGATGCCTAATTCTCTCAAATGTCAATCCTATTGGTGAGTACATATTTGTTTCTTCCCAAGATTATATATTCAACCTCAACCATGTTGAAAATGTCTAATCCTATCACTCACTTTATATTTTGTCTAATTTCCTAATGTCTCTATTGATATCTCTTTTCCTACATATTTTCCCCAGTTCATCATAGTGACTGATTCTTCACATGTGCTGACATTTACATTCACTCTTTATCCGAAACCCTATTGCTAAAGAACTTTTTGTCCAAATACTATACTCACTCTTTTTTCTAAACCTACCGACTATTTACCTAATCCTATGACTATCCCTTTTTGACTGGATGATCTCTTCCACAATCAATCATCCAAGGTACAAGGTCCTATACCATTGTATATTGATTTATCTGAGACATCTGTGCAGAACATACTTCAAAGCTAAGTATCCCAATCACGGGCCCAATGCCTTTCTGGTCTTCAAATCTTACATAGATTTCAGTTTTCATAATTATATTTTACCTGTATATTCTTATATATATTGCAGGTTCCCAATACCATTATTCATCCAGCAGAATGATTCCTAACACAAATCGAACATGTAATTAATCCTAACTATACACTGTTCCCTCAATCCAACTTTACAGAAGAGCAGGGACAGAGTTGGTCTTACAATACAGGGGTGTAGGGGATCTTCCACCTGTTGACAACCTCAAATTTCCATGCAGATATGATCCCTGGAGAAGATGCAGGCAGCTATGAAAGGCCTGAGAGAGCAAAAGTCATCTTCCATGGCAAACAACTGGGTCAGGTTGAAAGCATGTGTCTGAATCATCCTCTCTTTTCTTAATGTAGGGAAGATTGACCAAACTAGGCCTGTGTGGAGAGCTGTTCCCAGGTGCCTATGGTTTCTATACCATTCGAACTTGTGAAAGTGTCACAGGAAGTAGGGGCATCCTCCATATTATGAGACCCTAGGAAGCAAATTTTAGAACAAAGTGGTTGCAAAGGCAGTGACCACATTCAGTTCCTGAAGGAAGTGACCTCACCTCACATCCTTGTTGATGGAACTCTCCGAATTTGGGTACCAGGAAGCCAGGAATCCAGACCCAGTCCAAGCTCCAGTCACAGTGGTCTCACTTGTTTGGATTTACCAAGGACAGAGTCAGTCTTTTGTGGTACCTAGTGATGTGAGGATGGCCAAATGACAGGAAAGTTCTGAAGACGGGCCCTTCCGGAGAAAGAAGGTAGAGGCTCACTGCTGTCTCCTGACCACTTCACAGAGTTGACCCAGGAGACCAGATCTGAGACAGGACTGGCCATTTCTGGGAAACATAGTATGGCCCTCCAGTCAGAGGACACTCTGGATAGTTTCAGACCTACTTGGGGGAAGGAGGTGACTTTGTGGGTGTTTGAGTGGGATTGTGGTTTTTTCTCATGTTCTGAGAATAGTTAGGAAAGGGGGTTTGTTTGGTTTGGAGTGAACTGTTTCTAGTTAGTCCTTTGACAAGGCGAGTGTTTCTATGTCTGTGTATCCCACTGTGTCCATAGTTGTAGACATTAGAAAAGAGAATGCCTCAATGGGTGTGTTCTGTCAAAGAGAAAACTTCCAAGCATTCATCCTGCCCATTTTATAAATGGACTGTGGCTTGCCTTATCATTGGGCAACACCTACTATTTTCTTACGTTCCTGTATCCTTCCTGAATTCTGGCCACTCTCCAAAATAGGCTCATGGTTTTGTGTACAAGATATGTACCACTTCCAAGCTCTGTGACATGGCCATGTACTGGATAGCTGAAGGGAATGGCAAGCATCTCAGAAAACTCTGATATCAGTGTGACCAGTAAAATCTCAGTGGAGAAACCCTGCTTTGGGCCTTTTGATTACCTATTGTTATGTTGCCCTGAATATCAGGAATGTCTTTTCCTCAGGCTACTCCTTCCTGAAGCCTGAAGAAAACAGTTTTCACATGGAAATGAAAGGGCATTGCCTTTGTGTTTTACAATAAAACCTTCACAGAGATTAGGCTCTACTTAACTTAAAAATACTTTTAAATTGTATCTAAGTGTAAAAAGTAACATGTAACTGTACATATCTTTTTGATAACAAGTCCAATTATACAACACAAATGATACACATAAATCTCCAACATGTTTTTATTTTAAGCCTAGAATTACCATACAACCTTAGAACACCAGCATGATACAATGCTCTTTTGAAGCTTCTACCTTACACACTTGTATACCTGGAAGATATGAACACATTAACACCACAATTACATTGATGTTTTTGTATTAACCAAGTTTAGCTTTTTAAAGAAATAACCTGGCATAATTTTATAAAAACAGTATTGTTTAACCAGCTGTTTAATTTTTTAAGATTACTTGCTCAAAACTTACACATATAACCAACTTACACAAACCTTTTTATTATTTACTTAAACCATTTTAATTACTTAATCATATAGACTCTCTTATCGAGAAACACATTTTCCCTCTATTAAATCTATATCTAGAAACTTTTAGTTTCTCTTTTCCATCTGTGAACCTCTTTCTGTTCACATTTTGAAACAATACTTATAAATTTCTGAATTTAAGCAGATTATTTTGTAGACATCAACATTTTATTAGGGCCTGTTTGTACACCTAGAAAACTTATATGCCTAATTATAAAGATATCTTTATTTTTATCTGTTTACCCAATTTGAATTGAACCATTTAAATCACGTGAATCCAAGATATTTATATCAATTTTTAAATATTTTATGAGCGCTCCTCATCTGTCAATTGTCATATCACTGCATGATATATGGACATACACACATACAGACATACCAACATACAACACGTAACACAAGTGTAACACATAACACAATAGTGAAGGCCTTGTAGCTTTTTCAGGTGAAATATCCATTGCAATGTTTAAAAACTCCACAGTTGATCAAAAATAGAACTGATCAGAAAACATTAACCCATCTGCAGGATCAAGATCATGAGCTCAAAAAATAAAAAATACAGAATCTAAGAAAAAGCAAGAGTGCCAAAAAAGATGACTGGCCAGTAATTAGTAAATACCATATAATGTACTTTTTGTTTGGATCTAGTTTGAGTTCAGGTAAAAAGACACTTTTACTCCTTTTTATCTGTCTCCTGCTGAGTGCTGCAGGCTTCTTTTATTTGCATATCAACTTAAGTCCTGGCTGAGGACTTGAAAACTGTAAAGGCTGGAGTTCTGAGCAGAAACCTTATGCCTAAGGCATTTTAGCTATAAGTCATAATTTCCAGGTTTGAATGTTGAAAATTATGATGCAAGTTTAAGATGTAATTCTCAAAATTTTATATCTTTATGTTTTTCTACACTAGAAAATCTTTTGTCCCTTAGCCTCACCACAAAAAACTGAAAATATGATCATTTTTTGATAATATTAAAGCCACCATCATAAGAAGTTTCTCTAGGATCATTAAGCCACTTTCTTTGTTCTGAAGTTTCTAAAGTAGTAGTAAGCTACATTAAATTTCTTGAAAAAAATTTTAAAAACAACCACAGACTACCATTTGTATCCCAAATTAAGCTTTAAAAATTTCCAAGACTGTTGCTAATTAATGTCATTTTACTAAGCCAGACCAACGTTTTAATTTAGCACGTTTTTAAAAAAATCTTACACATTGAAGGGAACAGATATCATATCATAATTTATTATCTTTGCCCAAGTTAATGCACTGGTATAAATAGTGAAATTTTCTCAGGCTACCTAGTTCAAAATTAAAACTCTTTAATTATTTTTTTATCTGAAGTATTTAAGTTTTCTAGCATCAGCTATCTTAAATCAAACTAAACTCTTGTTTAAACCCAACTTTTATCTGTAAGATAGTGCAATGCTTTAGAAACCCATTCAGATACCAGATTGTTACAATTAAAAATATCATCTTTTAAATACAATTTCAGCCAAGATCATCCCCAAGAAACAATCTAAAATATCAACATATTACTGCATTCATGGTCCCTTTTGTTAAGTAAACAGAGGTGGAGCAATCCTTAAAGTGCAGGTAAGGAATAAGGGAGTTCCCCACAGCAAAATGGCTCTGGCACCTGCTGGGAGTCCCTTAGCCTCACCATTTACTTACAGGATTAGTCCTTCTGGTGGTTTGACCCCAGGCACCAGGCATATTCTATATCTCCCACCTTTTCAGTAGTCAGCTTCCAAAAAATTCATCCTCTGCTTGCAATTGTTTTGAGTGCTAGGCTTCCCCAAGAGGGCAGAGTGTGGTTCATTGAAAGTCCCCACTGGTGTGTCAAAATTTATGACTGAAGGTTTGGTTCCCATCCCCAAAGCCAATTAATAACAATTTAATAATGAGGATAGGGTTTTGAGAAAAGTTTAAGCGAGATATCAATGTTCTTAGACCCCAGGCATTTCCTTCTGCAGTGGGCATGCTCAAGCCAACTATGGGAAGAAAAGAAATCACTGCTTCCCTAATCTCGCTTAACAAAGAGAAGAAAAGTTTATCAAAGTTCTTTAAAACACAGCTAAGAGAGGTGTAAAAGGTGAGAACAGAAAAGCTGGTGGTTCTATTGACTTTTGGTCCCTCACAGAAGAAGCTTTAGGTTAAATTTTAGCTAAAGTTATTTCCACACATCTAAGGCAGGTTGGAACTCGGGACTCTGCATCGGTCCAAACAATGCCATCACATTTAACAGAAACACAGACAAAAAAACACACAAAGACCATCATGCAGCTCCCGTTTGTTCACAACCCCAAGATCAACAATCTTGTGACTCAGGGAGAATGGAGGGAAGAGGGGGAGGAGCAGAAGGTTTGAGTTATAGGATTGTGGGCAAAGGGGTCAGATTGGAGGCAGCGACCAGAAAGGCTTCAGGGACAGAGGCATGGAATGGCTTTGTCCCATAATGAGAGTTACTCAAACAGAGACAAGGACAAAACAAACGTAACACAAACACGGGCACACAGTTAACGTTTAACACGAGTTCAGAAGTAAAGATTAGAACCCAGTAACTGGCATAACCTGATGAGTTACACCACAAAGACAGACAGTGAATTCAACCTGATAGAAAAAAGTAGCCAGCAAGACCTGATGGGTTTGCAACAGAGTCACTTAATGAGGGCTCATCTGTCCCTCCTCACCTAATGAGGGCACTTCCGTATCTCCTCACCTAATGAGATCACATCTGTCCCTCCCCGAATCCTTCAAGGTGTCCCTTGCAAGAACGTGGCCGGTGGCTTTAGGACACGTTTGTCCACCACTGCCAGGGGGAACTTACACGCTCTGCTGGCAGCCACTCTGCCAACCCAAACCGAAAACCGAAAAACCAAACCTGAACAAAAAGCTCTGAGCGATCACAAGGAAAAATGGAAAGAGGCGCCTTTCTTACCCTCAGAGGGGTCCGTTGGGATCTCCTTGTTCGGTGCTGCACGATTCCCGGCCAACTCACCAAAATTAAGGGTTCAGCGAATGTCGGAGGAAGAGACCACCAAGAGACCGCGGATCATGCAACAGCAAAAAGCATTTATTGAGTTCCAATCCATCATCCTGGGGCTCCGTGCTCACTCAAGAAGGGAGAGCAGCCCAGAGCCACAAGCAGGAGTTGAGCAGTGCTTAAGTACACTTTTTGGGGAGGGCGGGACTTTACATACATCACAGTCTCTTTTAAAAAATCATCATACACCACGGGAAAATCAAACAACAATTCCAAAGATGATTAGCTCATTCTTTGGTGGGAACAGGTATGGCAGGAGTGATAGGTCAGTTCTAAAGTGGGGCACACATTGAAACTGATTGGTTTAGGCCTTGTGATGCCTATGTGCCAGGCCACAAAGGGTACTAGGTTATTAAACAATCAGGCAGTCAGGGGAAAATTTACTGGGCAGTCCGGGAATTGTCCTACAAGCTACAGGAATTTCAGGTTTTGTGTATAGCATAGGAACGTAACAATACCTGGTCCTTTACATTTTAACTCAGACCTTGCAGCTTAGAAACTTTGCAACACCCAGTCTTTTAAACTTTAAATTTTACACATTAATTTCAATTTCTTTTACACTTACAGATTACTTCTGGTTCACAACAAGGGTGTCAAAGCCACCCTGACTTTAGGCAAATGAGGGGCAAGGGAGCTTATTTTGGACACTGTTTTGGGCTGTGCCCCTCATGGCAACCTCCAGCCAAATGTTATGATGAGTGTCTTTATGGAAGATGAGTGCCATGTAGTAGTCTTGTGGTTTTAATTGTGGTCATTTGTGTGGCGGTTGAAAGAGATGACTGGGTCCACATGGGCTTGAACTCTGCTGTGATTCCTCTTAGAGACTGAGTTCTGGAACTGACCTCAGAAAAGTATTGCCATGAATTGTGTTGGGATAACAGGAGGCCACGCATGAGCATCGCCCTTGGAAACTGAGATATAGGCCCAAGATGGCTTTCCACAGAGCACTGAGAATCTCAGCGAGGATATCATATTATTTTTTTGTGAAAGACTTGGCAGCCATAGTTGAGAGTCAAAACACACATGAACCTCACATTCAAGACCTCAATGGGCCTGGCTTCATGTGACCTTTTGGCCACTCTTTGGGAAGCCTTGCCTTAAAGAGTTCTGCAGAGCTTTCATTGAAATCAGCTTCCTCACCATGTAATGGTTCCTGAATGAATTGATACACACAGTGCCTCCAACTTCATCCTTGAAAAATGGCTAGATAAATACCATGAATTTTTTTGAAATTTTCATGACCAGGTGGCCCTGGAGAACCTTTGGATGTTCTATTGCTGATCATGAGTGTACCAGACAGTGCCTTGATTGACTGGGTTTCATGAAAATGTTGTAGAACAGAGATGCTAGTGAGTTGGAGCCTCCTGAGTAGTGGGTGTAGAGCAGTGGACTATAGGTTTGTGAATAAATACCTGTGGTTTTACCAAGTAGATCTGCCATTGGCTTCAAAAGACTTGTGACTGACATGGTGCAGGCCACAGATCCTTATATGTATAGGCATCTTGTTATATTGAGAGGTTTGAGGGCAATGTTCAGAATCCGGTTGCTATAGTCAAGGGGGAAAGCTATGTGGGATAGACCCCTGTTTTGAACATTCTCCTGGAGACCCTGACCAACCACACGTGACAGAACTCCCTCCAGCACTGTGTCCTTGTTGAACTACTTGTATTTCATTAAGCCAATACCAAACTCCCAGTGCCACAGTAAGAAACACCACGAAAATGGAGGATGATGACCAAATGGTTTCACAGACCACAAGGGGAGACACTTAACTACCAGTGACCACAGTTTACCTACAAAGGGAGAATTCAGAACTCCTTCCTCATGTTCATTAGAAAATAAGGAACCATTTTCTCCAGGTCACATAGATGCAGATCCAGATTTGATGGTGTCACTACAAAAGAAGCTAAATCTTCTGACAACTACATATATTTCATGTGCCCAACCTCAGAGGAAGTTTCTCAAGAAGTCTTTAGGCCAGCAGAGCTCCATGTTTGTGCAGTTTTTAACCTCTCCCTTACTTTTGGAAACTGTTCTAACACATCGAATGTTGTGAACTCCTGAGCATTTTCAGTTCCACATATGTAATCACAGGTTTTCGAACTCCTCACCACTAATTGGGTCTCACTTGGAGTGAAGTTAATTTCAAGGAATTGTTCTGGATGAGAGTGGCAAGATTTTTGTGTAGCACATACTTGCATACACATTAGATTCATTTTCCTATTTTCCATTTTAAATACTGATCCCTGACACTAACACATACCCGACTAGAATCTGAAAACTAATCCTAATATGATGGATAAAAAGAAACCTAACCGAAAAGAAATACAGGCCTTCCATAGGAGGCATGGTGTATACTTTGATTTGCCTTCTGCTTAATCAAGGGTATGTGTTACAAATCTTGTCAAATTTTCTTTGTAATATTTCTCCATGAGATATATATATATATATTTTTTTTTCCTCAAAACATGAAACATATGTGTATTATTAAACACTCCCTAAATTCATTCATGTTCCTGTATGTGGATTTATTATCAACTTTTCACAAGATTATTCTCAGAAATATTCAACCACCTGAAATACATATTTCTTTCCTAGTACTGAAAACTAACTTCAATGAATGGTGCTTACAAATCCTAATATTTCTACAGTAACTGACCCAGTTTAACATCAATGCAAGTAGATTCCTATGGGACATGATGTGTATTTTGAAGTTCATTTTTATTCAACACTGGCACATTACTATTTCTTCAGTTTATGGAAATCATAGGATATATCTTACATCCACAAGTACACAAATTTATAGACATTTGGCTCAATTTCAATCACTTTCTCCTTGAGAACACATATATTACTCCATGTTTCTTTATGGTCTATTCACTAGACTTCTTTCTAAACACATTATTTTCGATTCCATAATCATTTTTGAAGCAAAACTCACACTCTTCATGATAAACCGTAACCCTAATATTACCATTAGATATATAAGTGGTTGGAATGAATGTATGTATATCAATATAAGATTTGCTATATATTTTCAGATATCAATTCAATCCATTATTTAAAGTTGGAAATAGTTATATAATTTATTCACAATATTGTCTATTCATGCATCATCTCTAGATTCATCAACACAGGTTACAACAATTTGTATCCTCAGTACTAATTTATAAGTTTTCAAAATTTTGCTCCCCAAAATGGTGGAAGAAATACTCATGTCACCTGATGTACATATACATTTTATCACAGTAATATAATGGACACAGTATTGATAAATAAGAATGATACCCTTTTACTTAAATATGTTTATTTGATTTTCACTGTAAGATGTTAATTCTGGAAGACTTGAGAATTAAGAAAGATTTTGTCTATATTATTTCAAACAGGCTAATCAAAGTACTTTTAAATATATATATATATATATATATATATATATATATACACATATACATATATATATATAACATATGTAATACATATGCATGAATATAGATAATATGTATAATTAATGTATTGTAATATATCTATCAGGTGATTATAATTTTTAAATTTTCTCAAGAAAAAAGAATGACTATAAAAAACTGTCTTAAATGTAAATTTCATAGCATACTACTGTTTGTAATGACATGAGAGAAAAATACATTTGGAGGGATAATGATAAAGGAAGAGAAAGAAGGAAGAAAATGAGGAAGAAAGTGAGAAAAGAAGAGGGAGAGGAGTGTTTGATGATAAGATAAAAGTGGAGGGGCTGGGTTTGTGGCTCAGTGGTATCATGCTTGTCTACCATTTGTGAGGCACTGGGTTATATTCTCAGCACCAGATACAAATTAATAAAATGAAGGTCTATCACAAACTGAAAAATTAAAAAATAAAAAACTAGAAATATTACCATAATTCCAAGGTTTTATGAATGTTAAATAAAAAAAAATGTTATATAGCCTTATGTAATTTCTACACTCCCCAAAGTAGTCATTTAATGTTAGATAATTAATGCTATAACTGAAAATCCATTGCTCTTCCCTCTACCTTCTGTGGCATGCTAGTGCTAAAATAAATTGTATTATAACACCAAAAAAAATTCTAATATTTCTACAGTAACTGACCCAGTTTAACATCAATGCAAAAATATTCCTATGGGATATAATGTGTATTTTGACGTTCATTTTTATTCAACACTGGTATATTACTATTTCTCCAGTTTATGCACATAATAGGATGCATATTTCATCCACAATTTAGATAATTTATACGCATTTTTTTACTTTCAATCACTTCCTGCTACAGAACACATGTATTCCTCCATGTTTCTTGACTGCTCTTTTCATGAGACTTTTTTCCAAACACATTATTTTCGATTTCCATTATCACTTTTGAAACAAAACTCACACACCCGTCATGATAAACCATAACCCTAATATTACCATTACATGTATAAGTGGTGGGAAAGAATGATTGTATATCAATATAAGATTTCTTACTTAGTTAAAGGTATCCATTCAATCCATTATTTAAAGTGGAACCAGTTATATTATTTGGTCACAGTATGGTCTATTCATGCATTACCTCTATATTGATAGACACAGGGTACACCTCTTTGTACACCCAATACTAATTTATACGTCTTCAAAATATTGCTCCCAGAAATGGTGGAAGAAATACTCATGTCAACTGATTCTACATATGCATGTTATCATAGTAATATTCAGGACACAAAATGCAAAAGTCACACGTATGATTGTACCAAAGCCTAAAAGGGAACTGAACATGGATTACTAAAAACATCCATGTCCAGGTTGCCTAATGCTCTCAAATGTCAATCCTATTGGTGACTACATATTTGTTTCTTCCTAAGATTATATATTCAATCTCAAAACTGTTGAAAATGTCTATTTTTTTTTACTCACTTTATACTTTGCCTGATTTCCTAATGTCTCTATTGATATCTGCTTTCCTACATATTTTCCCCAGTTCAACATTGTGACTGACCCTTCAAATGTGCTGACATTGACATTCACTCTCTAACCGAAACCCTATTGCTAATGAACTTTGGTCCAAATCCTATACTCACTCTTCTTCCAAGGCATACTGACTATCTTCCTGATTCTATCGACTATCCCTTTTTGATTAGATGTTCTCTTCTACATTCAATCATCTAAGGTACAATGTCATATGCCATTGTTTATCGATTTATCTGAGATATGTATGCAGAACGTAATTCAATGCTATGTATCCCAATCAATTTCCCAATGCATTTCTGAGCTTCAAATCTTACTTAGATTTCTGTTTTTATACTTATATTTCACCTATATATCCATGTTAAGTAAAATGAATATTTTTGGATCTGTAGATGATATATATTTCATCATGAATTTTCTACTCACCTGATATACATATATATTTATCTCAGTAATATTCCAGACACAAAATACAAGGGTCACACTTATGATTGTACCAAAGCCTAAATTGAATGTGACCATGTATTACTAACATCATCCATGTCCTTGTTCCCTAACACTCTCAAATATCATTGCTATTGGTGACTACATATTTGTTTCTTCCTAACATTATATATTCAACCTCAACCCTGTTAAAAATGTATTTTCCTATCACACACTTTGAACTTTGCCTGATTTCCTAATGTCTCTATTGATAAATGCTTTCCTACACCTTTTCTCCAGTTCATCATTATGAATGACTCTTCACATGTGCTGACATTGACATTCACTCTCTCACTGAATCCCTATTGCTAAAGAACTTTTGGTCCAAATGCTTTACTCAGTCTTCTTTTGAAACCTACCAACTATCTTCCTTATCCTACCAACTATCCCAGTTTGAGTGGATGTTCTCTTCTCTATTCAATGATCCAATGTACAAGGTCCTATTACCATGATTATCTATTTAACTGAAACATCTGTGCAGAATGTAATTCAAAGCTATGTATACCAATCAAGTGCCCAATGACCTTCTGGGCTTCCAATCGTTCCTAGATTTCTGTTTTCATACTTATATTTCACCTCTATAGTCTTATAAATATCGCAGGTTCCCAATAACATTATCCATACAGCAGAACAATTCCTAACCCAAATCGAACATGTTATTAACCCTAACCATACACTGTTCCCTCAATCTAACTTTACAGAAGAGCAGAGAAAGAGTTGGTCTTACAATACAGGAATTTAGGCGATCTTCCACCTGCTGAGAACCTCAAACGTCCATGCAGAAATGATCCCTGTAGAAGATGTAGGCAGCTATGAAAGACCTGAGAGAGTAAGAGTCACCTTCCATGGCCAACGACCTGGTTAGGATGAAGGGATGTGTCTGAATCTGCCTCTCTCTTCTTAGTGTAGAGAAGATGGACCAAAACAGGCCAGTGTGGAGAGCTGTTCTGGAGTGCCTATGGATGATATACCATTCTAACTTGTGAAAGTGTCACAGGAACTAGGGGCAGCCTCCATCTAATGGGGCCTTTGGAAGCAACTATTAGGACAATGTGTTTGCCAAGGCAGTGACCTCATTCAGTTCCTGAAGGAAGTGACCTCACGTCATTTCCTTGGTGTTCGAAATCTCTGAACATGTGGTCCAGGAAGCCAGGCACCCAGAGCCAGTCCCAGTCCCAGTCCCAGTGATCTCACTTGTTTGGATTTACCAAGGACAGAGTCAGTCTTTCTTGGTACCTACTGATGTGAGGATGGCCAAATGCGAGTAAAGCTCTGAAGAGGGCCCTTTCCTGAGAAACCAGGTTGTGGCTCACCGCTGGCTCCTGTCAACATCACAGAGTTGGACAAGGAGAACAGATCTGAGACAGAACAGGCCATTTCATGGAAACATAGTATGGCCAACCAGTCAGAGGACACTCCGGATAGTCACAGACCTACTTGGGGGAAGGAGGTGCATTTGTGGGTGTGGATGTGGGTTTGTGGTTTTGTCTCATGTTCTGAGAATAGGTAAGAAAGGCAGTTTGTTTGGTTTGGAGTTAATTGATTCTAGTAAGTCATTTGAAAAGGCAAGTGTTTCTGGGTCTGTGTATCCCACTGTGTCCGTGGTTGTAGACATTAGAAAAGAGAATGCTTCAATGGATGTGTCCTGTCTAGTAGAAAGCTTCCCCGGATTCATACTTCCCATTTATGAATGGACTGTGGCTTGCATTATCGATGGGCAACCCCTGATATCTTCCTAAGTTCCTGTTTTCTTTCTGATTTCTGGCCACTTTCCAGAATAGGCTCATGGTTTTGTGTCCAAGATGTGTACCACCACCAAGCTCTGTGACATGGCCATGTACTGGATAGCTGAAGGGAATGGCAAGCATCTCAGAAAACTTAGATATCAGTGTGATCAGGAAAGTCTCAGTGGAGAAATACTGCTTTGGTACCTATTGTTCTGTTGCCCTCAATGTCAGGAAGCTTTTTGCCTCTGGCCACCCCTTTGGGAAGCCTAAAGAAAACAGTTTTCAAATGGAAATCAATGGGGATCACCTGTGACTCTTTGCTTAATTGCATTGGAAAGGGATATGTCTGAATCAGGCTCTAGGTCCTGTGTTAGGCTTTGGCTTAGATTCTCAGCACATGATGGATGTAAAGAAAATCCCATGTTTGCATCCAAAACTAAATTGGCCAAAAGAGCAGTCATTATGGAAGAAGTCTCTCGCCTTCCCCTGTAAGGTTCCTTACCTCCTTCAAGTGAGAATAGGAACCTTTGGATCAAATGAGTTCTTCAAAGCCCTTTAGAGGCTATCCCATAGGTGCTTGGGTTTTCTCCAGAATCCAAATCACATAAAGAATCTATACCTGACAGTCAGTAGGCCTCAAAATGAAGGAGCAAAGCAATATTAACAGCAGGCCTATTTGCTCACTCCTGGTTCCCCGGACGAATGTCCAGGCCACCCTGACTTTAGGCAAATGAGGGGCAATGGAGGTTATTTTGGACACTGTCTTGGGCTGTGCCCCTCATGGAAACCTCAAGCCATGGGTAATGATGAGTGTCCATATGGAAGAAGATGAGGGGCATGTGGGAGTGTTTTGGTTTTAATTGTGGTCATGTGTGGGCGTTGGAAGGGATGACTGGGTCCACCTTGGCTTGAACTCTGTTGTGATTCCCCTTAGAGACTGAGTTGTGGACCTCACCTCAGAGAAGTATTGCCATGAATGGTGTTGGGATTTTAGGAGGATTCACATGAGAGTCACCCTTGGAAAATGAGATCTAGGCCCAGGGTGGCTGTTCACAGAGCACTGGGAATCTCAGCCAGGTTACCACATGATTTTATTCTGAAAGACTTGGCAGCCATATATGAGAGTCAAAACACACATGGATGTCACAATGTAGATCCTAATGGGCCTGGATTCATGTGATCATTTGGCCACTGTTTGGGAAGCCTTGCCTGTGAGACTTCTCCAGAGATTTCATTGAAATGAGCTTCCTAACCATGTAATAGTTCCAGAATGAAATGAAACACACAGTGCCTCCAACTTCAACCTTGAAAAATGGCTAGATAAATACCAAGAAATTTTGAAACTTCCCATGACCAGGTGGCACTGGAGAATCTTTGGATATCCTGTGGCTGATCATGAGATTACAAGACAGTGCTTTGATTGACTGGTTTTCATGAAAATGGTTCAGAACAGAGATACCAGGAAGTTGGAGCCTGCTGAGGAGTGGGCCTACAGCAGTGGTGGGCAGGTGTGTAATAAAACAACTGTGGTGGGGCCATGTGGATCTTCCATTGGCTTCCAAATGGCTTGTGACTGACATGGTGCAGCCAGCAGACCCTTGTATGTAAAGGCATCTTGTCATATGGACAGGATTCAGGGCAATGTTTAGAATCAGGTTGCTATGGTCAAGGGGGAAAGTCATGTGGGATATAAGCCTGGTTGGTGCATTCTCCTGCAGACCCTGACCTACCAAAAGTGACTGAACTCACTCACGCACCGGGTAACTGTTGAATTCTTTGTATATCATGAAGCAAATACCAAAATCCCAGTGCAGCAGCAAGAAACACCACGAAAAGTGGAGGATGACCAAATGGCCTCACAGTCCACATGTGGATACACTTATCCCCCAGTTGCCACAGTTTACCTACAAAAGAGAATTCAGCACTGCTGCCACATATTCAGTGGAAAATAAGAAACCATGTCCTCCAGGTAACATAGATGCAGACACAGCTTTGATTGTCTCACTACAATGGAAGCTAAATCTCCCGACAACAACATATATTTCAAGTGCCCAAACTCAGAGTCAGTTTCTCAAGAAGGATTTAGGGAACCAGAGCTCCATGTTTGTGGACTGTTTTCCCTGTCCCTTACTTTTGAAATCTCCTCTACCGTCTTCAAGGTTGTGAACTCCTGAGCACATTCCATTCCAGATATTTATTCACAGATTTTCTAACTCTTCTCCTCTAATTGTGCCTTAGTCTCGGTGATTGTAATGTCAAGGCATCCCTTTCTCTGTAGCCTATTCAGCACATATATTTTTACATGCAATTATAGAATCTTACCTGATACCACACGTACATTCTTGTGAGGTGACTGACTTGGCAGATACAAATTGTAAGAGATCACTCCTCCTAAACGCTGTTGGAACTGAAAATTCAATCTATGAGTGAGCTTCCTTGTTGAACAACATTATACATAAATCTATATTCAATAAAATAAATATATTTGGATCTGTAGATGACATATATTTCATGGTGAATTTCAATTGGAATATATTATGCTATTTTTAATGTCTGTGTGTTTGTGTATGTATATATATATATATATATATATATATATATATATATATATATATATACACACTCTCCAGATTTTTCAGAATATGAAATATATATCTTGTTATACACTCCCTAAACTCATTCATATTCAAGTATGTATATTTATAATCAAAATTTCACAAGAGTATTCTCAAAATTATTCATTCACCTGAAATACATATTTGTTTCCTAGTACTGAAAACTATCTTCAGTGAATGGTGCATACAAATCCTAATATTTCCACAGTAACTGAACCAGTTTAACATCAATGCAAGTAGATTCCTATGGGACATGTTGTGCATTTTGACATTTATTTTATTCAACACTGGTACATTACTATTTCTTCAGTTTATGCTCATCATAGCAAATATATTTCATCCAAAACTTTGCAAATTTATAGGCATTTTGTTCACTTTCAATCACTTTATTCTACAGAACACGTGTGTTTCTCCATGTTTTTCATGGGTCTTTTCATGAGACTTCTTTCCAAACACATTATTTTCGATTTCCATGATCACTTTTGAAGCAAAACTCAAAGACACTTCGTGATAAACCATAACCCTAATATTACCATTAAATCTACTGCTGGTTGGAATGAATGATGGTATATCGATATAAGATTTCTTATATATTTTCAGATATGAATTCAATCTATTATTTAAAGTGGGACCAGTTATATTATTTATTCACAATGTGGTCTATTCATGCACTATCTCTATATTCATAGACACAGTGTATACCTCTTTGTACCACCAATACTAATTTATAGGACTTCAAAATATTGCTCCCAGAAATGCTGGAAGAAATACTCATGTCACACGATCTACATATACATTTTATCACAGTAATATTCTGGACACAAAATGCAAAGATCACACTTATGATTGTACCAAAGCCTAAAAGGAAAGTGAACAGGGATTACTAAAAACATCCATGTCCACATTGCCTAATACTCTCAAATGTCAATCCTATTGGTGACTACATATTTGTTTCTTCCTAAGATTATATAGTCAAACTCAACCCTGTTCAAAATGTCTAATCCTATCACTCACTTTATACTTTCCCTGATTTTGTAATGTCTCTGTTATTATCTCATTTCCTACATATTTTCCAAAGTTCATTGTTGTGACTGAATCTTCATATGTGCTGACATTTACCTTCACCCTTTAACAGAAACCCTATTGCTAAAGAAGTTTTTTTTCCAAATCCTATACTCACTCTCCTTCCAAAACCTACCAACTATCTTCCTAATCTTACCTACTATCCCATTTTGACTCGATGTTCTCTTCCACATTCAATCATCCAATGTACAAGGTCCTATGCCATTGTATATGGATTTATCTGAGACATCTGTGCAGAAAGTAAGTCAACACTAAGTATCCCAATGAAGGGCCCAATGCCCTTCAGGGCTTCAAATCTTAGATTTCTGTTTTCATACATATATTTCACCTACATATTCTTATAAATATTGTAGGTTCCCAATAACATTATTCATCCAGCAGAATAGTTCCTAACACTAATTGAACATGTTATTAACCCTAACCATACACTCTTCCCTCAATCTAACTTTACAGAAGAGCAGGGACAGAGTTGGTCTTACAAGACAGAAATTAAGGGATCTTTCACCTGCTGAGAACCTCAAAGGTCATTAAAGAAATGATCCTTGGAGAAGATGTAGGCAGCTATTAAGGACCTCAGAGAGCAAAAGTCATCTTCCATGGCAAACAACCTGGTCAGGATGAAGGGTTGTGTCGGAATCAGCCTCTCTCTTCTTAATGTAAAGAAGATGCAGCAAACCAGGCCTGTGTGGAGAGCTGTTCCTGGGTGCCTATGGTTGTATAACATTCTAACTTGTGAAAATGTCAGAGTAAGTAGGTGCAGCCTCCATCTCATGGGACCCTTGGAAGCAACTGTTAGGACAAAGTGGTTGCCAAGGTAGGGACCTCATTCAGTTCCTGAAGGAAGTGACCTCACCTCACTTCCTTGGTGATGGCATTCACTGAACTTGGGATCCAGGTAGCCAGGCATCCAGAGCCAGTCCCAGTCCCAGTCCCAGTGGTCAAAATTTTTCGGATTTACCAAAGACAGAGTCAGTCTTTCTTGGTACCTACTTATGTGAGGATGGCCAAATGCCAGGAAGGTCTGAAGAGGGGCCTTTCCTGAGAAAGCAGATAGTGGCTCACCACTGGCTCCTTACAGCTTCACAAAGTTTGCCACAGAGTCTAGATCTGAGACAGGACAGCCGATTATGAGGGAATTTATTATGGCCCACTATCAAACGACACTCCATATTGTCACAGACGTACTTGGGGGTCTGTGTGGGTGTGGGTGTGGGTATTTGTTTGTGGTTTTGTCTCATGTTCTGAGAATAGGTAAGAAAGTCGGTTTGTTTGGTTTGGTGGGAACCGATTCTAGTAAGTCGTTTGACAAGGCTAGTCTTTCTATGTCTGTGTATCCCACTGTGTCCATGGTTGTAGACAATAGAAAAGAGAATGCATAAATACATGTGTCCTTTCTAGTAGAAATCTTCCCAGCATTCATTCTGCCCAATTTATGAATGGTCTGCGGCTTGCCTAATGGATGGGCAACACCTAATATCTTCTTAAGTTCCTGTTCTCTACCTGAATTATGGGCAATCTCCAGAATACGCTCATGGTATTGTGTCCAAGATATGTACCACCTCCACGCTCTGTGATACGGCCATGCACTAGAGAGCTGAAGGAAATGATGAGCATCTCAGAAAACTCAGATATCAGTGTTACCAGGAAAGTCTCAGTGGAGAAACCCCGCTTTGGGCCTTTTGCTTACATATCCTTCTGTTGCCCTGAATGTCAGGAAGGTCTTTGCCTCAGGCTACGCCTTTTTGAAGCCTGAAGAAAACAGTTTTCAAATGGAAATGTATGGACATTACCTGTGGCTCTTTCTTAATTGCTTTGGAAAGGGATGTGTCTGAATCAGCCTCTTGGCCCTGTGTGAGGCTGTGGCTTAGATTCTCAGCACCTGATGGATCTAAAGAAAAATCCCATGTGTGCATCCAAATCAAAAAGCCAAAAGAGCAGTAATTTTAGATGAAGTCTCTCACCTTCCTCTGTAAGGTTTCTGACTTCCATCATTGAGAATACAGATCCTTTGCGTCAAATGAGTTCTTCAAAGCCCTGCAGACACTAGACCATAGGTTCTTGGGTTTTCTCATGACTCCAATTAACATAAAGAATCTAAACCCCCACAGTCAGTAGGCCTCAAAATCGAGAATAAGAGCAATATTAACGGCTGGCCTCTTTGAACACTCCTGGTTCACAGGAAGGATGTCCCGGCCACACTGATTTTAGGCAAATGGATGCAAGGGAGCTTATTTTGGACACTGTCTTGGGCTGTGCCCCTCATGGAAACCTCCAGCCAGAGGTTATGATGAGTGTCTATATGGAAGAAAATGAGGGCCATGTGGGAGTGTCTTGACTTTAATTGCGGTCATTTGTGTGGCGCTTGGAATAGATGACTGGGTCCACCTGGGCTTGAACACTGGTGTGATTCTCCTTAGAGACTGAGTTCTGGAACTTACCTCAAAGAAGTATTGCCTTGTATTGTGTTGGGATTTTAGGAGGCCACACATGAGAGTCGCCCTTGGAAAGTGAGATCTGGGCCCAGGTTGGCTTTCCACAGAGCACTGGGAATCTCGGGAAGGATATCACATGATTTTATTCTTAAAGACTTGGCAGCCATAGTTGCAAGTCAAAACACACATGGACCTCAAATTTTAGACCTCAGTAGGTCTGGCTTCATGGGACCTTTTGGCCTGTCTTTGGGAAGCCTTGCGTGTGATAGTTCTCCAGAGCTTTCATTGAAATGAGCTTCCTCTCCATTTAATCGTTCCTGAATGAATTGAAACCCACAGTGCCTCCAAGTTCACCCTTGAAAAATGGCTAGATAAACACCTTTAAATTTTTGACATTCCCATGACCAGGTGGCCATGGAGAACCTTTGGATGTCCTATTGATGACCATCAGTGTTCCAGACAGTGCCTTGATTGACTGGATTTCATGAAAATGGTGTAGAACAGAGATGCCAGTAATTTGGAGCCTGCTGAGTAGTCGGCCTAGAGCAGTGGTGTGCAGGTGTGTGTTAAAACATCTGTGGTCGGGTCATCTGCATCTTCCCTTCGCTTCCAAATGGTTTATGCCTGACATGCTACAAGCCACAGACCCTTGTATGTAAAGGCAACTTGTTATATGGAGAGGATTCAGGGCAATGTTTACAATCAGATTGCTATGGTCAAGGGGGCAAGCTATGTGGGATAGAAGCCTTGTTGGTGCATTCTCCTGCGGACCCTTACCCACCACACGTGACAGAACTCCCTCCATCACCGTGTCCCAGTTGAACTTCTTGTATTTCGTGAAGCAAATATCAAACTCCCAGTGCAGCTGCAAGAAACACCACAAAAATTGGAGGATGACCAATGGCTTCACATTCCACACTGGGAGACACTTAGCCACCAGTGGCCACAGTTTACCTACAAAGAGAGAATTCAGCACTGCTGCCTCATGTTCATTGGAAAATAAGAAACAATGTCCTCTAGGTCACATAGATTCTGACCCAGCTTTGATCGTCTCATTACAAAGGAAGCTAAAGCTCCTAAAAACAACCTCAGATGAAGTTTCTCAAGAAATCTTTAGGCCAGCAGAGCTCCATGTTTGTTGAGTTTTTACCCTGTCCCTTACTTTTGGAAACTCCTATACCACCTCCAAGGTTGTGAACTCCTGAGCATTTTCTATTCCAGATGTGTATTCACAGATTTTCTAACTCTTCTCCTCTAATTGGGTCTTACTTGGGATGAAGGTAATGTCAAGGCATTGTTTTGAATACACATTGGATTCTTTTTCCAATTTTCCATTCGAAATACTGAATCCCTTACTGTCAGGGGTAGAAGGAATTCACCTTAAAGAATAGCCTGACACTTACAAGAAACAGCCCCCATGGAGACATCCTGTCTGGGAGACATCATGTACCCAACTGTGTCCCTGAGACATCCTGTTGCCATCTGTCTTCCTGAAACATCCTGAGTTTATCTCACCTTGTGAAGACATCCAGAAACTTCGGATAAGAGAGCTTTCCCATCTCCAGCATATAAATGCCCCTGTGTGAAAAATAAAAGTTTGCAGCTTGATCAGAACTCCTGTCATGCTGTCATCTCTCGTGTCTCTTGTCCCTTCATTCCTCCGCATCTAGGTTCGCTGCCCCTGTTGATGTGTCTTTCCAGCAGGGACTACTGGCACCCACTGACTGGGGCTCGAGCCTTTGACTCATTGGGAACCCCGTCCTCCTGGAAGACTTCATCAAGTGGAGCTTGCGATTGCCTCAGCAGACACCACCAAGAGACAGATCCAGGAGGAGAGTGGGGATGACGCACGGTGAGTGACCCACCCTGGGACAAGCAGTTTCGCCACATGATTTGTTTTTGTCAGGCCTCAAGGAGTCCTTCAAGACATGGGGGTGTGTGTTAAGAAAAAGGAATTAAATTTTTTTTTCTAATACATAGGAGAATTGTGTCCATGGTTTCACCTTGAAGTGACCATTGATGGTAAAAGATGGCTTAGAGTAAGAGACTGTTTAAAACATTATTATTAAACATTTGGCCCAGAAAAAGTGCCAGTTCCCACATTTTCTTACTGGAACTTAATTAATGAAATTCTTAAAAGTTCACCCTTTGACAATGGTACCTTACAACTTGTCAGGATTGGAGAAGAGACTATGAAAAACACCTCTCGTCTCCCCAAGGCATGCCCATCAGTTAGTATAGACATTGACCCTTCTCAGTCTCCCCAGGACCCTGGGAACCTTCCTGGTCCCCCTCAAAATACCACCCTAATGAATAAGGCTCTAATGGTTACCAGACGCCTTTATCGAGTTTTAAATCCCAGAGAAACATTGGCCCCTGGGACGGAGGCTACCTTGGAGAAGGAAGCAGCAAGCTACCATTCAGAAGATGTGCCACCTCTCAGGACCCTGCCACAGCCTATAGGACTTACACATCTACCTACCTCCTATATCCCTCCTGCCTTTTGTGCTCCAACCCTTCAGGAGCAAAATGCCACCCAGATATTTTTTTCCCCACTTCCCTTGCCTAGCCTGGCTCCCTTGTGAGAGTCTTTCCAACATAGAAGGGAACAGATCAAACTTTTAAAAGAATTAAGATCCCTTGACTCTGAGCTCTGTTCATTAGCCTTAGGCATGGAGTCAATGAAAGCTGGCCCACGGTGGTCTAATACAAAGGCTAAGCCACTCCATCAGCCTGTTCTCGCCTTCCCAGTCACCCGCAGTCAGATAGATATGCCTGCAAAGGCTGAGGTCAAAGATTTAGAGGAGGATCAAGAGGAGGAAGCGGGGGAAATGGATCAAGGAGATCAGGACTCAGAGGATGAAGAGTTCACCCCTAGGCAGGAAGGAACCCAGAGTGTCTACAAAAAATTAAGCCTGCGTTTTCTTGAAAAACATAAAAAGACTTGTGCTTACAATGGCCCCACTGTGCCCTACACGTTGACTTTATTAGAAAGCCACAGCGCACAATGGCTTACTCCCAATGATTGGAAATTTTTAGACCAAGCTACCCTCAGTGCCGGAGATTTCCTGTTATGGAATGCAGATTTCAAGGAGCACTGTCAGGAAACTGCTCAAAAAAAATTAACTAAGGCCTCCTATAAATCCTGAACTTATGTTAAGCTAGTGGGCTATGAGCCATTTGACACTAAAACTAAATAGGCACGTTTCCCTGCTGGACTTTTGGCGCAGATTCAGATGGCTGGCTTACATGCTTAGAGATGCCTCCCTCAAACGGGCTCGGCTACCACTTCTTTGGCAAAAATTTGACAAGGACCCAACGACCCTTATAGAAACTTTGTTCCCCGGCTTAACCTAGCTGCAGATTGCTTGCTTGGACCAAGCGAAAGCGAAAGAACTTTTGTAAAACATCTTGCCTTTGAAAACGCCAACCCGGCATGTCAGGATGTTCTTCGACCACATAAGGAAAAAGGGAAACTTTCTGACTTTATTAGACTCTGTGCAGGGGTGGGTGCAGCCCATGCCATGGGTCTCGCCCTACGTGCCCCCTTTACCAAGGCCTTTCACAATCCTGGCTCATGTACTTGCTTTACTTGTAAACAACCTGGCCATTTTTCACTCAAGTGTCCGAAAGGCAAACAAAGCCTAGGAATATCGTCTCCTCAAACTGGGGCTAAATCGCCCCCAGCTACCCTTTGTTCTAGATGTGGTAAATGTCATCACTGGGCCAGTAAGTGTAGATCTAAGACAAATGGCCTCAGACAGTCTATTTCTTCCTGCTTCTCAGGAAACTCCCTGCGGGGCCAGCCCCTGGCCACGACCTCCCCCAGGACAAAACCAGGGGCAATAAGGTTTGTTCCCTCCCAAACTCCAAACCTACCACAAAATTCTTCCCCACAATTGCCTCCCTCCAGCTAGCCACCCCAGGCAGCGCAGGATTGGACCTCTGTGCTACCACCGATACAATATTAGACTCAATGCAAGGGCACCAGATAATACCCCCTAGAATTATGGGTCCCCCTTCATCTCATACGAGTGCCCTTATTCTTGGAAGAGCCTCTGCTACGTTAAATGGTGTTCTGGTCTTCCCTGGCATTAATGATAATGATTTCACTGGAGAAATAAAAATACTGGCAACAGCTATTAATGGAGTTCCGGCCATCCCAGCAGGAACAAGACTTGCACAATTAACATTCCTTCTCTTGGATTCAGGAGGCACTTCCACTTCCCAAACCTACAACAGGGGACAGCCTCCCTCGGCTCCTCTGATGTATATTGGGTTCAGCCCATTTCTCACAATAGACCCACCCTTACCTTACTTATTGAAGGAAAGGAATTCCAAGGAATTCTAGATACTGGAGCTGATGCCACAATTATTTCTCACAAATACTGGCCATCAGGTTGGCCCATCACCCCATCCTTGAATGATCTAAAAGGGTTAAGAGTCAAAAAATTTCCATGTCAGTTCTAGGGCTTTTAGCTGGACTGATAAAGAGGGTAATAAGGTGACTGTCACTCTTTTCATTGTTCCTGACCTCCCTGTTAACCTATGGGCCCGAGATATTTTGAGTCAAATGGAAGTTATTCTTGCCAGTCCCAATTCCATGGTGACTCATCAAATGCTTTGTATGAATTTTGTCCCTGGTACAGGCCTTGTGAGACTGAGACAAGGACTGGTGGGGACTATAAAACCCATAAAAAAAACAAATACATATGGACTTGGGTATTCTGATTTTTAGTGTCGGTTCCTGACCCTCCTGTACCCCATGCAGATAAAATTATTTTGGAGACTCAGACTCTTGTGTGGGTGGATCAGTGGCCCCTTACCCCCCAGAAAAATTGGAGGCTGCCTCCATGTTAGTGCAGGAACCGCTGGCAGCCGGCCATGTAGAGCCCTCAACCTCACCATGGAATACTCCTATTGTTATCAAGAAAAAATCAGGCAAGTGGCGTCTTTTACGATATTTGTGTGCCATTAATAAAGTTATGTGCCTGATGGGAGCACTACTGCCTGGAATTTCCACACCAGTGGCTATTCCCAAAAACTATTGTAAAATGGTTATTGACTTAAAAGTTTGCTTTTTTACCATTCCTTTACATCCCGAGGATAGACCCTATTTTGCCTTTAGTCTCCCTTGCATTAATTTCCACGGCCCTATGCAGAGATTTCAATGGAAGGTTCTTCCCCAAGGTATGGCCAACAGCTCTAGTCTTTGCTAAAAATAAGCTGTTCATGCAGTAGACCCTGTGAGAGAGTGATGACCACAATTTTATGTTTTACATAATATGGATGATTCTTTAATTGCTGCACCTAATTACCATGACCTTAATAATTGTTACTTGGACCTTTAGAAAACACTCACTACCTTGAGACTACAGATAGCTCCTGATAAGGTTTAAACTCAGGACCCTTATACCTATTTGGGCCTTAAACTTCAAGATAATCAGATCCAAATTCCTAAAATACAACTATGTGTGGACCATCTTCACACCCTTAATGATTCTCAAAAATTACTGGGAGATATTCAATGGCTAAGAACATATTTAAAATTACCCACTTGTGTACTTTTGCCCCTTAATGATATTTTGAGAGGTGATTCCTACCCCTCTTCCCCTCAAAAGCTTACTCCCGAGGCATGACAGGCATTAAACCAAGTCACAGAAGCCATTGCCAAACAGTTTGTTACACAAATTTCTTATAACCTTCCTCTGGTTCTGGTTCTTTTACACGCTCCTCATATACCCTCAGAAAAATTTTGACAGGATATCCATATTTTAAAAATAAAGGCTTCCCCTTGCTTTGGGTCCATTTATCCACCACATCCTCCAAGTTTATTACCGTTTATCTTGCTCAGGTAGCTTCTATTATTATTAAAGTTCGTTTGCTTTCTCGACAACATTTTGGCAAAGCCCCTGATAATATTTTAATTCCATATACTAATGACCAAACCCAATTTTTACTACAGAGAGGGGATGAATGGGGTATTGCCCAATCAGGCCATTTGGGAACAATTGATAACCATGTCCCCAATGACACCCTTTTACATTTTGTCCAGATACATCCATTCATTTTTCCCAAATTACTCAAAAGGCTCCCAGTCCTCAAGCCCTTACTGTCTTTACAGAGGGTTCCAGTAATGGCTGTGCGGTCTTTGTTGTAAATAACCAGCCTACCACCTTTGATACTGTCTATCATTAAGCACAGTTTGTGGAATTGTTTGCCATAACACAAGTTTTTATAACATTTTGTGATAATCCTGTTAATATTCATACAGACAGTGCCTACATTGCTCATTCTGTGCCCCTGCTGGAGATTTCACCCGCCATTAAAGCTTCTTCCAATGCGGCCTTTCTGTTTCACCAGCTTCAGCAGCTAATTCAGGCCAAACAACACCCATTTTTCTTAGGACACATCAGGGCACACTCTGATCTTTCCGGTCCTCTAACACAGGTAATGCTTAAGCTGATGCAGCAACTCCTACCATCTTTCCAATTTTTGGTGGCTCCATTCAAAAGGCCATGGAGCTAAACAATCTTCACCAACTAAATTCCCAGAGCCTTTGATTACTTTGTAAAATTACCAGGCAACAGGCACGAGAAATAGTAAAAGAATGCCCTGCTTGCGCTCTCTCTCTCCCGATTCAACACTTGGGAGTTAACCCCTGAGGATTACTGCCAAATCAGGTTTGGCAAATGGATGTTACTCATTTTCCTGAATTTGGATAAACCAAATATATACATGTTTCTATCGATACCTTCAGCAGCTTTATTTTTGCATCACCACATTCTGGAGAGGCTACCAAAGATGTCCTTTCTCATCTTGTTTCAGCCTTTTCCATAATGGGTAAACCAATACATATTAAAACAGATAATTGTCCTCCATATACCAGTGCCAATTTTAAACAGTTTTGTGCTACCTTGCAATTTTGTCATACTACTGGAATTCAATACAAACCTCAGGGCCGAGGCATTGTGGAACGTTCCACCTTACCTTAAAGACTTGGCTATCCCGCCTTAAGGCTTCTGCCCTTGTATTTACCACTCACAGGCATTGCCTTAACCATGCATTATTTGCTCTTTTTTTTTTCTTACCCTAGACAGTGAAGGCCTTTCGGCTGCAGACAGACACTGGCATCCCTTTTCCAATTCTGATCACCCACCTGTTATGTGGCGAAATCCCCTTACAAATAAATGGAAACGCCCAGATCCTGTCCTCATCTGGGAACGAGGCTCAGCTTGTGTTTTGGACCAAGAGCTAGCAGCCCCAAGATGGTTACCAGAACACCTGGTTAAACAGGTTAATGACTTACCTCAAACCGGAGACGGAGGCCCTCCCCATGAGTACAATTTTTCCTCTTTTTCGGATCCATCCAACAATCTGTGTGAGGATCCTGCTTAAGGAACTTATGCTGAACAGGTTTGTGCACGGGGGCCTTGGCCCTCCACCTTCCAACATCATGGAGTACCTTTTTGCCCCCCCGCCCCCGTGAATGCAAGGGAGGATCTTGGACTCAGGCTTCCACTAGTTGGACCCAGACTGCTGACTGCATGACTAAGGTGGCTTACCTCCGTGCCGAGGTTGACCATAAACTCAGAGGAGTTCATCAGCCTAAATGGGTATGTGTTAACAAGCCAAAGATTATTCCCCCTAGTACAAGTAAAGCTCTCCAAAATTGTTCTGCAACCCGTACGCATACCCAGGCGATGCATGTCTCTTGTTATGTGTCTGCCTCAATTTGTGTTAACAAGCAGGGAAAATGATTTTTTGAAGCCTCCCTAATTAAAACTCATGAAGCAGGGGGGACCACTATTCATTATACCCCCGTTCTCTTTGACCGGGGAGGAGAAGGCAAATACACCAAGCTACAGTAAGCTGGGTGTCAAGGCACTGTCGGAAAACCTTCCGACTGGCCCATTAAGGCCCCTACAGGGGTCTCTGATGGTAGAGGACCCACTTATTCTGTCAAGCATCCTCAGATAATCAAACTTTTGAAACCCCAAATCCCTGAGCTCACATATCATCCCTTAATGTAGCTGAAATCCCAGTTCCCAGGTTTAGATACCAATACATTAGATATTTTGCAAACTACCTTCTCCTTCCTTAGTAATTCCAACCCCACCCTTGCTGGTAATTGCTGGCTCTGCATGACAACAGGGGCAATCATTCCTATGGCAGTTCCTATTAATTTTACTATGGACAATGATAATACATGCCAACCCGGATTTCCCTTTAAAAAATAGCCTATAAGCACTTTTACATTATGTCTTTTAGGTGTGATGCAGAATAATACCTATGATATGGATTTTGGAATTACTTCCTTTGGAAATTGCTCAACAGTACAAAATTATTCCTCACCCATCCCATCTCTTTGTCCCCCCAATGGCACAGTTGTTATGTGTGGAGAAAATGTTGCCTTCCTCAGGCTTCCAGCGAATTGGACCAGTGACTGTGTTCTTGCCTTATTACTCCCTGATATAACTATTGTCCCAGGAGACGAACCTCTAGCCTAGACACCTTAGTCAAAAGACAGAGGCGGGTGATACAGGCCTTACCACTTATTGCCAGTCTTTGAATAACAGCTGCTGTGGGCACAGGTACACTGGCTTTGGCACGGCTATACACCCTTACCATCGCATGTCTCAACAACTTAAAATGATGTACAAACTCTATCAGAAACCATTAAAGATTTGTAGGACCAAATAGACTTCCTGGCAAAAGTGTTCCTTCAAAACAGACGAGGCTTAGATTTGCTGACTGCTAACCAGGGAGATATTTGATTGGCCTTAGGGGAACGATGCTGCTTTTATGCCAATAAATCAGTCATAGTATGCACTAAATTTAAGCAGCTTCAAGAAGATCTAGAAAAGAGATGAAGAGAACTATTTGAAAATCCCCTCTGGACTAAGCTTAATGGATTTTTACCCTACCTTCTTCCCCTATTAGGCCCTTTGTTGGGTTTACGTTTAATGGTGACCATAGGACCCTGCATTATAAACAGTGTGGTACAATTTATTAAAGAACACATTAATATTATGGCCTCTAAGCCCATACAGATCCACTATCATCATTTGGAGATGGAAGACCACGCTGTCAACTTTTAAAAGGATGTTCTACCCTTCTCACAGGCTTATTTCTTAAGTTTACATCCCCACAGATCTCTCTTTCTTACATAAAACTATAAGTAAAAGCTCTGACAAACCATCTTCTGCCCTTGCCATAAGGGTTCGTCTCCATGGGCCCTTCGGCTTGGGGGAAGACGCACCCATGGAGTGAGGACGTTAGGCCATAATATCGGAGGGTGCAGGAAGGACTGCAAAAGGATGGATCCACGGATCCCCAAACACAAGACCTCTGAGTGACACGCTCTGGTGCATAGCGGTTGGCATGCTTCCCCTTCAAGGCCATCTCCTCCAAAAACATGCCAAGGCCACCACGAAATCTGCTAGTAAAGATGCTTGCTCTGATCAGGAGATATTCTAAGGCCTCCTAGACAAACAGAGCTTCTAACCCCCCCTAAAAACATGGCCGGTAAGTTATGTCAAATATTTTATATAAGAAAGGGGGAGATGTCAGGGCCTAGAAGGAAGTTCTCCTTCAAAGAATAGCCTGACACTTACAAGAAACAGCCCCCTGGGAGACATCCTGCCTGGGAGATATCCCACAACCATCTATCTCCCTGAGACATCCTGTCGCCATCTGTCTTCCTGAAATATCCTGAGGTTATCTAACCCTGTGAAGACATCCAGCAACTGCCAATAAGAGAGTTTTCCCATCGGCAGCATATAAACACCCTGTGAGAACAATAAAAGTTTGCAGCTTGATCAGAACTCCTGTCTGGCTGTCATCTCTCCTGTCTCTTGTCCCTTCATTCCTCCCCAACTATGTTCAATGCCCACGTTGATGTGTCCTGCCGGCCGGGACCCCTGTCACTAACCCATATCCTACTAGACTATGACTACTAATACTAATATAATGGAGGAAAATAACCCAAATAGAATAGAAATACAAGCAGTTCAGAGGAGGCATGGTGTATAGTTGGAGTTGCCTTTTGCATGATATAGGGTAGGTGTTATAAATCTAGCTAATTTTTAATTGAAATAATTCTCCATGTGTTTTTAAAGTTAAAAAATATGTGAATACCTGGCTCCCTTTCTCTGTAGCATATTCACCACATGTATTTTATATGCACATATAGAATCCTACATGGTATCACACGTATATTCTTGTGAGGTGGCTGACTTAGCAGATTCAAATTGTGAGAAGAGATCACTTCTCCTAAACGCTGTTGGAACTGAAAATTCAACGTATGGGGGAGCCTCCTAGTAGAAAAATATTATACATAAATCCATGTTAAGTAAAATAAATATTTTTGCATCAGTGGATGATATATATTTCATGAAGAATTTCGATTGGCATATATATTGCTACGTTTTATTGTCTGTGTTTGTGTTTTGTGTGTGTGTGTATATATATATATATATACTCTCCAAATTTTTCAAAATATAAAATATATGTGTCCTATATACACTACCTAAATTCATTCATGTTCATGTATGTGGATTCATAATCAACTTTTCACAAGATTATTCTCAGAAATATACATCCACCTGAAATACATATTTGTTTTCTAGTACTGAAAAGTAACTTCAGTGAATGGTGCTTAAAATCCTAATATTTCTACAGTAGCTGACCCAGTTTAACATCAATGCAAATAGATTCCTATGGGACATGATGTGTATTTTGAAGTTCATTTTATTTAACACTGGTACATTACTATTTCTTCAGTTTATGCACACCATAGGATATATATTTCATCCACAGGTTCACAAATTAATAGGCATTTGTTTCACTTTCAATCCTTTCCTGCTTCAGAACACATGTATTCCTCCAGGTTTCTTGACTGTTCTTCTCATGAGACTTCTTTCCAAACACATTATTTTCGATTTCCATAAAAATTTGAAGCAAAACTCCCACACTCTTCATGATAAACCATAACCCTAAAATTACCATTAGATGTATAACTGGTTGGAATGAATGATTGTATATCAATATAAGATTTCCTGTATATTTTCAGATAACAATTCAATCCATTATTTAAAGTTGGAACCAGTTATATAATTTATGTTGAGTGTCTATATGGAAGAAGCTGAAGGCCATTTTAGAGGGTTTTGGTTTTAATTGTGGTCATTTGTTGGTGGTTGGAAGAGATGACTGGGTCCACCTGGGCTTGAACACTGGTGTGATTCCCCATAAGACTGAGTTCTGGAACCAAACTCAGAGAAGTATTGCCATGAAGTCATGTTGGGATTTTAGGAGGCCACGTATGAGAGTCGCCCTAGGAAACTGAGTTCTAGGCCCAGGATGGCTTCCCACATCGCCATGGGAATCTCATCCAGGATATTACATGATTTTATTTTTAAAGAGTTGGCAGCCATAATTAAGAGACAAAACACACATGGATCTCACATTGTAGACCTCAATGGGCCTGGCTTCATGTGACCTTTTGCCCCCTCTTTGGGATGCCTTGCCTGTGAGAGTTCTCCAGAGGTTTCATTCAAATGAGCTTCCTCAAAATTTTATGGTTAATGGATGAATGGGAAACTCACAGTGGCTCCAAATTCATCCTTGAAAAATGGCGAGATAAATACCATGAAATTTTGGACATTCCCTTGACCAGGTGGCACTGGAAAACATTTCCATGTCCTATTGCTGATCAGGAGTATACCAGACAGTGCCTTGGTTGACTGGGTTTCATGAAAATGCTGTAGAACAGAGATGCCAGTAATTTGGAGCCTTCTGAGTAGTGAGCCTAGAGTAGTGGTTAGCAAGTGTGTGATAATACATCTGTGCTGTGGCCATGGAGATCTGCCATTGGCTTCCAAATGTCCTGTGACTGACATGGTGCAGCCAGCAGACAATTATAAAAAAGGCATCTTGGTATATGGAGACGTTTCTGGGCAATGTTCAGAATCAGGTTGCTATGGACAAGGGCGCAAGCTATGTGGGATAGAAGCCTGGTTGGTGCGTTCTCCAGCAGACACTGACCAACCACATGTGACAGAATGCCGTGCAGCACTGCGACCCATTTGAACTCCTTGTATTTTGTGAAGTCAATACCAAACTCCCATTGTAGCAGCAAGAAAGACCATTAAAAGTGGAGTATGACCAAAGGGCTTCACAGTCCACACGGGGAGAGGCTTAGCCCCAATGGCCATTGTTTACCTACAAAAAGAGAATTCATCACTGCTGCACCATGTTCATTGGAAAATAAGAACACATGTCCTTCAGGTCACATAGATGCATATCTAGCTTTGATGGTCTCACTACAAAGGAAGCTAAAGCTACTGACAACAACATATATTTCAAGTGCCCAGCCTCAGAGGCAGTTTCTCAAAATGTCTTTAGGCCAGGAAACCTCTATATTCATAGACACAGGGTACAACTTTTTGTACCCCCAATACTAATTTATACGTCTTCAAAATATTGCTCCCAGAAATGGTTACGAGAAATACTCATGTCACCTGATCTACATATACATTGTATCACAGTAATATTCTGAACACAAAATGCAAAGGTCACACTTATGATTGTACCAAAACCTAAATGGAAAGTGAACCTGCATTACTAAAATCATCCATGTCCACTTGCCTAATGCTCTCAAATGTCAATCCTATTGATGACTACATATTTCTTTTTTCCTAAGATTATATAATTAAAGTCAACCCTGTTGAATGTGTAATCGTATCACTAACTTTATGCTTTGCCTGATTTCATAATGTCTCTATTGATATCTGCTTTCCTACATGTTTTCTCCAGTTCATCATTGTGACTGACTCTTCACATGTGCTGACATTTACATTCACTCTCTATATGAAACCCTATTGCTAAAGGACTTTTTTTCCAAATCCAATATTCACTCTTCTTCCTAAACCTACCAACTATATTCCTAATCTTACTGACTATCCCGTTTTGAATGGATG